>NC_136927.1:84936693-85391693 GCF_949752795.1 Hyperoodon ampullatus | reverse complement strand
CCCTGGGCACCAGTAGATTGGCTAAAAATACCCTGGTCGTGGGCCAAGGGCTTGCATTTAGAAAACTGCTCTCCAGAAGCAGCCCCTGGGAGAGCTGATATAACACGGGCAGCAGGCAGGCCGCCCAGCCACAAAGGTCAGCCAGCTCAGGATGCTTGCAGCTTCAGCTTCTGCCAAGACGGCCTTAGTACTCAGGCTCGAACGAAATGCCACTTTCAGCTCCTTTGCTTAAGAGATTTTCAGAGCTGTGCAGCCGAGCCCTCTGTCTGTTCTACTGTCTTCACGGCAAGACTTTGCTGCCTCCTTAGCAAATGAACCCCTCAAGTGGAAGGGGCGGGGCTTTAACCGGACAGGGCTTCAGAAGTGCTCCCCCACTGTCTCTGGGAAGCTGCATTTGAAATCACTGCAAGTCACAAGTAGAACTCACAGGAACTTGGGTGCCAGCAACATGCTTTCATGTCTCGGCTTCTGAGGAGGGACAGCTGTGGGCAGGAATTCTGTCCAACTCTTGCTTCTGACTAGCCTGGTGCAGGGGCTGGGGGAGCTGATTAATGCCCCAGCTATGAACAGGGAAGACGCTTAACTGAGAAATCACATGAAACGGCAAGACTGTTATGTAATGATTTACGAGCACAAGCCGTCTCTTCAAGCAGACATTCGTGGGGCAGAACCGGGTGGAACGGCTCTTTAATAGTATAATTCACGGCAGCTGCTTTAACTGAGTACCTAGTACGTGCCAAGCACACAGCTTCTCTGTGTACCATCGTGATTAATCCTCATGGCAAGCTCACTGGCCGGACCCTTGCTGCCTCTGCTCTGCTCACCAGGGCCCCGCGGGCTGCTTACACCTCACTGCTGGTCAGGGGAGAGTGAGGATTGGCCCAGGGTCCTCGGGCACTGCTGACCTGCCTGGGTTGATGCTCCCAGGTCTGGGCAGGCAGGGAGCCCTCGTTCGGTGCACTGAGTAATCTCATGGGCCATGATTAATAAGGCCGGGTCATGATCCTAAGTCTAGTTATTTTTGAAGGTAGGATTTGGCCAGAATCCTGAGGCTAAAATAGAAGCCACACTTTGGATCCCTTGTGGGGTGTTATCCAGGGCCCCTGGTGACCTTTGTCCTGGCCCAGAAGCCTCTGGCTCAGACTAAGCGGTTCTCAAAGCAGCGTGCCCCTGGCCCAGCAGCAGAGGCATCACCCAGGAACTCCTTAAAGAGCACATTCTGAGGCCCAGCCCCGGGCCTACAGGCTCAGAAACCAGGGTGGCGCCAGTGCTCTGTGTGTTAGCAAGCCCTCCCGAGGGCTCTGACGCTCGGAAGTCTGAGAACAATGGCCGAGGCAGATGACAGGTCCCCCTCACTTCCTTCCCCATGGTCCCTGAGAACCGCTGTGCTGACAGGCAGGGTTGAGGTGGGTCCAGGTGAGTGGTGCCTGATGGCGAGTTGTCCCTCTCGGGAAGGGCTGGGCTGGGGGCTGGTGTCAGGTCCCCAGTATGTGTGGGACAGTGAATGGTGCTGGCCCGCCTGGGCCAGCGTTTCAGGACGGCCCTAGAGAAGGGTGACCAAGTCACAGTCACTGAAAGCATGCTTCTCTCCTGACGGCTGCTCCAAAGTGGCGAGGCCTGCTGAGGGGGGGCTTTCCAGGCTTTAAGGGAACAGAAGATCTGGGGACTCTACTGTGCCTCAGGCTTCAGTATCCCCAACATCTCGAATGCACAGAGAGATCGGAGCTCAAGGCTAAACGTTAGCCTCTGCTTTGGACTTTGTTTTCACTGTGAAGACAGATTGTCCAAATAATGCACGTTTCAGCTTTGGATGAAATACTCAGCGATTCAGGATCTGCGTTCGTTTGCAAAGTTTAGGTGCCCAATAAATCATTCTTTTGCAGAGATGCCATTAACTAATAATTCAAAGCTGGTAACCTTCACTCAACCGTGATTAAAGAACTTTTGCTGAATGGCGGGGGATAACACGTTTTCCTGAATGCCAGCGGCAAAATCTGCTTACACCATCCATCTTTACTTTGATAAACTGCCCTTAACTAATAATTCCAGATGGAAGGATTTTAAATCAAGCATGGGGGTTGGCAGGATCAGATCAAACTCTCAATAATGGTAAAGACTATTTTATTGCAAACTGTCTTCAGATGGGCGATATTCATTTAGGTTCTAAAGAGCGGGTGATATTCCAACGCTTCCCAGGCACTTACAGAATATGGGCCATTCACACCCATTGCGTAAGGGTGGGGCCACGAGGTGCAGCTTTCACATGCTGTGTTCTTGGAGGGAAGACCAGGCTCTGGGTGTGCCCCTCCAGCCTGTCTCTCCCATGCTTGGCCTGCAGGTGCCAGCTGGGATGGCCTGGCCAGCATCCGTGACCAGGTCATGTTTCTCCTCTGGCCCCCGACCCCTCACACCGCCCCTCACATGGCACTGGGGAAGTATGCCCCCTCCTGGCTTGTCTGCCTACCCAGCCCACTGCAGGCCAGCCTTCTGGGGGCAAGTGCTGTCTTACCTGCTTCTGTGGTACATGACACGGCACCTGGCATGAGCTGGACACTTCATCAGAGTGAGCTGCAGTAGCAGATGAGTGGACAAAGCCCCTTGCTGGTTCACGCTAAGGATGGATGGCTACAGGATACACAGCAACAATGGATGGAATGTGCCAGGCGGGGAGCTTGTTAACATACAGGTGCCTGGGTCCCACCTCCAGAGCCTCTTTCGGCAGGTCTGGGCTGGGGCCCTGGGAGCCTGAGTTTCAACATGCTTGCCCAAGCCCGAACCTTCTGCCCTTACCTTTCTTCTTTGCTTCTGAGAGCCGTGCCCACAGCCTTTGAGCCATTGGCTCACCTTTCTGACTAGACTGTGGTGAAGATACTGGTGACAGGGGTCCATGGTCCTTGAACACCCACAAATGAATGGTGCAAGGTGTAACAGGGAGCGTGGAGGTCCAGATGGCCAAGGGAGATCAACTGAGGATGAACGGTTGTGAAAACTGCACATTTATTCATCCGTTCAGCAAATATTTATTGAGAATCTGCTATGTGTATCACACTGTGCCTCTCCCCATGTGTGAAAGTTTGGACAAACTGTTCAGTCAAACTACTGGGCAAACCTTTGTGGACCTCTCCTCACATGCGGTCCGTGAACCCTCTGACACCTGGCTACTCAAAGTGTGGTCTGTGGACCAGCAGTGCTGGCACTACCCGGGGAGCTTGTTAGAAATGCTGAATATTGGGCCCCACCCCAGAACTGAAGCCCCTGTGTCTGCATTTCAATAAGAGACCAAGATCCCCAGGTGACATGTGTGCACATCAAAGCTTGAGACCCACTGGTCAAACACCCACTATTGGGCCAAACACCTTATATCCAAGTATGTGTCTGTGATGGAGTGCATAGCTTTCATGCGATTCTCACATTGACCTGTGACCCCCAGAATTTAATCGTGGCCTCGGGGACCATCTAGTCCAGGGCTGTGTTGATAAGAAGTTGTGCTTCCTTGATCGAACCCTGTGAGCGATTTGGGATAAGATTTATGATGGGGCTCGACCTTATGCAGTGATGAAGGAGGTGAGCGAGTCTCCAGAAGGCTGATACCTTCACATTGGGTGGTTGGCCTGAAGTTACCAGGGTGAGCAGGGCAGCACACAAAGCAGGAGGGGCGGGGAGAAACTGGAGCCCACAGGATGGACTAGAACCTGCCTCTGTCTCACACCACCTCTAAGTCAACAAGATGCTTGACTTGATGGCCACCCTCACACATTGCTGGTCATGCAGCTGGTCCATGACTCACTGGAGCTGGAGGAGCCACTGGTCCCATTACTGCCCCAGGACAATCAGGTGAGACCCCATCAGAGGCAATAAGCAGAAGCTTCCACAAGGCCCGGCCAATCAGAGCCCATCTCACGCCGCTTCATGTCTGCCTTCCAGACGACCCAGAGACTTCTCTCCTGGCTAACCCTGACCTGGAACACAGAGCAAAGAGAATGTGGGAGATGTAAGTCCCGCTCAGATGCACCGAGGCTGGGCAAGGTTCTCACTCTCGGCAGTCGCCAGGGCCAGGAGGTGCTGTGATGGGTGAAGAGGGACCAGCAGGGCTGTGAGGACCTCCATCCAGGTATACATTTCAGGTAATGAAAGGTGTTGAGGAGAAAGTAAAGCAGGTAATAGGACCGAAAGCCTCGGGGCAGTGGAGGCAGGCCTTGGAGTCCCCAGCCTGTACCTTCCCTCATGAAAGTTTACAGTCAGAGGGGCCCAACTAGTAAACAATTGCAGGAATCAATGTAAAAGGACGAGTATGATGCTTCGGGGGATAGAAACATGGATTTGATCTAGCCAGGGAGCTCCAAGCACAGGGCCTTGGATCTTGATGCAGCAGAACCCATGGGGATGCAGTTTATTTCCCCCACATGCTTTCCCTTTGGCTCTAAATGGTCCCTGGGACCTTTCTGTGACCAGCCAACCTGTTCCATCTCAACCTCACATTTCAAAAAACACTGTTAGGGATGTGGTTTCAGTATCATCAGCTTCCAGGCACAAGTCCCATATTAAACATTGTGAATGTCAACCTTAGTACGTTATTAAAGATGTTAAAAGCAATCAAACAACAACAACCAAAAACCCCTCCAACACTACATGTTTTGTTCCATCCTTGCACAGCTCATGCCTGTTAACTATTATGTCCTGGGTTCTCTACAGTCAACCTGCAGAGGCCCATGGACCAGTGGCAGCAGCATGTCCTGGGAGCTTGTGAGAGATGCAGGACCTCAGGCCCTGCCCCACCTACTGAAAGAGAACCCACATTTTAACCAGATTCCTAGGTGACCTATTTGCTCAGTAGAGATTGAGAAGTGCTGTCCCAGGGTCTCCTTTATGACCACTGTATATTCCTTCTTTTTAACAAACACTGCACATTTTGTGGAGGGGGGTGAGGGATTATATGGAGAGAGAAGACCTAGACAGTCATCTTTGCATGTCTTTTGGAGTCTGGGAGAATTTCTGCCTGCTTAAGAATTAGAGAGTCCAAGCCCATCAGTGAGTTAAGGGTATATAGTTTACTTTGTATATAAAAGTTTTGAGTCACTGGAGAAAACCTTCACAAATTACTTCTTCCCCCCTGAAGGAGGCAATGTGTACCCAAGCAGGCCTGAGACCCAAGCCCAGGTTCCAGCAGATGTCAAGCCAGAACAAAGGCTGCAGACTTCCTAAGAAGCCCGTTAAGCTTAGGCTGGTAGCACGAGATACCACCATGTGGTTTGGGGCATTTTTATTTTGAATTTCCTTTGTGGTTTAGAACTTGAATTTCAGCTTCATGGTAGACCATGGTATTAGGGTGATGAAATCATAAAGAACACCTAGACTGACAGTAAGAAACCATCACCAAGGGCTGCAATTCCTCATTCATCGTTTATTATGCAATCCATGGAGTCTGTTTATAGCTTCTCTCCATAGATTTCAACTATGACTCATCAAAGACTAAATCAGCCCATTTTATAAACATTCTGTCTCTCTATAGCCAAATGCTTTCAGATATCCTGGATCATATCAGCATACTGGTCATTAGAAGGGAGACCTGTAGCAGTTCACAGATTACAGATATGATTACAAAGCCAAAGCCCAGAACTGGAAAAGAAGATTACAAAATTAACCTCTGTGTCCCAGGCTCACTTCTAAAGCGTGTCACACTTTATAAGATGTCAGCCTCCCAGAACCTGGCACACAGCCAGCTTACAGAATGCTTACCGAATACAATATTCCTGCAAGACTTTTATAATAAATCCAAGCTTAGAATGTATCAAATTTTCAGTACCGTAAAAGATGGTGTTTTCTCTCGATCAACAGGGCAGTGAACATATATTTTTCCATTCACATTATCTTCTATAGAAAACAAACCAATCTCTGGATATTAATCTACCCCAGGTCCAATAATTAAATATACTAATTCCATGTCGGCAGACAAATTATTGAACAGCTGGAAGGAGAAAAAATAAGGGAAAAATGAGGGTGAGAATAAGCCACTATGCCTATCAAATATCTAGGCTAAGATTCAAAGGCATTTTTAAAGAACCATACCCAGCAATTACAGATCTGAGAATTTACCCTAAAGAAATAAACAGATAGGTAAAGATGAAGGAACAAGGGATATAGCAGCAGTTTGGTTTGTAATAGTGAAAAATTGGAAACAACATAAATGGCCATCCCTATGGAAATAATCGTGTAATGGTTCTCCCCTCACGTGGCATGGGGCTCTGCTGCTTTTCAGGATTTATATTCCCTGCCCCAGAAGGAGGGGTGTGACACATGGTAAAACAAGAAAGGCAACCAGTGGGACAGTATGCTCAGTGTGATCCCATTTTGTTAATACAGATTCGTAGTAGTGAATGTGCAAAGAAATATCTGAAAGGATACATACCAAGTTGTCCATACTGATTACCCCTCCAGAGAAGAGTAATAATCATACAGCTAACTTTACAGATTGCTTAGAAGGAGCCAGCTTATATATGCCTTACTTGCACTAGCCTGCTTAATCTTTTTTTGTTTGTTTGTTTGTTTGTTTTTCTGGAACTCAGGCCTCTCACTGCTGTGGCCCCTCCCGTTGCGGAGCACAGGCTCCAGACGCGCAGGCTCAGCGGCCATGGCTCACGGGCCTAGCCGCTCCGTGGCATGTGAGATCCTCCCGAACCGGGGCACGAACCCGTGTCCCCTGCATCGGCAGGTGGACTCTCAACCACTGCGCCACCAGGGAAGACCTGCTTAATCTTTTAACAACCCTATAATGAAGGTACTATCGTTGACCCCATTGTACAGATGAGGAGACAAAAAGTCTATCTAATTTGTATAGTGAGGATGTGGTACATCTGGAATACAAACCCACTGAGTCCCCTGACTCTTGGGAGTATTCACTGTTAACCACTGGGCCTTCCAAATGGGGTTTTTTCAGTAGGTATATATTATTTTTATAAATATTGAACAAATATGAATCATTTAAAATTTTTTTCTAGGAATCATAGAACGTCAGAGCTGTAGGGGACTTAGTATATAACTCAAAGACCCATGGAGGTCAGGAAGGTGGTGGAAATGAACAGCAGGGGCCGAGTATAAAAATCCTGGCATCCAACATCCCCATGGGACCTCTTTGGTGCCTCAGTTGACACTCAAACCTCAAAGTGAGGGAGACAATAGGGAGTGGTGGGGTCTGTGACACCCTGGGTGACTCAAGCCCCAGCAAATTCCTACCATGTGGGGATGTACTCTCCAAGGAATCAGATCTTCCCATTTTTAAAAAGCCTCTAGAAGTGCAGAATTTTTAATACAATCACCCTATTTTTTCCAATTTTTAAAATCATGGTACAATATAAAACAGGCCTGCAGGCTGGAACTAACCAGCCTGTTGCCATATGTGATTTTTTAAAATTAATTTTTATTGGAGTATAGTTGCTTTACAAGTTGTGTTAGTTTCTGCTGTGTAGCAAAGTGAATCAGCCCTGCATGTATATATGTGATTCTGACTTTCTCAGCTCACTCTCACATGGAGCAGTGATTTATCCAAAGTCATACACTCATGTAGAGGCAGGGTGGGCTCTAGGACCCAGGCTTCCTGACTCCTGACCCTGGCCAGTGCTGCCCCTACCACTCCACTACCTGGCCTCCGTAGCCTCCTGCCAACAGGGGCGTGCTTAATTGGGGAGGATGGTGGATGATGGGGCCCTTCCTTAGAGCAGCTGCCTTATCTCACCCGCAAGTTTGGGAAAGGGTCCCGAGTCTTCCCCCTCCAGCTCCAAGGTCGTGATAATCCATCTTCTCTTCGATCGCCGTAGAGGCTGGCTGTCTCCCTGGAAATCACAGTGACCGTGATGAGGAGGAGGGTGTTGGTGGTGCTAGGGGTGCAGTGACTGATACGCCTTTTCTCTCCCAGCCTCACAACAGTCTCCGATGCTCAGCAATTCCAAGTGCCCATTCTCTCTACAACCACAGAGCCAGTTCTAAACTGGGGGGCATGTGACACCCAAGGATTTTACATTTTTATGTGGCTCATGAGATAATTTCAGGGGCCATGAAGACACAGCACTAAAGATCATTGCCTAGTGTGTGCTAGCACCTGCCCTAAAGGAGACATGCACAGAGTTGTTGAATTAATGGGAGATTTACCGCCCCTCTGTTTCTCTCTCCATCTTTCTGAAATCCTTGGTGAGAAAGTCTCCATTCAGTGCAGTTGGGTCTTGAATTCCTCTCTGTTTACTCAAGTCCCTTGTAACAGACTTAGACTCAGACGTTAGGGTCAGAGATTTGTCAGGCAAGGGAATATAGATAGAATTTAACTATGTGGTTTCATTTGTTTTATATATATTTTACAGTATAGCCAGTTTCTAGTCACGTTCATTTTTTTGTTTTTTGTTTTTGTTTTTGTTTTTGTTTTTTTTATTAGTTTCTGCTTTATAACAAAGTGAATCAGTCATACATATACATCTGTTCCCACATCCCTTCCCTCATGCATCTCCCTCCCTCCCACCCTCCCCATCCCACCCCTCCAGGCAGTCACAAAGCACCGAGCTGATCTCCCTGTGCTCTGTGGCTGCTTCCCACTATCTATCTACCTTACATTTGGTAGTGTATATATGTCCATGCCTCTCTTTCGCTTTGTCACAGCTTACCCTTCCCCCTCCCCATATCCTCAAGTCCATTCTCAAGTAGGTCTGTGTCTTTATTCCCGTTTTACCCCTAGGTTCTTCATGACATTTTTTTTTAATTCCATATATATGTGTTAGCATACAGTATTTGTCTTTCTCTTTCTGACTTACTTCACTCTGTATGACAGACTCTAGGTCTATCCACCTCATTACAAATAGCTCAGTTTCGTTTCTTTTTATGGCTGAGTAATACTCCATTGTATATATGTGCCACATCTTCTTTATCCATTCATCCGATGATGGACACTTAGGTTGTTTCCAGCTCCGGGCTATTGTGAATAGAGCTGCAGTGAACATTTTGGTACATGTCTCTTTTTGAATTATGGTTTTCTCAGGGTATATGCCTAGTAGTGGGATTGCTGGGTCATATGGTAGTTCTATTTGTAGTTTTTTAAGGAACCTCCATACTGTTCTCCATAGTGGCTGTACCAATTCACATTCCCACCAGCAGTGCAAGAGTGTTCCCTTTTCTCCACACCCTCTCCAGCATTTATTGTTTCTAGATTTCTTGATGATGGCCATTCTGACTGGTGTGAGATGATATCTCATTGTAGTTTTGATTTGCATTTCTCTAATGATTAATGATGTTGAGCATTCTTTCATGTGTTTGTTGGCAGTCTGTATATCTTCTTTGGAGAAATGCCTATTTAAGTCTTCTGCCCATCTTTGGATTGGGTTGTTTGTTTTTTTGCTATTGAGCTGCATGAGCTGTTTATAAATTTTGGAGATTAATCCTTTGTCAGTTGCTTCATTTGCAAATATTTTCTCCCATTCTGAGGGTTGTCTTTTGGTCTTGTTTATGGTTTCCTTTGCTGTGCAAAAGCTTTGAAGTTTCATTAGGTCCCATTTGTTTATCTTTGTTTTTAGTTCCATTTCTCTAGGAGGTGGGTCCAAAAGGATCTTGCTGTGATTTATGTCATAGAGTGTTCTACCTATGTTTTCCTCTAAGAGTTTGATAGTTTCTGGCCTTACATTTAGGTCTTTAATCCATTTTGAGCTTATTTTTGTGTATGGTGTTAGGGAATGATCTAATCTCATACTTTTACATGTCCCTGTCCAGTTTTCCCAGCACCACTTATTGAAGAGGCTGTCCTTTCTCCACTGTACATTCCTGCCTCCTTTATCAAAGATAAGTTGACCATATGTGCGTGGGTTTATCTCTGGGCTTTCTATCCTGTTCCATTGATCTATCTTTCTGTTTTTATGCCAGTACCACACTGTCTTGATTACTGTAGCTTTGTAGTATAGTCTGAAGTCAGGGAGCCTGATTCCTCCAGCTCTGTTTTTCGTTCTCAAGATTGCTTTGGCTATTCGGGGTCTTTTGTTTTTCCAAACAAATTTTGAAATTTTTTGTTCTAGTTCTGTGAAAAATGCCAGTGGTAGTTTGATAGGGATTGCATTGAATCTGTAGATTGCTTTGGGTAGTAGAGTCATTTTCACAATATTGATTCTTCCAATCCAGGAGCATGGTATATCTCTCCATCTATTTGTATCATCTTTAATTTCTTTCATCAGTGTCTTATAATTTTCTGCATACAGGTCTTTTGTCTCCTTAGGTAGGTTTATTCCTAGATATTTTATTCTTTTTGTTGCAATGGTAAATGGGAGTGTTTTCTTGATTTCATTTTCAGATTTTTCATCATTAGTGTACAGGAATGCCAGAGATTTCTGTGCATTAATTTTGTATCCTGCTACTTTACCAAATTCATTGATTAGCTCTAGTAGTTTTCTGGTAGCATCTTTAGGATTCTCTATGTATAGTATCATGTCATCTGCAAACAGTGACAGCTTTACTTCTTCTTTTCCAATTTGGATTCCTTTTATTTCCTTTTCTTCTCTGATTGCTGTGGCTAAAACTTCCAAAACTAGGTTGAATAAAGAGTGGTGAGAGTGGGCAGCCTTGTCTTGTTCCTGATCTTAGTGGAAATGGTTTCAGTTTTGCACCATTGAGGACAATGTTGGCTGTGGGTTTGTCATATATGGCCTTTATTATGTTGAGGAAAGTTCCCTCTATGCCTACTTTCTGCAGGGTTTTTATCATAAATGGGTGTTGAATTTTGTTGAAAGCTTTCTCTGCATCTATTGAGATGATCATATGGTTTTTCTCCTTCAACTTGTTAATATGGTGTATCACATTGATTGATTTGCGTATATTGAAGAATCCTTGCATTCCTGGAATAAACCCCACTTGATCATGGTGTATGATCCTTTTAATGTGCTGTTGGATTCTGTTTGCTAGTATTTTGTTGAGGATTTTTGCATCTATGTTCATCAGTGATATTGGCCTGTAGTTTTCTTTCTTTGTGACATCCTTGCCTGGTTTTGGTATCAAGGTGATGGTGGCCTCGTAGAATGAGTTTGGGAGTGTTCCTTCCTCTGATATTGTTTGGAAGAGTTTGAGAAGGATGTGTGTTAGCTCTTCTCTAAATATTTGATAGAATTCGCCTGTGAAGCCATCTGGTCCTGGGCTTTTGTTTGTTGGAAGATTTTTAATCACAGTTTCAATTTCAGTGCTTGTGATTGGTCTATTCATATTTTCTATTTCTTCCTGATTCAGTCTTGGCAGGTTGTGCATTTCTAAGAATTTGTCCATTTCTTCCAGGTTGTCCATTTTATTGGCATAGAGTTGCTTATAGTAATCTCTCATGATCTTTTGTATTTCTGCAGTGTCAGTTGTTACTTCTCCTTTTTCATTTCTAATTCTATTGATTTGAGTCTTCTCCCTTCTTTTCTTGATGAGTCTGGCTAATGGTTTGTCAATTTTGTTTATCTTCTCAAAGAACCAGCTTTTAGTTTGGTTGATCTTTGCTATCATTTCCTTCATTTCTTTTTCATTTATTTCTGATCTGATCTTTATGATTTCTTTCCTTCTGCTAACTTTGGGGTTTTTTTGTTCTTCTTTCTCTAATTGCTTTAGGTGCAGGGTCAGGTTGTTTACTCGAAATGTTTCCTGTTTCTTAAGGTGGGATTGTAGTGCTATAAACTTCCCCCTTAGAACTGCTTTTTCTGCGTCCCATAGGTTTTGGGTCGTCGTGTCTCCATTGTCATTTGTTTCTAGGTATTTTTTAATTTCCTCTTTGATTTCTTCAGTGATCACTTCGTTATTGAGTAGTGTATTGTTTAGCCTCCATGTGTTTGTATTTTTTACAGATCTTTTCCTGTAATTGATGTCTAGTCTCATAGCATTGTGGTCGGAAAAGATACTTGATACAATTTCAATTTTCTTAAATTTACCAAGGCTTATTTGTGACCCAAGATATGATCTATCCTGGAGAATGTTCCATGAGCACTTGAAAAAAATGTGTATTCTGTTGTTTTTGGATGGAATGTCCTATAAATATCAACTAAGTCCATCTTGTTTAATGTATCATTTAAAGCTTGTGTTTCCTTATTTATTTTCATTTTGGATGATCTGTCCATTGGTGAAAGTGGGGTGTTAAAGTCCCCTACTATGATTGTGTTACTGTCGATTTCCCCTTTTATGGCTGTTAGTATTTGCCTTATGTACTGAGGTGCTCCTATGTTGGGTGCATAAATATTTACAATTGTTATATCTTCTTCTTGGATCGATCCCTTGATCATTATGTAGTGTCCTTCTTTGTCTCTTCTAATAGTCTTTATTTTAAAGTCTATTTTGTCTGATATAAGAATTGCTACTCCAGCTTTCTTTTGATTTCCATTTGCATGGAATATCTTTTTCCACCCCCTTACTTTCAATCTGTATGTGTCTCTAGGTCTGAAGTGGGTCTCTTGTAGACAGCATATATATGGGTCTTGTTTTTGTATCCATTCAGCCACTCTGTGTCTTTTGGTGGGAGCATTTAGTCCATTTACATTTAAGGTAATTATTGATATGTATGTTCCTATTCCCATTTCCTTAATTGCTTTGGGTTCGTTATTGTAGGTATATTCCTTCTGTTGTGTTTCTTGCCTAGAGAAGTTCCTTTAGCATTTGTTGTAAAGCTGGTTTGGTGGTGCTGAACTCTCTCAGCTTTTGCTTGTCTGTAAAGGTTTTAATTTCTCCATCAAATCTGAATGAGATCCTTGCTGGGTAGAGTAATCTTGGTTGCAGTTTTCTCTCCTTCATCACTTTAATTATGTCCTGCCACTCCCTTCTGGCTTGTAGAGTTTCTGCTGAGAGATCAGCTGTTATCCTGATGGGGATTCCCTTGTGTGTTATTTGTTGCTTTTCCCTTGCTGCTTTTAATATGATTTCTTTGTGTTTAATTTTTGACAGTTTGATTAATATGTGTCTTGGCGTATTTCTCCTTGGATTTATTCTGTATGGGACTCTCTGTGCCTCCTGGACTTGATTAACTATTTCCTTTCCCATATTAGGGAAGTTTTCAACTATAATCTCTTCAAATATTTTCTCAGTCCCTTTCTTTTTCTCTTCCTCTTCTGGAACCCCTATAATTCGAATGTTGGTGCATTTAATGTTGTCCCAGAGGTCTCTGAGACTGTCCTCTGTTCTTTTCATTCTTTTTTCTTTATTTTGCTCTGCATCAGTTATTTCCACTATTTTATCTTCCACCTCACTTATCCGCTCTTCTGCCTCAGTTATTCTGCTATTGATCACATCTAGAGTATTTTTCATTTCATTTATTGTGTTTTTTTTTTTTTTTTTTTTTTTTTGTGGTACGCGGGCCTCTCACTGCTGTGGCCTCTCCCGCTGCGGAGCACAGGCTCCGGACGCGCAGGCCCAGCAGCCATGGCCCACGGGCCCAGCCGCTCCGCGGCATATGGGATCCTCCCAGACCGGGGCACGAACCCGTATCCCCTGCATCGGCAGGCGGACTCCCAACCACTGCGCCACCAGGGAGGCCCCATTTATTGTGTTTTTAATCGATGCTTGATTCATCTTTAGATCTTCTAGGTCCTTGTTAACTGTTTCTTGCATTTTGTCTATTCTATTTCCAAGATTTTGGATCTTGGAAATAGAATCTTGGGTCAGCTTTACTATCATTATTCTGAATTCTTTTTCAGGTAGACTGCCTATTACCTCTTCATTTGTTAGGTCTGGTAGGTTTTTATCTTGCTCCTTCACCTGCTGTGTGTTTTTCTGTCTTCTCATTTTGCTTATGTTACTGTGTTTGGGGTCTCCTTTTTGCAGGCTGCAGATTTGTAGTTCCTGTTGTTTTTGGTGTCTGTCCCCAGTGGCTAAGGTTGTTTCAGTAGGTTGTGTAGGCTTCCTGGTGGGGGGGACTAATGCCTGTGTTCTGGTGGTTGAGGCTTGATCTTGTCTTTCTGGTGGACAGGTCCACGTCTGGTGGTGTGTTTTGGGGTGCCTGTGGCCTTATTATGTTTTTAGGTAGCCTCTCTGCTAATGGGTGGGGTTGTGTTCCTGCCTTGCTAGTTGCTTGGCATAGGGTGACCAGCACTGTAGCTTGCTGGTCGTTGACTGAAGCTGGGTGCTGGTGTTGAGATGGAGATCTCTGGGAGATTTTCGCTGCTTGATATTATGTGGAGCTGGGAGGTCTCTTGTGGACCCGTGTCCTGAAGTTGGCTCTCCCACTTCAGAGGCACAGCACTGACTCCTGGCTGCAGCACCAAGAGCCTTTCATCCACCCGGCTCAGAATAACAGGGAGAAAAAGTAGAAAGAAAGAATTAGTAGAAGAAAGAAAAAGAGAGGGAAAGAAAGGAAGAAGGGAAGAAAGGAAGGAAGGAAGAAAGAAAGGAGGGAGGGAGGGAGGAAGGATGGAAAGAAAGAAAGAAAGAAAGGAGGGAGGGAGGAATGAAAGCAAAAGGAAGAGTGAATGGAAGAAGGGAGGGAGGAAGGAAAGAAAGAAAGAAAGACAGGAGGGAGGGAGGAAGGAAAGAAAAAGTGGAAAGAAGGGTGGGAGGGAGGGAGGAAAGAAAAAGAAAGAAGGAAAGGAGGAGCGGAGGGAGGGAGGAAGGGAAGGTAGGAAAAAACGAAAGAGCAGGTAAAGTAAAATAGAATAAAGTATGAAATATATCAGCGTTATTAAAATTAAAAAGTAATTATTGAAAAAAATACGGACAGATAGAACCCCGGGACATAAGGTGGAAGCAAAGCTATACAGAGAGAATCTTACACATAAGATTACACATACACATTCACAAAAAGAGAGCAGGGGGAAAAATCAAAAATCTTGCTCTCCAAGTCCACCTCCTCAATTTGGGATACTTCGTTGTAAAAAGAGGAAAAGGGTGAGAAGTCTGAAATCTTGCTAAGTCCACCTCCTTAATTTGGGATAATTCGTTGTAAAAAGAGGAAAAGGGGGGAAAGTCTTAAATCTTGTCCTCAAAGTCCACTTCCTCAATTTGGGATGATTCGCTGTCCATTCATGCACTCCACAGACGCAGGGCACATCAAATGGACCGTGGAGCTTTAATCCGCTGCCTCCGAGGCTGCACAGAGAGATTTCCCTGTCTCTGCTCTCACAGCTCCCGGGTCTCAGCCTTGGACCTGGCCCTGCCTCTGCACGTAGGTCGCCGGAGGGCGTCCGTTCTTCGCTCAGACAGGACGGGTTTAAAGGAGCCGCTGATTCGGGGGCTCTGGCTCACTCAGGCAGAGGGGAGGGAGGGGCGCGCAGTGTGGGGCGGGCCTGCGGCGGCAGAGGCCAGCGTGACGTTGCAGCAGCCCGAGGCGCTCCGTGCGCTTTCCCGGGAAAGCCGTCCCCGGGTCCCGGGATCCCGGCAGTGGCGGGGTGCACAGGCCCCCGGAAGGCGGGGCGGACAGTGACCCGCGCTCGCACACAGGCCCCACGGCGGCGGCGGCGGCGGCAGCGGCAGCAGCAGCGGCAGCAGCAGCGGCAGCAGCAGCAGCAGCAGCCGCCGCAGCAGCCCCAGCGTCCCACGCCCGTCTCCGAGGTCCGCGCCTTTAGCCGCGGCTCGCGCCTGTCTCCGGCGCTTCCGCAAGCAGCCCTCTTAATGCCCTCTCCTCGCGCACCAGGAAACAAAAGGGAAAAAAGTCTCTTGCCTTTTCGGCAGCTCCAGACCCTTTCCCCGGACTCCCTCCGGGCTAGCCGTGGTGCACTAACCCCTTCAGGCTCTCTTCCTGCCGCCAGCCCCAGTCCTCTCCCTGCGCTCCGACTGAAAGCCGATACCCGAGCCTCAGCTCCCAGCCCCGCCCGCCCCAGCGGCCGAGCAGACAAGCCTCTCGGGCTGGTGAGTGGCGGTCGGCACCGGTCCTCTGTGCCGGAATCTCTCTGCTTTGCCCTCCACACCCCTGTTGCTGTGTGCTCTCCTCCGCTACTCCGAAGCTTTCCGCCTCCGCCACCTGCAGTCTCCGCCCGCGAAGGGGCTTGTAGTGTGTGGAAACCTTTCCTCCTTCACGGCTCCCTCCCACTGGTGCAGGTCCCGTCCCTATCCTATTGTCTCTGTTTATTCTTTTTTTCTTTTGCCCTACCCAGGTATGTGGGGAGTTTCTTGCCTTTTGGGGGGTCTGAGGTCTTCTGTCAGCGTTCAGTAGGTGTTCTGTAGGAGTTGTTCCACGTGTAGTTGAATTTCTGATGTATCTGTGGGGAGGAAGGTGATCTCCGCGTCTTACTCTTCTGCCATCTTCCTCGAGCTCAAATCTGTGTTTTAATCCATTAAGTTTGTGGTATTTGTTACATTAAAGCTTAAGAAGCTTGGGTACTATGGTAGATTAGACACGGCCACATATTCTTTGCAGCTACTCCTATCCACATTCATTTTTATTCACAAGAATGTACTTTAAAAAAATTATGTAATTAGAAAGTGAGTAGATCACGAGAACTACAGGAAGGAAATCATAAGGTGGATGAGAATACAACAAAACCTCATGATGGTGGTGGTGACTGCATCCCTGCACTGCCCTGTACTCGCACACTGGGAAATAGCAAGTCTGCTGTCTCTAATTCCCTAAAGAAGAAGAGTGTGGGCAAACCTCTGGGCCAGTACTGTATTGCTTGATTCCTGATGTTCACAGATTGCTCGTGTTCTAATTAGACATAAAAGCATCGTCTGCAATTCTCTTCAGTCCTTTGAGATTCTAAAAGGCCACATCTAGTTACTAATTTATTTTGTGCCAACCAAATATTGACAGGGCACTGAAAAACTCAAAATTGCAATCCAGCTTCTCAGTAAAATACAGTCTCACTTGGTTTATCAAGAAACTGAATTCCAAACCCCACCTTTGTTTGATTAGTAAGACCATCATTTTCTTGTGGGACACTGTTGATGATGTTGACCTTAAAAATAAAAATGACATTAATTAGTAGGGAATGTACTTAGCAGAATCAGGTAGAAGCTGCTGGAAGTCACCCAAATCTTCTAGAATTAGGGGAAACAAGGAACTGCATTCAGTTTTGATAACTATAATTTCTTGTTCTTGACATCTCAATTCATAATTACCACTTCCCTTCTGTAACTGTAGGAGAATTCTGATTAAGTATTACCAACGGTAGGGACATTTAAAACCCTAAATGTTACTGTTATGTTAGCATAACATAATAAATGGGTAATCAAACCGTCTATTCAGGGTGAGCACAAATGTATTTACATGGGCACATGTACAATAGCACCAAACGTTAATTGGTGGTGGGATTCAAGTGGGCTTTTTTTTTGTTTTTTCTTTTATGTTTACCTTATTTTTAGACTTTATCATACAATAATCAATAAAATTAAGGAATTTGGTACTTTACATAATTATTTACATTGAGAATTGTTTATCATTTTTATCTCAACAAATTTCCCCCTCAAAAAAAAACCCTGGGGCTTCCCTGGTGGCGCAGTGTTGAGAGTCTGCCTGCCGATGCAGGGGACACGGGTTTGTGCCCCGGTCCGGGAAGATCCCACATGCCACGGAGCAGCTGGGCCCGTGAGCCATGGCCACTGAGCCTGCGCGTCCGGAGCCTGTGCTCCGCAACGGGAGAGGCCACAGCAGTGAGGCCCACATACCTCAAAAAAAAAAAAAAAACCCAAACATGTACAGTAAGAGTGTTGAAGTACCAAGAGAAACAGACAAGCCCTGCAATGGATGTCAAACCAACAGAAAACATGTGTCTGTATGTATATGTGTATGTGTGTGCGTGTATATGCATGTGTGACACCCATAGTTCTACTTCATTCATTTTCACTGCCATATAGCATTTCACTATATGAATAGAGGACAATTTATCATTCTCCTAATGATGGCCATTTAGGTTATTTCCAGTTGTTTGTTATTACACACACACAAAAAAAGATGCTGTGGTTATAAATATCCATGTGCACATAGAAAATTTCTCTGGACCCTGGTTCTCACTTTGGTTCACTGTGGTCCCTGACGCTATCAGAGACTCCACAAGGCTAAACACGTACATAATAATCTAAGATACTATTTGTCTGTTTTGCTGTGTGACATTTGCACTGATGGTACCAAAGATTGGTGACAAAACTGCTGATGCCTCAGCACCAGTGGAGGCCATGGCACAAATTCCTCTGATAGTCATGCATTCTTCATCACCACGCATGTGCAGGAAAGAAGAAGGAAGGGAGGGAGGAAGGAAAAGAAAAAAAGCCAGTCTCGTTTGAGAATGATGTAATTGGTGAATTCATTTAGTTATTGAAATCACTTGAGGATGGGCGAGGCAGGAAATGTTATTAATTTATCCCATTGCCACACCTGCATGTCTATCTTTTAAGCACCCTGTGTCTACATGGGAAGTATGCATGAACCCCAGTGCTGCCCATCAGTGTGGAAGGTTTGTCTCAAAGAAGAGCACATTTGTGATTATCAGAGTTGACAGCTGAACAGGCCACTTTTTTTTTTTTTTTTTTTTTTTTTTTTTTTGGTACGCGGGCCTCTCACTGTTGTGGCCTCTCCCGCTGCGGAGCACAGACTCTGGACGTGCAGGCTCAGCGGCCATGGCTCACGGGCCCAGCTGCTCCACGGCATGTGGGATCTTCCCAGACCGGGGCGCGAACCCGTGTCCCCTGCATCGGCAGGTGGACTCTCAACCACTGCACCACCAGGGAAGCCCCAGGCCACTTTTTTATGAAGCAGCATTTTCCTTGAAAGAACGACTGACTGACCGTGGCTGTTCGGGATCAGGTACTTGACAGACAGGTCGTTGGTAATGAAGAGAGTCAGCCCATCACTTCGAGAAAAACAATGGATAGTCATGTTGCCAACAGTAAAATTTAAGCTCTCAAGCAAAACTTAGAATTTTGGAAAATTTGTGTCTGCTACTCCGAGCTTGACAGCTTCCCAACAGGTAAAGATTTTTCTGCTGATATCGGTGGACAGATTGACAAATGTGATTTTTTGATTTTGTAGAATGAAATATGTCAACATTTGGAAGATGTTCATTACTCAGAGAGCTGAGTTTCCTACTGATTAAGACATCACGGTCCAAAATCATGCACAGGTGAGAGTCATCTGCAATGCAAGAAACACAAATGGTTTTAATGGAACAGAGTAAGGAAAGTTCATTAATATGCTTTCAGATTCCACATTGCAAGTAACTGTTAAAAAAGGAGCACTTGTCAAGTTTTGGTGTGATGTCAAAAAGAATACCCACAATTATCTGTTCCAGGCTATTAAAATATTCCTCCCTTTCCATATATACCTATGTGAGGCCAGAATTGCTTCACATACTTTAACCAAACAACATTTACAACAGACTGAATTCGGAATCAGAGAGGAAAATCCAGCTGTCTGCTTTTAAGCCAGACAGCCAAGAGATTTGCAAAAAACATAAAAGAGTGCCATTCTTCAGACTGAATGGAATTTTGAAAAATATGTTTACTTTTCATAGACATGTGTGATTTATATTAACATGTAATGGATTTATCATTAACTTTAATGAATTGAGAAATACGTTTAAAATTTCCCAGTGTTGGGAATTCCCTGGCGGTCCGGTGGTTAGGACTCCGTGCTTCCACGGCAGGATGCCCAGGTTCGATCCCTGGTCAGGGAACTAGGATCCCACAAGCCACATGGCGTGGCCAAAAAAATAATTCCCAGTCTTAATTTCTAACATGGTAAGCATCAGTAAATATAACCACATAAGCAACAGTTCTTTGGGTTCTGCATAAAGTTTGCGAGTGGACAGGCATCCTGAGAGCAAGAGGTTTGATAGCTGCTCCTCTAGGATTTATACCTAAGATCTCCCAGGACAGGGTAAGTGATCACCAGCCCACCTAGAGCCTGCCATACACCCCTTGTTGTGGTGCCCCCCCCGCCACTATAAGGATCTATCCTCACCCAAAAGCTTGTCGCAGCATAAAGGACTGTGTAGTAAATTACAGCATCATAGAAAATAAAGAAACATTCTCCAAATCTTCATTTCTTGTGGTCGGCCACCCTTCCGGTGAGTGGGGTATATTATTGGGTCATCTGGTTTTGTTAATGTCAAATATAAACGTATTGGTTTCCTGCCAGAGACTCTATTTCTATCTCTTTCCCTAAAGGCAAAGAATTTTTTTAAACTCTTTCCAAAATCTCAAACATCGGCTTATTCAGACAACAAATGCTTCTTGATTAATGTTGTTAATTTTAAATTAAGGGCCTAACCACATGTGGAATTTTAAAATGGAGAAAATTGCAGGTCTTGAAACAGAATGAAGAAATTCATTCCATTTCCAAGACAGGTGTATTTCCGGGTGGCCCAGGTCATGAACAAGGAATACATTCAGGTTTTGTCTCCTCTCTGGCCTCAGTTTCCCCTTCTGTGAGCAAGGGTGTGAAGCGAGGTGTCTTTAAGGGCCCTTTCAACAGGAAAGCTCTAGTTTCATTTTCTTATGATGGCACATAAACAGCACAGCCGACTGTCACTAGGGGCCGGCTGGAGCGCTGGAAAAGAGGTCTGAAATAGTGTATTTCTTTGCCCAGAGACACCTGAAATTTCACATCCTTGTGTGCACATGTGTGTTGTTTCTCCTCTCTTTATGCACCGCTTGGAATTTATTTCACTGTCTCGACTGGTGAGGCAGGAAGACTGGAAACAGTTATTTTTGTTGAAATGATCTTGTAAGTACGCTTATTATATTTCCCATCCCTGCCAATTTTAGGCTGTTTGTCCACAGAGGATGCCATTCAAAAGATTTACATAATGCTTTCTATAACGCGACTGGGGAGAAAACTTTCTCCAAGCGCATCTCCAGCTGCGCTGTCCACCTATTTCATGGGAGTGTGGCAGGTGGGCGGTCACTGTAAGGTCCAGCCTGCCCATCACATGATAGCTGCTGCTGACTTGAGGGCATGTCGCCGGCATTGTGCAGGCCAGGCTGAGTAGCCATGGCACCTCTGGGGAGAAGTTATCTCAGTAAATGAAGGCTTTGTGTCTATAGAGGGTCCTAAGAACTAAGAGACCTATATGGAAATAAATCTTTCCTGAAAATATTTTTTACATCAAACTTGAATTCAAGAACAATTTTTTTTATTGAGGTATCATTGACATGCACCATTATATTAGTTTCATGAGCACAACACAATAATTCAATCAATATTTGTATGTATTTTGAAATGATCACCACAGTAAGTCTACTTAATATGTCACCATTTATAGTAACAGATTTTTTTTCTTGTGATGAGAACTTTTAAGATCTACTCTCTTGGCAAGTTTCAAATATGCGATTTGGAATTATTAACTAGAGTTGCCATGCTGTACATTTCAGTTGCTTTAAGCCACCTAGTTTGTCCTTTGTAATAGCAGCCCTTGGAGACTAGCACATGGGTCCAAACACATTCTCTGCATATGGAAGCTTGGCTGATCCTTTACAGGTGCGGATTTGGCATGCAGCAACAGAAAATGGGGTTCTCAGGGCTCTTAGGACAGAGACCAGCCACTCTGCCCCCTGCTGAGGGCTCAGCATCACCTCTGACCATATGATCCCTCACCTCCTGCAATCCGCCAACTCTGTTGTTCTTGAATGAAGGGGTTGAGTGAGTTAATCAGGCAGAGTATAAATGCTAACAAACTTTTCAAAGATGACTCAGAATTTCCCAGATTAAAAACAACAAGCAACCATAACAGGCTTTGTGCACTAACTTCTTTCTCAAACCCTCCCTCCTCTTGGGTCCTGGAAGCTGCCACAGCCCAAAGCTGAGGATGTGCAGGCTCTCAGGACTGGAAAGGGCAAATAGGGGAGCAGGACCCTGCCTGTGGCTTGTCGTGGAATCTGGGACAAAGACCTGCAGAAGAGTCACAGCTTTGTCCTTTGCTTCATGTCAGGATGACAAAGCAAGGGTGGGGGATTTGGGGAGAAAACTGTCATAGCCATTGCAGCTCTTCAGCAGAATGGGTACCAGTTTTAAATCTGGATCAGAGGAGGAGGAGAGGGTGCCTGCTTTGCATGTCAGAAGCCAATGTGGGAGGAAAAGGTAGGGGTGGAAAGGAATAGGTTACTTACAGCCCGCTCAGCAAATAATTGGGCACCTCCCAGGTGCAAAGGTCTTCGCCAGTTAAGGGTCCAGAGTGCGGATTGCTCAAAACCTCTGAATCCTGCTGCATCCCATTCTCTCCCTTGGCCTTGATCCCCTGGAATCTACATAAAGCTGCTTTCAACAAACACGGAATTGCTACCCACAGTCCAATCCTACTGCCTAGCCAACCCACCACACCCTCCGACCTGAATCGACCTGCCCGGGCTCTGTGCTAACACAACAGAAAGGAGAAAAAATACACCTCTGTTTTCTAATGAGTCCAGTTAGGGGTGAGGGCAGGAGCAAGACAAAGATGGGGACAGGGTTTGATTTGTGATGTATTCAAATCCAGGCGAACATGGGCCACTAAAATAGGATTCTACCAGAACACACAACTCCTCATGGCAAAAAGTAACCAAGAGGGCTTCCCTGGTGGTGCAGTGGTTAAGAATCCACCTGCCAATGCAGGGGACCAAGGTTCAAGCCCTGGTCCGGGAAGATCCCACATGCCGCGGAGCAACTAAGTCCCTGTGCCACAACTACTGAGCCTGCGCTCTAGAGCCTGTGAGCCACAACTACTGAGCCCATGCACCTAGAGCCCGTGCTCCACAACAAGAGAAGCCACCTCAATGAGAAGCTTGCGCACCGCAACGAAGAGTAGCCCACGCTCTCCGCAACTAGAGAAAGCCCGCGCAGCAATGAGACCCAACACAGCCCAAAAGCAAATAAAATAAATTTATAAAAAAAGGTTCTTCCATGTTAAAAAGTAACCAAGAAAGTCCTCCGAACACCAAGCAAAGGGTGCCAAAGAAGGCATTGAATTTCAGAAGCAGAGCTGGCTAGAGGACTGGGGACTTTTTGTTGGCTCTTTTTTTTTTTTTTTTTAAGAATTTAAAAAATATATATATTATATTAGTAGAATCATACAGTATGTAACCATTCGAGGTTGGCTTTTTTCACTCAGCATAATTCCCTTCGGTTCTATCCATGTTGTTGCATGTATCACTGCTCTTTTTTTTTTTTAATTTTTTTTTATTAGTTTCTGCTTTATAACAAAGTGAATCAGTCATACATACACATCCGTTCCCACATCCCTTCCCTCATGCATCTCCCTCCCTCCCACCCTCCCCATCCCACCCCTCCAGGCGGTCACAAAGCACCGAGCTGATCTCCCCGTGCTCTGCGGCTGCTTCCCACTATCTATCTACCTCACGTTTGGTAGTGTATACATGTCCATGCCTCTCTTTCGCTTTGTCACAGCTTACTCTTTTGTTTACTGTTACACCCCAGTGGCTATGAAAGCACCTGGCCCAGAACGAGTAGCCAATCAGTAGTAGCAGCCCCGGCCCTGAGTATACAGAGCAACCATTTCACCAGGGCTGCGAAAACAGAAAGATGCAGATTCTCTGTATTACCTCATTGACTCTCACAGATAAGTACAAGCATTAGCTCTATTTTCAGGTGGAGGAAATGAGGCTTAACAAGGTGAAGTTAAAACCTTTAAAACCCGGATGCCCAGGCCACACCCCAGTAACCCAGCGCAGGCCCAGCATCTTGACCCCGGCCCACTGCAGGGCCTCTTGCCTCTGCCCTCGGCCGGGTTTATAAGGAGGAACTCAGCAGCAACACGAGAGTCCCACGGCTCTCCCTCCCCCTCTGAGGAAAGTGACTAAGCAGGTCGTGACCCACAGCATGTGCAGCAGCGTTAACTCCGTCCACTGTAAGTACAAACAGAACAAGCCCATACTTTTCTCACCTTGATTATACTGTTTGTTTCCCAGTTGAGCCCAGGCAACTGGTGGGGGACAGGGTAATTTAGCTTTCCCACCCCCATCGGTTTGCTCAAACCGTCTTTGACATACTCAGTTGAGATTTTCTCAGTCGTATGTAAGGTGAATAAACGTATCCTTAGGAAATGTGTTGATATAAATCTAAAAGTGTGTGTACTATATACACCGGCTTTAAGGCGAGTCCCCTTAGCCTGTTCCCACTACTCTCCCAAACAGATCATGGCCCTAAACCCCTCCTTTGTATAAATTCTGGAAAATCCTTTTCCTCCCCTGTACTAAAGTTCCCAGCCCCCTCGCTCTCAGCTGCAGCCGATCACATGCAGTCCACCCCGACCCCTTATCCTCGAAGGGGCGGAGCCAGCTGGAGCTGTGCTCTCAGTTCCTGGCACCTGGCAGATAGATCCCACGTGCCAGGCTGTGGGTGCCCGTCCCTGCTCACCTGCAACATCAGCAGTGCGAGAAGCAGCAGCAGCATGGACTGGGCCCTGGAGCTCGTGCCGATGTGGGGACGCCTGGAATACACCCCGAGCCTGCGGGCGATGGGCAGTCCTCTGGGCCGTGGGCTCACCTGCAGCCCGGCCTTTCCAGCAGGCCCTCTCCTCCAGTCACTCTTCGGTCACTCTGTCCCAGGCATTCTCATCTCAACTCTCCCCTCCCTGCTCCCTGGCCTTTTCTTTTTTTGAATTTTATTTTATTTATTTTTTTATACAGCAGGTTCTCATTAGTTGTCCATTTTATACATATTAGTGTGTACATGTCAATCCCAATCTCCCAATTCATCCCACCACCACCCACCCCCCTGTCGCTTTCCCCCCTTGGTGTCCATACATTTGTTCTCTACATCTGTGTCTCTATTTCTGCCCTGCAAACCGGTTCATCTGTAGCATTTTTCTAGGTTCCACATATATGCGTTAATATACGATAATTTGTTTTTCTCTTTCTGACTTACTTCACTCTGTATGACAGTCTTTAGATTCATCCACATCTCTAGAAATGACCCAATTTCATTCCTTTTTATGGCTGAGTAATATTCCATTGTATATATGTACCACAACTTCTTTATCCATTTGTCTGTCGATGGGCATTTAGCTTGCTTCCATGACCTGGCTATTGTAAATAGCACTGCAGTGAACATTGGGGTGCATACGTCTTTTTGAATTATTGTTTTCTCTGGGTATATGCCCAGTAGTGGGATTGCTGGGTCATATGGTAATTCTATTTTTAGTTTTTTAAGGAACTTCCATACTGTTCTCCATAGTGGCTGTATCAATTTACATTCCCACCAACAGTACAAGAAGGTTCCCTTTTCTCCACACCCTCTCCAGCATTTGTTGTTTGTAGGTTTTCTGATGATGCCCATTCTAACTGGTATGAGGTGATGCCTCATTGTAGCTTTGATTTGCATTTCTCTAATAATTAGTGATGTTGAGCAGCCTTTCATGTGCCTCTTGGGCATCTGTATGTCTTCTTTGGAAAAATGTCTAGGTCTTCTGCTCATTTTTGGATTGGGTTTTTTGTTTTTTTAATACTGAGCTGCATGACCTGTTTATATATTTTGGAGATTAATCCTTTGTCTGTTGATGCGTTTCCAAATACTTTCTCCCATTCTGAGGGTTGTCTTTTTGTCTTGTTTATGGTTTCCTTTGCTGTGCAAAAGCTTTGAAGTTTCATTAGGTCCCATTTGTTTATTTTTGTTTTTATTTCCATTACTGTAGGATGTGGATCAAAAAAGATCTTGCTGAGATTTATGTCAAAGAGTGTTCTTCCTATGTTTTCCTCTAAGAGTTTTATAGTGTGCAGTCTCACATTTAGGTCTCTAATCCATTTTGAGTTTATTTTTGTGTATGGTGTTAGGGAGTGTTCTAATTTCATTATTTTACATGTAGCTCTCCAGTTGTCCCAGCACCACTTATTGAAGAGACTGTCCTTTCTCCATTGTATATCCTTGCCTCCTTTGTCACAGATTAGTTGACCATAGGTTTATCTCTGGGCTTTCTATCCTGTTCCATTGATCTATATTTCTGTTTTTGTGCCAGTACCATACTGTCTTGATTACTATACCTTTATAGTGTAGTCTGAAGTCAGGGAGCCTGATTCCTCCAGCTCCATTTTTTTCCCTCAAGACTGCTTTGGCTATTCGGGGTCTTTTGTGTCTCCATACAAATTTTAAGATTTTTTGTTCTAGTTCTGTAAAAAATGCCATTGGTAATTTGATAGGGATTGCATTGAATCTGTAGATTGCTTTGGGTAGTATAGTCATTTTCACAATATTGATTCTTCCAATCCAAGAACATGGTATATCTCTCCATCTCTTTGTGTCATCTTTGATTTCTTTCATCAGTGTCTTACAGTTTTCTGAGTACAGGTGTTGTACCTCCTCAAATAGGTTTATTCCTAGGTATTTTATTCTTTTTGTTGCAATGGTGAAAGGGATTGTTTCCTTAATTTCTCTTTCTGATCTTTCGTTGTTAGCATATAGGAATGCAAGAGATTTCTGTGCATTAATTTTGTATCCTGCAACTTTACCAAATTCATTGATTAGCTCTACTAGTTTTCTGGTGGCATCTTTAGGAATTCTCTATGTATAGTATCATGTCATCTGCAGACACTGACAGTTTTACTTCTTTTCTGATTTGGATTCCTTTTATTTCTTTTTTGTCTCTGACTGCCATGGCTAGGACTTTCAGAACTATGTTGAATAATAGTGGCAAGAGTGGACATCTTGTCTTGTTCCTGATCTTAGAGGAAATGCTTTCAGTGTTTCACCATTGAGAATGATGTTTGCTGTGGGTTTGTCGTATATGGCCTTTACTATGTTGAGGTAGTTTCCCTCTATGCCCACTTTCTGGAGAGTTTTTATCATAAATGGGTATTGAATTTTGTCCAAAGCTTTTTCTGCATCTCTTGAGATGATCTTATGGTTTTTATTTTTCAATTTGTTGATATGATGTATCACATTGATTGATTTGTGTATATTGAAGAATCCTTGCATCCCTGGGATAAATCCCACTTGATCATGGTGTATGATCCCCTTAATGTGTTGTTGGATTCTGTTTGCTACTATTTTGTTGAGGATTTTTGCACCTATATTCATCAGTGATATTGGTCTGTAATTTTCTTTTTTTGTAGTATCTTTGTCTTGTTTTGGTATCAGGGTGATGGTGGCCTCATAGAATGAGTTTGGGAGTGTTCCTTCCTCTGCAGTTTTTTGGAAGAGTTTGAGAAGGATGGTGTTAGCTCTTCTCTAAATGTTTGATAGAATTCACCTGTGAAGCCATCTGGTCCTGGACTTTTGTTTGTTGGAAGATTTCTAATCACAGTTTCAATTTCATTACTTGTGATTGGTCTGTTCATATTTTCTGTTTCTTCCTGGTTCAGTCTTGGAAGTTCATACCTTTCTAAGAATTTGTCCATTTCTTCCAGGTTGTCCAGTTTATTGGCATAGAGTTGCTTGTAGTAGTCTCTTAGGATGCTTTGTATTTCTGCGGTGTCTGTTGTAACTTCTCCTTTTTCATTTCTAGTTTTATTGATTTGAGTCCTCTCCCTCTTTTTCTTGATGAGTCTGGCTAATGGTTTATCAATTTTGTTTATCTTCTCAAAGAACCAGCTTTTAGTTTTATTGATCTTTGCTATTGTTTTCTTTGTTTCTATTTCATTTATTTCTGCTCTGATCTTTATGATTTCTTTTCTTTTGCTAACTTTGGGTTGTGTTTGTTCTTCTTTCTCTAGTTCCTTTAGGTGTAAGGTTAGATTGTTTATTTGAGATTTTTCTTGTTTCTTGAGGTAGGCTTGCATTGCTATAAACTTCCCTCTTACAACTGCTTTTGCTGCATCCCATAGGTTTTGGATCATCGTGTTTTCATTGTCATTTGTCTCTAGGTATTTTTTTATTTCATCTTTGATTTCTTCAGTGATCTCTTGGTTATTTAGTAATGTATTGTTTAGCCTCCATGTGTTTGTGTTTTTTATGTTTTTTTCCCTGTAACTGATTTCTAATCTCATAGCGTTGTGGTCAGGAAAGTTGCTTGATATGATTTCGGTTTTCTTAAATTTACTGAGGCTTGATTTGTGACCCAAGATGTGATCTATCCTGGAGAGTGTTCCGTGTGCACTTGAGAGGAAAGTGTAATCTGCTGTTTTTGGATGGAATGTCCTATAAATATCAATTAAATCTATCTGGTCTATTGTGTCATTTAAAGCTTGTGTTTCCTTATTAATTTTCTCTTTGGATGATCTGTCCATTGGTGTAAGTGAGGTGTTAAAGTCGCCCACTATTACTGTTTTACTGTCGATTTCCTCTTCTATAGCTGTTACCAGTTGCCTTATGTATTGAGGTGCTCCTATGTTGGGTGCATATATATTTATAATTGTTATATCTTCTTCTTGGATTGATCCCTTGATCATTATGTAGTGTCCTTCCTTGTCTCTTGTAACATTCTTTATTTAAAGTCTATTTTATCTGATATGAGTATGGCTACTCCAGCTTTCTTTTGATTTCCATCTGCATGGAATATCTTTTTCCATCCCCTCACTTTCAGTCTATATGTGTCCCTAGGTCTGAAGTGGGTCTCTTGTAGACAGCTTATACATATGTGTCTTGTTTTTGTATCCATTCAGCTAGCCTGTGTCTTTTGGTTGGAGCATTTAATCCATTCATGTTTAAGGTAATTATCGATATGTATATTCCTATTACCATTTTCTTAATTGTTTTGGGTTTGTTTTTGTAGGTCCTTTTCTTCTCTTGTGTTGCCCACTTAGACAAGTTCCTTTAGCATTTCTTGTAGGGCTGGTTTGGTGGTGCTGAATTCTCTTAGCTTTTGCTTGTCTGTAAAGCTTTTGATTTCTCCACCTAATCTGAATGAGATCCTTGCTGGGTAGAGTAATCTTGGTTGTAGTTTCTTCCCTTTCATCACTTTAAATATGTCATGCCACTCCCTTCTGGCTTGTAGAGTTTCTGCTGAGAAATCAGCTGTTAACCTTATGGGAGTTCCCTTGTATGTTATTTGTCGTTTTAACCTTATGGGAGTTCCCTTGTATGTTATTTGTTGTTTTTCCCTTGCTGCTTTCAGTAATTTTCCTTTGTCTTTCATTTTTGCCAATTTGATTACTATGTGTCTTGGTGTGTTTCTCCTTGGGTTTATCCTGCCTGGGACTCTCTGCACTTCCTGGACTTGGGTGGCTATTTCCTTTCCCATGTTAGGGAAGTTTTCGACTGTAATCTCTTCAAATATTTTCTTGGGTCCTTTGTCTCTCTTCTTCTTCTGGGACCCCTATAATGTGAATGTTGTTGCATTTAATGTTATCCCAGAGGTATCTTAGGCTTCCTTCATTTCTTTTTCATTCTTTATTCTGTTCCGCAGCAGTGAATTCCACCATTCTGTCTTCCAGGTCACTTATCTGTTCTTCTGCCTCAGTTATTCTGCTATTGATTCCTTCTAGTGTATTTTCCATTTCAGTTATTGTACTGTTCATCTCTGTTTGTTTGTTCCTCAGTTCTTCTAGATCTTCATTAAACATTTCTTGCATCTTCTTGATCTTTGCCTCCATTCATTTTCTGAGGTCCTGGATCATCTTCACTATCATTATTCTGAATTCTTTTTCTGGAAGGTTGCCTATCTCCACTTCATTTAGTTGTTTTTCTGGGGTTTATCTTGTTCCTTCATCTGGTACATAGCCCTCTGTCTTTTCATCTTGTCTGGTTTTCCGTGAGTGTGGGTTTTGTTCCAAAGGCTGCAGGATTGTAGTTCTTCTTGCTTCTGCTGTTTGCCCTCTGGTGGATTAGGCAAACTAATCCCTGGCCTTCCTTGGTTTATCAGAGTGGGGTGGGCTGAGCCTTAGCCTTTAACCTCATTAGCTACAAGCAGAATTCTTAGGAAGGGAGTGGACGGAAATAAAACTGCCCCTGCTACACATACAGCAGACATGAGGCTGGGAATCTGACCCCAGGAGTTTAGGGCTCAATCAGAGGAAAGTGAAACCAGTGGCTCTGAGGAAGCAGGGGTTTAGTTTCTTTATTTTTAGCTTCCAAAAATCAGTGGAATGCCCAGTGATCTCTTTCTGTAGCAGGGTATTTTAATGTTTATTTCCTTATAGTCTCTATCATTTGAAACCAGAGAACTGGAAAAGGAAAGGATAACTTTATCAAGGAAAAAAGAATACTTTTTACTTTCCAAAGCACTAACAATCTTTATCCCAACCATGTCTCGAGGCTCTGGGGTTTATAGACTTTTTCAACCAAAATCTCTTTTACGCTTAGATGAATCTGGCTTTTTGAGTTTGGGGTTAAAGGAAGAGGGAGGACGGATGGTAAAGAGACTCCCTACAGGTGGGGTCTCTGTACCAACCTGGGGTCTTTGCATTAGAATTCTGAAAAAAAGACAAGTTGAGGTTCTACCATACCAATACTTAAGGCTGCAATGACCAAGTTTGAAACAAAATCTGACATCCATTAGTCCTCATTACCTTAACCTATTACCTTGTTATCACATCACCTTGTTTAAAATAGTAACCAGTTTTTCAGCAGATGAAATAGAAGATAGGCTTTCTTGCCTTAACATACATTCATAGCTCCACGAGAGGCTGCTGCACATTTTAATTTGAATAGTTTATAATCTGAATCCAAATTAATAGTTTGTTATTGAAAAGAGTAACTTAATGTAATTTTAAGATCTCTCTGTATTTCCTGTGCATAAAGAGAAGCATAACAATAATTATCAAATTTACAACCTTGCATTTATTTTCAAAGTGGATTTTTAAAAATTTATTTATTTATTTATTTATCTTTGGCTGTGTTGGGTCTTCGTTTCTGTGTGAGGGCTTTCTCCAGTTGCAGCGAGCGGGGGCCACTCTTCATCGCGGTGCGCGGGCCTCTCACTGTCGCAGCCTCTCGTTGCAGAGCACAGGCTCCAGATGCGCAGGCTCAGTAGTTGTGGCTCATGGGCCCAGTTGCTCCACGGCATGTGGGATCCTCCGAGACAAGGGCTTGAACCCGTGTCCCCTGTATTGGCAGGCAGACTCTCAACCACTGCGCCACCAGGGAAGCCCCTCAAAGTGGATATTTTGATTCCATGTAAGTCTATTCAAAAACTTGATTAAGTTAGAGTCACTAATTCAGAATTTATAGGTGAGGTGAACTAAAACATGTGTAATGTTCGTGAGAGATGCAGGTTGTACACCCCTAATGCTGGCACTGAAAATGTTGATCAAGAAAGACAGTGTGGGGCTTCCCTGGTGGCGAAGTGGTTGAGAGTCCACCTGCCGATGCAGGGGACACGGGTTCGTGCCCCGGTCCGGGAAGATCCCACATGCCGTGGAGCGGCTAGGCCCGTGAGCCGTGGCCGCTGAGCCTGCGCGTCCGGAGCCTGTGCTCCACAACGGGAGAGGCCACAACAGTGAGAGGCCCGTGTACCGCAAAAAAATAAAATAAAAAGAAAGACAGTGTGTTGGCCTCCAGAGATCCAGAGAGGGGCTGGGGAATGCGAGTGAAGGGTTCCAATTTTATATTTGCTTTAAGTTGAAGAAAATTCGTATTTTAATATATTAAAAAACAACCAAATTTTCAACATCCTCAAACATTTAAAACTAACTGAGCAAGAAGCCAGTTTCCTATATGGCAGTCCTTCTCAGTTAGGCTGCGACTCACTCGGCTGGTGACTCTGGGCTTCACCTGCCTCTTGTCTTAGGTGAGTCAGAGCTGGAAGATGTCAAGTTTCTCTGTTCTGTGTATCCACAATTCCGGGGAAGACCGTCAGTGTTCCTGTGTCCTTAGAAGTGCAGTAATACGTTATGGCCACAAGGTGGCAGCTCCCAGCTCAATGTAAGCTGAAATGAAGAAAGTGATGGTGAGATAAAAATTTCCTGATTGGGCTTTCCTGCTGGCGCAGTGGTTGAGAGTCTGCCTACCAATGCAGGGCACACGGGTTTGTGCCCCGGTCCGGGAAGATCCCACATGCCGCTGAGCTTGCGCGTCCGGAGCCTGTGCTCCGCAACGGGAGAAGCCACAACAGTGAGAGGCCCGCGTGCCAAAAAAAAAAAGAAGAAGAAATTTCTTGATTAAAAGGAAAGTAAGGGTGAGAATTAATTATCTAGACTCTACATTCACACCTTGGGTGTTGAGGGGTGCCCAACCCACCTCAAGTTCTCCGTGTTTTTTATAATGATAAACGCATCATGAGTGCATCTAAGCAAGGATTTTGTCTTGAATTATCCCTGTCAATCAGGGTTCCTGCAATTGCCAGGCACTCACTGAGTTTCATTTTCAGGGTTGCTAGTCAAGACAACTGAAACACGTTCATCTTCCATCTTTTCAGGGAAAAGCATGTTGCGTGGGAGGTTTCTACTGGCCCAGGAAGTGGTGAGTAGAGTCCTTAACTGAGAATAAAGAAGAAATAGTTCACGACGTTCTAAAAAGAGACACCAACAGTTCGGACCAGACACCTCAGCATTCCCCCAAATGGCAGGACTGACCCTGTGGCCCGCAACCTGCACCACAGCCCAGTCTCCTGATCCCAGCCCACCCTCTGGTGAGGAGTCCAGGGGGGCGGGTGTCAGCTGGCTTCCTTGGGCCTCATTTGCAGTGAGAGCTGATCCCACCTTCCCTGCTGCAGATGGACGGGATGCTTTCTTTCTGCTTCAGGAAATCAGTGAGTTGGATTTCTCCTGTGAATGGGACGGGAACTTCCTGAGAATCACTGGTCAAGCACGAGGGTCACTGCAAGACAAGGCCCTGGCGTCCCATCCTGGCTTAGACTTCTGCTTGGACAGTGGCTGGCTGGCCGAGCCCTGTGCCCAGCTGAGATGAAGAGGGCCTTGTGGTGACCAGCAGGACTCAGAGAAGGATAACGGAAAAGTGCCCATCACTTCCTCCGTTGAGTGTGGCGAGGAAACCGAATTTCTCCTGTGGGTCAAGTCAACATCGAAGAACGGAAATGGTCAGGTAGGAGCCTTCTTCCTGCCCCCGCAGTGGGATGCTGCTGGTCGGGAGGGGGAGGACACCTCATATGCATAGAGGAGTCCAGAGTTGGACATTTGGACGCCTTCTCCACGGAGTTGAGACAACCTAAGCAACCACCTGGAAACAGAGAAGAAGGAGGGAAGGAAGGTGTCCCAGTGGGACCCACAGCCATGCCCTCCTGTGCTGGTGGGAGCTAGAGAGAAGAGGGGAGAGTCTGTTTCTTCATAGTCAGGGGAAAAGCTTAACTTCTGAGAACAGTCTCCAAGGGACAAAACAAAAAACAACCCAAGGAAGGGCTGTGCTTCCAGAAATGGGGAAGTGGTTCCCACAAGCCCAGCCCTGCCTTATAGAATGATCACCTTTCAACAAGACATAAAACAACAACTGCCTGGAGCCTCTGGAGAGAGACCAAAGGCGCAGAAACTAAAGGGAACCAGATGCCTGGAAAAGGATGGACAGACGGAGGATGGACAGACGGGCCGAGAGCCAGGTGTTCACGCAGGATCTGGGTACTGAGCGTGTGGGTGTTCCCTTCACAGTTCTTTCAAATTTTCTGTATGTTCAAAACTTTTTACAATACAATATTGGTGAAAAAAATCACTGGAGTGAATTTGACTCCAGCAGTAAAAATAAATAAATAAATAAATAAATAATCCAAGTTATTATTAAGTGTAGTTTTACTCCAATGTTAATATCATGTATCTAGTTGTAGCCCAATATCTAACACATGTACGGGGGAACACATCTAATGTGTTAGATTTCATGACAGAATAAAATAATTCATCACTTGTATTTCCTGATTTATTTTCAGTGACTCACAAATGTTTGTCTCCTATATGGGTGCTTTGTAGTCACATAGGTTGATCAGAAGTGGTCCCTTATGTTTTAGTATTTTGAGTCCACCACCAAGAGCTGGCCAGAAAATTTCCGTTGAGAGATTTTAATCTCTTGCCCCTATTTGTTCAACTAATCATTGTAGGTGAACAATTGAGGGGGGGTGCGAATGCTGGCAAATACAACAGATTGGAGTGTTTTTCGCTTTTTGCAAGTATTCTGATAGTAGAATCACCAAGCTGTTTCTTCAGTTGTTTATGTATGTAAATGTTTTTATGCTTTTTTAGGGAAGAAGAAGGAAGATAAAGATTTGAGGCTGTTTACTTTGTCTCCCCACATAAGCTATCCTGTTGAGGTAAAAATACATGCTTCTTTTTTAAATTAGAATATTTTCAGTTAAACTTGATAAATCATTCATTTCATTATTGCAGAAGACCTGTTAGCAAAAAGCATTTCATTTCAGTATTTAGAAAATTGAACAACATAGGAAAAGGGCCAAGCCTTCCTTTTCTTTCTGTTTCCTTTATTAAGGTGGACATCTCCAGAGAGATGAGTTCAGAGGAAAACCTTGGTGACAGGAAGTGGTGACCCTACCAAACCTGGCCAAAATGTTGAATGAAGAATGTGAAAAAGTCAGCTGAAGGCAGGGTGAGTTCTCTACACCTGGAGTTTAAAAATAGAAGAGTGTGGATGTAAGAAAAACATACTCAAGGTGGATGTGTTCTGAGAAACCTCCACTCCTTCATAGCCACCTGTGGCACAGGTCATCAGAGCCATGAAGCATGCAGGTTAGTGTCCTATTCTTTTTTTTTTTAATTGAAGTATAGTTGATGTACAATATTAATAAGTTACAGGTGATTCACAATTTTTAAAGATTATATTCCATTTATAGTTATTATAAAATATTGGCTATATTCCCTACATATATCCTTTTAGCTTATTTTATACATAACAGCTTGTACCTCTTAATCCCCTACCCTGTATTACCCCTCTCCCCACTGCTAACCACTTGATTGTTCTCTATATCTGTGAGTCGGCTTCTTTTTTGTTATAGTCACTAGTTTGTTATATTTCTTAGAATCCACATGTAAGTGATATCATTCAGTATTTGTCTTTCTCTGTCTGACTTATTTCACTTAGCATAATGCCCTTCAGGTCCATCCATGTTGTTGCAAAGGGCAAAATTTCCTTCTTTTTGATGGCTGAGTAGTGACCTATTCTTGAGGTGAAGAGTCAGCTAAGTGCCTTTAAGCCCTGGAGAAGGTAGACAGAGGTAAGCAAAATACTTTGTTAGTGGCCAAAGCACGAGAGGGGACTGTTCCAGCAGGTGAAATGCTGTCAAAGCAGCCACTTCAACCTTGCAGGCTTTAAGTGCCATAAAGGCAGGTTTCTCAAATTTTAACCTCCAAAGATGTTGTTAAAACACAGACTCTGATCCTGGAAGCCAACGTTTACCTTTACCCTTGTGAGTGCCAACTTAAAAAAAAAAAAAGCACAATGTGAGAGTTGTGAGTTAAGTTTTATTGGGGGCAAAATGAGGACTATAGCCTGGGAGATAGCATCTCAGATAGCTCTGAGAAATCGCTCCAAAGAGGTTGGGGGGAAGGCCAGTATAGATGTGATTTTGGTGAAGGGGGAGTACATGCAGTCAAACACATATTTTTTGCAGAAGGTTTCTGCTAGTCTCAAGGAGCAGACGTCACCATGAAAGATTTTAGTGCTTTTCTAGATACGAGGAGATACAAGAAGTGGGCTCATAAAATCAGCTCCTGAAAATATCTAACTATCTGAAGACCTGTTCTGCCACTTTTTCCCAGAGCACAGAGTGCCTCATCTCGGCTCTCCACCCTGAGCTCCTTTCAGGGGGTGTCGAAGGTCAGCGGCTGCAGCAACTGCTGCAGGATTAAATGTGATTTAATCCTTGTAGAGGTGGATGGCAAGTGCCAATTTGTAGTTGACATGGGGAAGGAAAAATATGTTCCCCCTACCCTCTAGCCTCTTGGCTGAGATCCCCTGTAATAAGAGACAGATTAACACGAGGAAAACCAACAGAAGTTGAATAACCTGTATGCTCCCTGTATACATGGGAGACACCCAGGAAAAGTGAGGAACTCTCAGGGTAACGTCTCAGTTTTCAAAGCCTCTCCAGTGTCTGCTGTTTCCCAAAAATGATCAGCCTAAACAAATCCTCATGCCAAAGAGGCATATTTTGTGGCGACAAGTTCTGCCTCCCTTCACCCTCTTAGGGTTCTTTTGGGCTGGGTCTGACAGCTACATTGACATGAGACAGACCAACAGGAGAAAAGCACACCAATTTATTCAACACGAGTCTCGCAGGACCCAGGAGGCTTCATAAAGAATGAAGACCCAGAGAAATGGTGGCACTAACTTGCTTTTATATTAGGTTGAACAAAGTGGGCAATTGTCGAAAAGTGATTTACACGATGTGGAAGACTAGAGGGAGTTAAGAATCATTTGAACAAATAGTTTGTGTAGAGTTCTCTCGGTCTCAACTTCTCATCCCTGACGATGAAAAACGTCACTTTCCTCCTGGTATAAGGAGCACATCTTTCATAGAGGAATTTAATTTCCTGCTTTTAAGAGAATGCAGAAAAGTAGGAGTGTTTTTCTTGTACTTGCTGTTTTTCAAGTGCCTTTAACTCAAAATCATCCAAATGCCAGAGCAGCATGTTTTGGGGTGGTGTGTTCTGAACTCCTTCACCATTAGTGGGTCTGAAGTGGGGCTCACAATACGAGGAGCAAGGCATAAAATTGTGCTAGCTGAACGGAATCGTAAGTTAATATGCATCATTAGTTTTCTCTAAAATATCATGCAAGCCGGGACAGTTATATGTACGAATATCCCATTTTTTAAAATTCCATATATATTTTCCAGTGTTATCACAGTTAATTCCTTAAATACCAAATTGCTGAGGACAGAGATATACGATTGGTATTTTTTGAAACAGGGTCTCTCTGAAGATTTTTATAAATGAATGATTTATGTTCCTTCATGGCATTGTTTCTATGCTATAAATAGTGTTTTATTATTATCAAAGTCGATGCAAGGAGGCTTTTGGACTGAGGTGGTTTTAACCCCTTCTTCGCCCACCTAAGCAGACCAAACCCTAAGCGGAATATTTCCTGCAACTGCCTCAAGAGCAGGAAAAACAGCCCAATCACCAACAGCCAATCAGGCTTTCCCAAATGGCACGACCACCTAAGCCACAGCCAATCAAATGATTTCCTTGCTTCTGCATCCTCTCTATAAAACTTTCCGTCCTCAGCTCCTGTCTGGGAAGTAAGTAGTGCTCCTAACCTCTAAGGCTTTGGTGCTGCTCAATTTGAATGGATTTGTGCTCAAATGAATCCTTAAATCTTTCAAAGAGAAAAGTCTTAATCTTCTTGTGTCTGAAATCAAACAGTCCTCCCCACTCCCCATGTCTTTTTGATTACAAGAAAAATGTCTCCATTTGGTCAGAAGGCATTCACAGAACCGATTCAGCACTTCACGAAAAGGTTTAGTTGCCACAAGAGCCGCATCCAAAGGTAATCTACCATTTTCTGTACAAACAAATGATTTAAAACCTCTAGCATGGTTAACTTTCAAATTATCAAAAAATTATTTGTAAACCCCGTTAAAAACAAGACAGCAGGCCCCAAATGAGTCGCTTATGCTAAGCCCCACTTCACCAAACCGAGACTTAGTAACAGTTTCAGCTCTCCCCAGACGGAATCTTCAGCCAGGCTGTCGGAACAGCCTAGCCGGGACTCCTGCCTGGTCCGCCCCCTGCCATCCTGGCCCCTAAAGGAAGGCGACCTTGACACAACCAGTCTGCTTTTTGCTGGTATAACTTTCTTGTCCGGCTCCCTTCTGCCTGTAGTTCCATTTTATACAGCCCCTCAGAGCTCCTTTCTAGCTGCTGGACTGGATGCTGCTGATTCGTGAATCACAGAATAAAGTCAGTAAGATTTAAATTTACTCAGTGAACTTGCTTTTTTACACCCCAAAATTATTTTTTTTAACTGCCACTATTTGGTAGACTCAAAAGAGGGCACCTCATTGTCAGAGTGAGTTTAGAAAGAGGGGCAGGAAACCTTTCAGAATGCTTACGCCAGTAGCTGCTCACAACTGCCATCTCCCAACCGGGGGGCTTCCTCAAAAAGACACGGGGCTCATTTCTGGATGTGTAAGTTCACGTGCAATAGATTTCTATCACGTTATGTCAATTTTACTGAATTTTCATCTGCTTCCCTAACCACCTTTGGGGGTAATAAAAGGAAGAGGGACCCAAGAAAGGTGCAGCCAGGGATGCTCCTCAGATGCATCTAGTACTGTTGCCATGTATGCTGCTCAGTATTAAGACAGGAATTGGAACAGAATTTCCCCCTCAAGCAGTTTTTTGAACTAATCAGGGAGAGAAATAAGACAAACTCTGAAATAAAACTGCATAAAAGGCAAATGAAAACCATACCAGAAAAATCCAGGCAATATTTTTCTAGTGTTTAATTGATCTCAAGGAAGGAAAAAGTCCAGATGCACAAAAACCTACGTGTATTGTTTTATTATATACAAAACCAAGCATACAATAATTACACAGAAACTAACATGCTGAATAGTTTCAGGCCATTTTGAATGGTGCTCTGTGCATGTACATGAATAAGTAATAAATACTGCTTCTCTATTACCTTGAAATACAGTACCACCAAGAGTTTTATAGTTTTATTTTACTACTCACGTAAATGAGCATAAAGGAAGGAGGAGAGAGATAATATTTAAACATGTAAAAGGTAGAAATTCTTCTTTCTGGAAACTAACCAAATAGGCCTAAGCACCACTACTAATCAATGATATCCTCTCCCCCATCTTTTCTGTCATAACCACCAATCCCACCCTATTCCAGTTAACTTACAAACCTTCAGCCAGTTTAGTCATTAAAGATTTGAGAAATAGTCTCAAACAATTGTAGCTAATACTGATATATTTTTGTAATTCATTTTTGTACTTTTTAACAACTTTTTCCCCTGATCCTAAGCTTGAAGCAGTTCTTCTTACATTCTCTAAACTTTGGGGGGGGGGGGGTTTGCTACCATTTATTTTATTTTATTGGATCATTTTAATTGGTTTAAATGCAACATGTATGTAAACAACTCCACAGAAATGAGAGGCACTTCTTAGAAATACAATGACTCATGTCACAAGATTCAATGGCTTCGATTTGATGAGCCGAATGAGCTCCTGACTCAACTCTCCAATGTTGTCTGCTTGAATGGCAAGACCTTTATGTGCAGCATTTAGTGCATTAAGATATGTGCGTCAGAAATCATAAAACTGTGCTTATGTCCATAATGAACCTACATTCATTAGGAGCTCTGATCCAATCACAATAATGTTGGTTAAAATAAACTACCAACCCGAGGCAAAAAAATAAACAAGTAAAGCCACTTTTTCAGGCTCTTAAGACTGTCTTAACATGTGACATTATAGCTATCCCCCCAAATTAAGCAACCGACTTCAAGTCAAAGAGCTAGGAACAAATGTAACACCCGAGGCGTTACCTCAACATTTCTTAATCAGCTCAGACATACACGAGGCCGGGAAAGGTAAACTACGTCACCCTCACCCTCCACATCTCTGAGGGTACCTGCACAGGTGCATTACTGGTAGAGGCAGCAGCTCAGCATAAACCCTGTAGGATTAATATCAGGCATATATATGTGTATATATATGTGTGTAAATATATGTAATGTGCTTACAGAGATTTATCGACCCTGAATACTTCATAAAGAGCTGCATAAAAATCTAGCAGAAAAAGACTCATGAATTGGGTGCCGGCAGTGTATATAGGACTAACCCATCTGTGCTCACAGGAGCAGGGCCGTCGAGGGATACGTGGGGCGCCACTCAGGAACCACAGAAAGGAAAAGGAAGACTAGCTCTATGTTTTCAAAACACTATACTTATACTGAGTACAAAAGTTAGAATATAATTGCAAACCATGGAAGTAATGCCTGCCAGATGTACATCATTTGTTCATTTATAAAAATGCATAAGATTTTATTGTAAGCAGTGCTTTCTCCAGTAGGGTGGTGTGAGAGAGAATATAAGAGGGACTCTGTAAATAAAGTCTTAGAAGAAAAAAAATTACCATAAAAATTTTTGTTGTTTAATACAATTAAAATCAGATTTTAAAATGGCATCTTAATATTCAACTTTGGCCTATTTTAATTATTTATAAATGCATCTTGTCTTTATGTTAACTTAAACAGTGCCTTGGATGACACTGAGTTACTGGGTGAAAAGTCTGCAAGTTAGTAAATATTTTCAGATGAAAAGTGCCAAGTTTTTCATTTGTCCCAAAGGTGAGAAAACAGAAACATATAGGTAAAAAAACAAATAGAATAATCGTTTGAAGGGATAAAATCAGCTACAGTCATTAAAACATACTGTATATCAAGAAGTAGTCACGCAAAGGTTCTACAGATATTCACCATAATATCAAGAGAAATCTCTCAGCACAACCATAGGGACAAGTAGATGTGACTTAACAGCAGTTAAATAAGAAGCATTTAGGGGAGTCAGGAAGCTGCGGGGCCAGGTGAGGAGGTTAAGACATTCAGTAACTTTATCCATGGCCCGCCCTCCCACCCCCTGCTCCCAGCAAGATTATAAAGTCCTGCTCTTGCAAATGAAGACAGATCATCATTCTGATGATTTTTCCCACGGCACCTCTTCAGAGAAGCCACACACGCCGGGGAGTCTGGTGCCAACTGTTTCATTCTTCCTCCCATCACGTGCTAACAACCGTGCTTAGGCCCACCGACGTCCACTGGGACGAAGCCTGCACGCTATTTTAACTTCAGCTTAGAGAATACAGAAATGGACTTTGCCACCACCTCTAAATTGAAAAGGCCTTTTTTTTTTTTTTTTTTTTTGCGGTACAGAGGCCTCTCACTGTTGTGGCCTCTCCCGTTGCGGAGCACAGGCTCCAGACGCGCAGGCTCAGCGGCCATGGCTCATGGGCCCAGCCGCTCTGCGGCATGTGGGATCTTCCCGGACCGGGGCACAAACCCGTGTCCCCTGCATAGGCAGGCGGACTCTCAACCACTGTGCCACCAGGGAAGCCCGGCCTTGTTTTTTTTTTTAAACCCGTATCAGGGAAAGTGTTTGAAAGCACTAGATTCCACTGTCTGGAAGGAGCAGGCAGCTTAGTGATAAATGACTTTGCTCATAATAGCTGCTCCGTAACTCGAGGAAGAGCCGAAGCTTCCCCAGGAGTGAGATGCCCGGACCTTCTGCTTGAATAGTTTAGGATGAGGATGCAGAGAGCCCTATTTCAGACATTCAGGATTCTACACCGTTTGAAGCAGTACGAACTAGTTTACCTACGCTGTACGTGGCCTGGCTGAGGTTTCAGAAGTTTAGTCCTCTCTTCCCTTGGAGAGCTGTCGTTTTATTTCTTTATATGGCACAGATCTTGGTTAATTTTCATCTGAAGGGCTCTCATTTGCCTAAGACTGTCAACGCAAAATATGGTTACTGAAAGACACCCTTCTTTGGAAACGACCCTGTTGTGGCTTGGGTGGGCGTAGCATGGACTAAAGAACTGGTCAACCTCTTGAGTGGCAGTAATCCCAAAGTCTCTTAAAATTCACAGTATTGTAACTTTTGGAAGAGCTCTAATATTGAGGCACCTGCAGGTCCTTGCAATTCATCATCTCAGTTATGATTTGAATTTGTGTGTGTTTTGTTTTACTCCATTTGTTTTGAGCTTTTTCTCGCTGGATACAGTGGCTCGAGCACAATTATTTGCATTTCCCTTTTTCTTAAGACTTGCATGTGCTGGCGCTCTGGAGGCCTTGTAGGTGTCCGTGGAGTCCCCGATCACCGCTGGCTGCCTGGGAAAGCGGAGGTTCACACTGCTCTCGATCTTAGGGTCACCACTGTCCCCGCAGGATAGATCCCAGTGCTGCAGCTTGGAGCTCTTGTTGGATTTCTTTTTCTTCTCCTCTGTCTGCACGTCCAGGGTTTGCTTCTGAGAACACAGTCTGCTGCCACTCAGCACATCGAGGGGTTTGGTGGAAGCCTCACACATGTAATAGGACGGATGGACTTCGCGGTGCACGCCTTTCTTTCGTGAAGGGCCTGACTTCGGAGGCCCTTCCTGCTGAGGCCTGGACAGAGCGTGGGCAATCAGCTTGCTTCTCCCGGGGCTCTTCAGAGCCCCTGAGGTCCCAGGGGCAGTGGGAGGCCTCGCCTTGGCCCCCTTTCCTTTCTCGCACTGGACAGTCTGGATCTGCAGCCACTCGAGCTGGACAAGCCTGTCGATGTACTTCCCCAGCAGCCCCCCGGTTCTGGGCACGGCCTCTGTCCTGCGCTCAGAGTGCAGGAGCACGGCCATGTCCCGCAGGTCCCAGGAGTTACACGGGGCCGGGAGGAAGTCAGGGTAACAGTATTCGGGCTGGGTGGGACCCTGCCCTGGGTGCAGATCGAAGCGAACTGCGTCAATCTCTTCGGCTCGAAGGTGAAGATCTGGAGGCGTGAGGGGAGAAGGGGGGACGGGGATTCTTTCTGAATCAGAGAGATCACTGGCACTGTCCTCCTCAGCATCTTCTTTGATAATTTTCATCGTCTGAAAGTCCAGAAACAACTTGTTCCCTGAGGACCCCCGACACCTGTAGCCAAGGGGACTCCTTTTGGGGTTTCCTTCCAGGGAAATGCTTTCCTTCAGTTTATCCTCAGTTGGTTGGGGGACACATTCTCCGAGACTGCTTTTCAGCTGGGATGAGATATGGGGGACTTGGGATTTACTCTGCCTTTTTCTTGAATTCTTTGGATGCTGTACTTTATTCCAAGAGGGGTCAGCATTCATATTGCTGCGAGAAATAAACCTGCAATTCTTAGTCCATCTGACAAAAACTGGCTAGCCGATGACTGAACAAAGGAACCAGAAGAATCCCCTAGTGGTATGTTTCAGCTATCGTGAGGCATTAGAAAATTTGAGGCCTCTAAACTCACAGAACAAGTTACAGGGCAATTTTCCACTTGATACTCTACTTAGGAAACATCATGGTGCAGGTGCCAGAGTAAATGCACGGATTCTATTTTACATCAAACATTAGCTTTTAAGAAAAACACTAACATTTCATAAAGTGCTTATATTATCATTTTAAACATTAGTTTGGAAAACATCTCTCATAGGACGCTCAGTCTCTTTTCTTAATGATGAGCAGTGTTTAATAACGTGAACAAGTAAAATCCACAGCTTTCTTTTATGTACCTATTTTCAATTAAATGTAAACAGGATGTAAAATACAAGTTTTACAGAACTTAATCACTGATTGGTGGTAATTCTGAGCTGACAAAAATCTTAAGGAAAAGTGTAGCATATACAACCTACACCTTAAACCAAAAGCTTATCAAAGCGTTTTCAAATAGAAAACACACTCAGGAAAACTGTTTAGAGGAACAGGAATAAAATGATACCTTTTAACACAATATGAATTTAAAAAATAGGTTTAATGCAATCCTTTGAATGGCGGGGAAGCAGACATTGTGAATACTGTGTGCATTACTAGCATGGCAACTGATTCTTCCTCTAATTTATTCTGAGGCAGGATCTCATATCAGAGGTGAAAATATTTTCTTTTTGACTTATTTACCAAGAACATAGCATTTTGCCAAGAGGAATAATACTTCTCAGCAACATCAGTCTGGTGGGGTTAAAAAAACTGGGTGGTAAACATGCTTTGTGGAAACCTCAGAGGTTCATTTGTCTGGTTTACATTTGTCTGTGTTTCCACCACACTAAGCAATTACTTGAAAATGTGTCACTTCTTAATAAATAAACACGTTGGAGGTTAAATCATTGCCAGTAGCATAACACATGCTCAATAAATGTTGACGAAATGGATAAAGGAATTGCCATTATTTAGAACTCATAGCCAATATTGTTAAAACTTTCATTTACCTCTTGCTGTCTGTGTGCATCCATAAAAGTTATCAGTATCCTTTTTATATAAAAGGAAACTAACATAGATGATTAAGGGATTTACCCCAAATTGTGGATTCTGCTAACAGTGCAAGAATTATGACCTCTGGAATTTTTACCAACTAGTAATGTTTAAAATCATTTCTGCCAGACAAGAAATATAAGTATATATTTCCTATCAACAGACATATTTTTTCCCAACCACACATATCAATCTGGAGAACTGAGATAACGTGCCTTTTGCAAGATAAAGCAATTACATGAAAAACTATTTACCTGCTTTTCTGATAAGATTTATTCACCCTATTCCCTTTCTTGAAAAAGTCACACGGCTGATCATCATCTAGGGTTTGATGGACTGTCTAAAAAACAGACACGTAGTTAATAAATACCCTGAACACACACACACACACAAGAAACAAACAGGAAAAAAACCCAACAAATCTAAAGATTTTACTTCAAAGTTTACATCACCTTTGCTGTAGCGCTCAAAATATTCTTGCTCAGTCTGTTGGGAGATGGTGGCAGCAGGGGAAGTAACTTCTTTATTCCTCTTATATTTGGAAAGGACTCCTTCCCACCGGAACTAGAAGCAACAGAACAGTGTCGGTAAGTACTGACTGCAAACGGTCCTATCACCAGTATTGTGTTGGTTTTCACTTGTTTGTTCTTAAATATTCAAATTGTATAGAAAAACTGGTGGAAGGATATTGCCTTCTATTTACGGTTTAACCTTTACTTATTTGTTTTTCACAGTGGATATCAGATACAAGATCACACTACTACAAATGGATTCCCTCTCTCTCCCCATATCCACACATACACACACACAAAATCCCCTTGGAAATAACATGCTGTGGAAATTTGTGGGGCTAATTAAGGTCGGGTGTTGCTTCAAAGTTCCCATGTCCATTCATTCATTCATTCGTTCGTTCTTTCAACAAATACTTACAGGAGTGCCTAGAAAACGGCAGGATTACACACACGCCCTGCTCCTGTGGAGCTTAAACTCTACTGTGGAGGCTCCCTTTCAAGTCTCCTGCCTTCACTATCACATCAATCCACGAAAAGGTTATCAGTATCTTCATACACATCACACGATGTTATCTCTTTGTGACATTTTGTTGATTTGTACCACCCAAGGTTGCTTTTCTCCTCTTATTTTGAGTGGGCTACTAAAAGTGCCCCATTTGAACGTGAATACGTATTTCTTTCTTCCATAATATCCCCTGCCTCTGAAAAATGGAAGAGGTGGGATTATAGAAGATTTTTATTTCCTTCCTAAAACTTTGCTGTATTATTTTTCAAAAGAAGCACGTGTGCCATTTTGGTCAGTGTACATACGATGGGAATACAAAACACACGCGGGCCCTCACAATGAATGAATTATACCATAATCAACGGCTTGATTCGTTTTGGGCGTAGAAAACGTTCTTTACCAACCCTCCTCCAATTAGCCTGGTGCACTCCCATCTTCTCCCCTTCACCTGGCAAGCTTTACACCCTAGGCTGTGCCGTTTTCTGCACCAAATTAGAAAGAGATGACAGCCTGCAGGGCCCCTAAGGACGCAGAAAACAAGCTCCGGTTTCCCTGACGGTTCCGGCTCCCATCGGAACAAAGCTAAAAGTCTGAGATTCTGGCTCCAGAAATGCGTCCCAAGCGCCAGAGGCTGCTTGCTTAAGGGCAACCGCATACGTCACCCCAGCGTATGAACTGTTGCTCCCACGTCTTCCTCTCTGGCGCGGCGCCACGAGACAGCCGCAGCCGCTGCCACGCTGCCCGCTCCCCACCCCCGGGGACGGTCCCAGGCAGCAAAGCATTGTGGGTGCCGTGGGGATAGGACGCTTCTCTTCTACGCAGCGAGGCTCCCTCGGTCTGGCCTAGGGTCCAGGTTGCAGTGCAAACGTCCAAAGAGCTGGCTAGCCTCGAGGCTTAAAATCAGCCTGGGGACGAGCTCCTGGAAAGGCCGGGCTTTGCACGCCTCCCCCGCCCCCATTAACCCAGAAATCCGAGGACCAGCAGCATGCACGTTCCTGGTCCTCCGTTTGTGCAGACGCGGATCTATGATCGATCGGCGGGCGGGCCAGGCAGACGCGGACAGAGGTTGATCAGACCTGTTTCGCGATTGCCGAGGACACGTGACGCGGCCGCCGGCCTTCCTTCCCGGACCGGGGCGGGAGGCTGGACTGTGGCGCGCTGCTGCAGGCGCGGCGGCGGCGCTCGGGCTGCGGGAGTCCGCGCGCGGGCCGCGTCACGAGGGGCGGGGCGGAGGCTCGCCGGGAAGTTGCACCGACGAGTTGCAGCAGTGTAAGTAACGCCAGGGCCTGGGGGTGGGAGCGGCTGCTGGGCGGACACCGCCTTCCCCCAGGCACCCGGGAGGAAGCAGAAGGCCGGCGCCACCCCGCGCTCCGCGGTGGCCCCGAAAAGCTTCCACGAGAGCAAGCACTCATCTCTTGCTTGAAATCAGTTCTTTTTTTTTTTTTTTTTTTCGCTGCCCAAAGCGAAAAAACCGGGCGAGGATTCGAGGGGCGAAGTGGCTGTCGAGGGGAGGGCGCAGCCCGCCCACTGGATCCCCTGCAGGCAGAGGTTCCGGCGGACCCTCCCCAGGGGCTGCTGAGCACGGCCGGGGACACCGAGGGAGCGGACGCGGGGTCGGAAGGCCGCCCCTCGGTTCCACCTTCCCATCGCCCGACGGCCGGCCGGGCCATGTCCAGAGGCCCGGGCTCCGCGGTTCTCCCCGCTGCCGCCGGTTTCCGGAAGCCCGCCCCGCGGAGCCTCAGCTGCCTCTCGGACCTGGACGGCGGCGTGGCCCGGGACTCGCAGCCCTGCAGGCCCCCCGGGAGCCCGGGCAGCGCGCCGCCGCCGCCGCCCGCGCCGTCCGGCTGCGACCCCTGCCTGCGGCCCATCATCCTGCGGCGGGCGCGCTCGCTGCCCAGCTCGCCCGAGCGCCGCCATAAGGGCGCAGGCGCGCCGGGCGCTGCGTGCCGGCCGGGCTGCAGCCGGCAGAACCGTGTGCGCTTCGCCGACGCTCTGGGCCTGGAGCTGGCGCAGGTCAAGGTGTTCAACGCGGGCGACGACCCGTCCGTGCCGCTGCACGTGCTGTCGCGGCTCTCCATCAACTCGGACCTGTGCTGCAGCAGCCAGGACCTGGAGTTCACCCTGCAGTGCCTGGTGCCCGACTTCCCGCCGCCCGTCGAGGCCCCTGACTTCGGCGAGCGCCTGGGGCGGCAGCTCGTGTGTCTGGAACGCGTCACCTGCTCAGACCTGGGCATCAGCGGTACGGCGCGCGTGCGCAACCTGGCCTTCGAGAAGCAGGTGGCGGTGCGCTACACGTTCTCGGACTGGCGCAGCGCGCACGAGGTGGTGGCGCGGTGGCGCGGGCCGGCGGACACCGAGGGCGCCGAGGACGTCTTCGCCTTCGGCTTCCCGGTGCCGCCCTTCCTGCTGGCGCTCGGCTCCCGCGTGCACTTCGCGCTGCGCTACCGCGTGGCCGGCGCCGAGTACTGGGACAACAACGACGGCCGCGACTACAGCCTCACGTGCCGCAACCATGCGCTGCACATGCCGCGCGGGGAGTGCGAGGAGAGCTGGATTCACTTCATCTGAACCTCCGCGCGCAGGCCGCACCCGCGCTCACTTCCTGGCTGGGCTCTCGCATCTGGGCAGTGTCCCTTCCTCACACCCCATCCCCTAACCGAGGTCGTCTGACCTCACTTCCCACTGTAAGGTGTGCTGGCATGGCCCGTCCTGTCTTCTACTTGCATCGTCTTTGTCACTTGGTCTAAAAAGTAACCTCAGGTGCCAGAAGGCCGAGCTGTGTCCTATGCTGGGGCGGGGTGCTAGGTGGGTAGACGCATGGGTGCGTTGGCCCTTCTGAAGAAGGCCCAGGCAGGTGGTTTTGGAAAGGCCTGCATCCTCCCGCTGGGAAAGCCTGTGGCTTTTGCGTGTGTCCTGATGGGGTTTCTGTGAATATAGCTGTTATTTATCATCATTGTGACGTTGGGACTTTTTACCCTTAGTGGATGCCTTCTTCGGAACATTCTGGATTTAATAAGCTAAAAAAGAAAAAAGTCATTTTGTGTGTTTATGCCCATTGTAAACAGAATGTACAGTGTGACCCCCATTATGGTCCCTTGTGGCATTCCTGCCCTGGGACAAGAAAAACCTGTGATCACATTTGCTTGCCAGTGTCTGTAGGCTTCTAACAGCCGGGAAACTATTAATAGGCAAGAAATTTATGCCTCATCTGGTCATCTTACAACCATTCCTGGGAGTTCAGGCTGCCCGGTTAGGCTGTGTGTCTCCTGCATCAGCAATTGCGAAGGAAGAAAATGCTTAAAACTTTTAACTAGCAAAAGAGCCAGCCCTTTCTGCAGTCTCTTTTCGCATGTCATGTATTATTCTTGTACATGTTTGATAATTATGTATCTGCACTTTATCAGGCCATTTTGTTTAGATTTGAACTACCTAAATATTTAAAGAAATTCTGCCTTATTTCAGTTTTCAGGCAACTCTATGGAATTTCGGGCAACGATGCCCTTTGTGATGACCTTTTTGATGAATTAAGGTGACTCTCTTTATGTCTTCTTAAGCGTCAAAGGTTCCAGCAGTCATCATTCAGAAATCATGTTACCAAGTGGAACTAGCAGGTGTTTTCAGCAACAGGCAGACTGGAGGAAAAACAATACACAAATATTTATACTTTTTAAGTGTTTTAAGCTGTATTTATTTATGCCTGGTTCTATCAGCTACCTGCCAACTCTGTTCTTTGTGCCTTCAGATAGAAAAGTTTATAACCTCGTCTGGACTTGTTTCCCAATTGTAAAATGTTAAATGCTGTTGTTTTTTTTAATCTCCAACAAAGAAGTCAAGGCCATTGTCCCCTGCAGAGTGCCACAAGAACTTAAAACCTCAGTGGGGCTGGCGATTGTTTTTGGTGCTGAGTGGTGGTCTGACGGCAGGTGCTAGCACTGAGGTGTGAAAACCCTGCTAAGATGGACACGGTCTCCAACTTGGGAAGCTGCTTTCTGAGACAGCTGAAGCCAGTGTAATCAATTTTGTGATAGCTGTCACCAATGCACTGACTAAATTTTTGAATGCTTGTTGCCATTTGTTAAATAAGTATGTAAAGGACACGTTTTGCCTTTTAACCAATTTCTTTTTTATAATTGCAACTGTGTTGTTTTTAAAATTCCATCAACAGGGATGGCTTTCTTTGGTACCTTCTGATCTAAGAATATGGAACTTTGATTTAAAATATTGTGACTAAATTGAACAATAGTTGGCTGTTAGCACTGTGTACGCCATTGACATGCAAGAGGGAGAGAAGCCTGGTTGCATTTCCTGCTATTTGACAAACTGTCTAGTTAGTTCAGCAAGCCTGTGAGGGCCTCCGCTGCTATGCCCTGGGTTCCAGCCCAGCGTGCAAGGCAGTTGTCCACAGCATTCAGGTATGAGCTAGAGCTGGCAAATGTATTGCTATGTAAAGGCATGTAGAGAATCCTATAATCCATATGAAGGTCACTTACCAAAAAGGTTCTGGTCACGGAATATGAAGTAAATGTTATATCTTTAATATTAAGAGACTCTCCATGTGCCTTTGAAAAAAGATCAACGTTTAAAAAAATTTAAAGCTTAAATATACCTGTCTAGTTAATAAAGAAGCTTTGGAACAGCTTAAGGAGATTTTCAGGCCTGAAAACACAGTTATGTGGCCTAGATGTTCAAATTTTGTTGTGGATTGTGCAATTTTTGGGTTGTCTTCCTAAACATATTTTAATACCTGCCATTTAAGGTGTCTTCACCTAAGCCTAAATATTAAAGTATATGTGCACAAGTGGTTAGTTGAAGTGTGTTTTTCTTGTGGTCTGATTACTGTGAAACAAGGCTTTAGAAGCATGCTGATTGTCACTTCACATATGTCTTAACATTCCTAAAATGCTGTCACATTTAGGATCTTGGCTAGTTAAGTAAATAAATGCATTGTATGATGGCACCTCAACTTCAGTAGCACAGTTCTGTATGTCTTTGAGAAACTGAAATACACCCTTTTATGCCAGGTCAGTATGACATGTGAAGAAAGCTCTAGTGGGACATAAGGGATGGGACAGTTACTGTACTTCCTTAGTGCTTACTGAAGCCTGTATATGGAATAATTAGTGTGTATCTGCCTTCCCCCCCAGCACCCCGATCGTGACTGTCACTCAATTACAAAGCTTTGAACACAGGGCAAGGAAACTAACACTTATTGTGTCCTCTCTTATTGGCTTGCCTAAAATGTTAGGTGCTGTATGTATTTGATTTCATTTAATTCTGAAAATTGCACTACCTGGTAGATAATTTCCCCATTTTCTCAGCTGAAATGAATGAAGCTCGGGGAGGTTTAAGGAGCTCACCTAGAGCCCTACAGCTGGTAAGTAGCAAAGCTAGCATTCAAACCCACGCCAAAGCCCGACCTCTCTCTGCCATGTGATAAGATGTACCCAGTAAGAGCTTGTTAAATTTAATTGAAAGCCCATTCGGATTATGAGTGATAAGATTTTCCACCTGACATCATATTCTAAAAACCTATTTAAAAACAATTCAAATAAGGTTAAGTAAAATGATTTTTTTCTTCCATGCGATAGTCTACTGATGTTTCTGAAACAATCCTTGGGCTTTCTGAACACATGAAACAATGAAAAGGGCTCTGACATTCTTCTTCTCTCTACTAAAAAGTGGCAAGGTGAGAAATCACTAACTTAATTTTTTGTGCTTGTCTGCTGTAATTATTTCTGAGTTGCTTGCACAGTTTACACCACAAGCATCCATTGCTTTTATCATTTAAACTGATACTTTAAATTGAAACATTCTAAAAAGCCTGGGAATACACTGTTGATGAGTCCCCTCAGTGCCAAGCCTAGATGGCCTCAGCGCTCTGTGCCCCAGGGGTCTGGGGTTCAGGCTAACGAGAAGGCAGTCACTCGCAGACCCTGCTTCTAGGAAACCCTGGCAGGGGCGGGGCGGGGCCGAAAGGGCGGGGTCGGAACGTAAGATGGGGCGGGGTGGAGCGCGGCGGTCAGCGGGGACAGGGCCGGAGTGATTCCGCTGCCATCTGCTGGCCCGCAGCGTGCACCTGTCTCAGGGCACTCTGACCATCGTGTCCACGCGGGTTCGCCGGGTGCCCCCGTGTCACTGCGGCCCCTTCCAGCCTTCGCGGGTGGCTGTCGGGAGCCCTGAAGTCTTCTTGAGCCGCCGGCGCTTCCGGCCCTCCAGGTTCAAGTCCTGCGGTTAGAGGAGGGACACTGTCGCCTTCTCTCGCGGCGCGTCCGTGCGGGGAGGGCTTCAAGGCGCGGCCGGGGATCGGGGGTCGGTGTTGGGGCGCGGCCGGCCCATTTACCTGAGGCCCTGAGCCTTGCCCACCTCGGCGGCCCCGGTTCCGGCTTCAGGCGGCACTTGCGCCGGCGTGAGGGGCGGGGCCTGGCAGGCCGGCGGCGCTGATTGGACGCGACGCCGACCGCACGCGACGCCGACCGCACGCGACGCCGATTGGACGGGTACTTCCCGCCTTCCCTCGGCTGCGTGAGGCGCCGCGACGATCGCATAGGCGCGGAGGCGCGACACTGGGAGGCGGCGGCGGCGGCGGCGGTGGCGGGACTCCGCGCGGAGGCCTACTCCAGCCGGCAGGTTGAGCTGGGCGCCGGGGAGGACTTCCCTGACGGCGGGGTGCGCGAGTGGAGCTGCGGCGTCGGCTGGGCCTCAGGGGGCGGGCAAGCGAGCGAGAGAGTGGCCTCCGGACGGTTGAGGCGAGCCGTTGAGGAAACGGCCGGGGCGGTGGCGCTGCCGGGGCTGAGGGGGGCCGACTCCGGCGGGGCGTCCGATGGGCGTTGCGGGCCTCGCGCCGACGGATCGCGGGGCGTGCGGTCGTGAGGGGCCGGCGGCGGGTGTCCAGGGCCCGGGTGGGGTTGGGGGTATCGGGGGGAGCGCGGATCCGCTGGTTGGGGGATGACCGAGGACGCGAACAGTGGCCGGAATCACGAAATTGAGGGCGACGCGGTGGAGACGCGGCGGGCCGGGGCTTCCGGAGCGGGCGCGGAACCCACAGCTTAGCGTCGGAAACGATGTAACAGAGCCCAGGTGTGTGTGGGAGGCGGGGAGGGGTTAGCAGCTGGCCTCGCGGTGGCCCGTGCTCTCCGCTTTCGGGAGAGCCAAGTGCGCACACGTGTTTCCCCTCTCCCCGCAGCCCCTCCCCCCGTCCCCTGCCCCGCAGCCTTTTGCCGCGAGCGCCTTCTCCCTGGTCCCCCTTTCCGGGGGGAGCCACATGTCCTGATGTCCCTGGTCGCAGAAGGAGGATGAAACGGGTCTGTGCGCTGGGTGTCGTGGGTGATGCCACTACAGGTGTCGTGAAGTAGCTTGTGGTAACCGTTTAGTGGTGACGGGAGAAGGTGGTGGTTCCTCTCCGGCTCGCGGGCAGCTTCCGGCCTCACAGTCCGAACTGTTCGACGTCTGCTCTGGTGGCGCAGAGGGCTTTGCTGCTTTCATTCATTCAGCTTTGGGGAAAGAATGTTTGCCTGTGTCAAGTTGTTGGGTGTTTTTTAAACCTTCCTCCTTCCATCCGCCTGCGCGTGCACGTTCATCTTGTCCCAAGGTTTGTGTTGCCTGTAAGGAAACCAGGGCGCCAAGCCCGTTTAGTTGACAGCCTCCCCCGCACCCCAGACTCCTCTTGAAAAAGTATAATTCTGTGCTGGGTCTCTCGGGTCGTTCTGTTGTTGCTTGTGCTCGTGCATAACGCTTCATAAAGGTATTTTTAATTGTTTACTCAGGGCGGTGGAAAGATGAGTGTGTCGCTTACGTTTCCCTCAGGACTTAGCCTTCCCTCTCAGTCGCAGACGTTTGTCTTGTATCATGGATGGTACCCAGCTTGGGGCTCTGTTAGAGCCAGTATGCATTCAGCTTTGGAAGGGAGGGAGGAGTCGCTGAATTGTTTAGTTCCGTTTTTCTTACTTAAAAAAAACGCTACCTGGGTAGACATTAATTTTCCTTCCCCTTGACAGACTTCTTGTACAAAAGTAGATTAGAAACTAAGCCGTCCTGTGAGCCCTGTGGGCCTCTTGGCCGTAAGTAATTCCTCTGGGCTGTATGTCATGTCTCAGAGTAACCTTGTAAATGACATGGCAAATTCACACTCAGGTTGCTGTAGCTGTGATGCAGGAAAGCATTCTGCCATAGACAGGCCCGCCCCAACAGTTGCTGACCCTAGGGAAAGAGTACAAACAGAGGCCCCTGAAATATTTTAAGTGCTTAAACTTTTCAATCAAGTTTTCAAGTGGTGCAATAAAGTCTTCAGTTTCACACAGATACCTTCATCGTAACGAAATAGAAAAGTTTGTGTGAAGCTATTATTTTTATGACCGAGTATTGGCAAAATATCAAAGATAACTGAACGCATTTATTATGGGTATTTGATGATGGACTGCCGAATTTTGGATAAGTAATAATGACCTATATAATTCATAAATTAGTACACATTTCATAAACTTCTTTTCATTTTAGCAAAATCAGTAAATATAGTCAAGATTTTTATTTTGTGTTGTATTGACAGTATGATTTAAGGATTAAAACAACATGTAATTTTGTTCAAAATGTGCTAATTTGAGTATACTTTTACCAGAAACATGAAATAAGTGTAAAAAATTAAAAGGTACTGTTTCTTTAATATTTTCTGAAATACTAAATTTTTCTTAAAATTAAGGTAGATACAAATTACTAACGAACATTAATCTAAATAAAATTGTTCTGATAACACTGAAATTATTTTTGAATAAATCTTATTAAATATTTTTATAAAATAGACTTAGTCACTATTCTAGTGTTTGCTTGCCATCTAACTAAATATGTCATGTTCATGCGGTTGTCTAGATTTACATATATACAAATTAAAGAATAATAGCAGTTGCTTAGAACTACAAAATGTTTCTCAGTCACCATGTGCAATTGTTGCAAATACTGTGCACTTAGTTGCTAGTACTTCCAGAGCCACAGGTTAGAATACAAAGAGAAGCAAGAAAATGGACGTTTGGCACTATTAGGAAGCAGTTTTTCATTATGCAAGAATCAACTGTAGTTTTGCTCTGCCAGAGGAAGGATTTGACAGTTAACTAATGTCTTTTCTCTTACCTGAGCACTTAGGTTGCTCAAGTTTTACCTCCTTTCCGAAGCAGAGACTAAAATGTCAGTATCAGCACAACCTGCAATCTTCTCTGCATTGTTTCAGCCTACCCTCCCCCCCCACCCCTGCCCGCCCTGCCCGGAGTCCCTTAAACATTATTATGATGGAAGATTTCTAACATACAACATAAACAGAATAGTGTAATTAACTGCAGTCCCCTTCTTTTAAAGGCATAGGCAAAGGAAATGTTTCTCTAGGGCTTGAAGGGTGTGAGTTATGCCAGTGAATGTGTTCACGGTTATAGGACCTGCTGGGGCAATACTGAGTACTGGATTCAGAGTGAACAGAGTCCTTAATGAAATTATGTATGTGTGTGTGAGAGAGAGAAGGAGACAATGATGTACAAAAAGTTCATATCTATTACTTTTTATGCTTTGTGATTTTTATGTTTTAAATGTTTTCACATTGCAGTCATAGAGATATCCTGTGTTTCCTTCTAATGGTTTTTAAACATTTTCATTTTACATTAGGTAGTTAATTCATCTAGTTTGCTTTGTGAATGCGGGAAATAAGGGACTTGATGTTATATTTTTATATGGTGAGTCAGTTTTCCCAGTGCCAGTTTGCGCATTTGGGAGCATTTACTGACTAATTTACATTTACTATTTGCAAAACCTTCTTACTCATATATGAAGTTCCAGTATATACTTGGGTATGCATTTGGATTCTCTTTTGGTTATTGATCCATTTGTCTATTTCCTATTTTTAATACTGTTTTTAGTAATTGCAACTTTGTAATATGTTTTAATAACAAATAGGATGATTCTTCCATTTATTTTTAAATAGTACTTTTGTTGGTTATAGAACTCTAGCTTGAAGTTTTTTCTTTCAGAACTTTCTAGTTTCTTTTCTCATAGTGTTCTTGTCTGGCTTTGGTATCAGCATAAGCCTGGCTAATAAAATGAGTTTGGAAGTGTTCCTTTCTCTTCTATTTTTTGGAAGAGTTTGAGGATTGGTGTTAGTAGTTCTTTAAATGTTTGGTAGAATTCAATGGCGAAGCCATCTGGTCCTGGACCTGTCTTGTTGGGAGGTTTTTGATTACTGATTCAATCTCCTTACTAATAATTGGTCCGTTCAGATTTTGTTTCTTCATGATTCAGTCTTCATAGGTTGTATGTTTCTCCTAGGTTCCATTTCTTCTAGGTTGACCAACTTGTGGTCAGAAAAGATGCTTGATATGATTTCAGTCTTCTTAAATTTATTAAGACTTGTTTTGTGGCCTAACATGTGATCTATCCTGGAGAATATTCTATGCGTGCTTGAGAAGCATGTGTGTTCAGCTGTTCTATGAAAAGTTCTGTATAGGTCTGTTAGGTCCATCTGTCCAATGTGTAGTTTAAGTCCAATTTTAGAGCACTTTAAAGAAGTTATTATTCTAAGTCTTTTGGCTTTCATAGTTTCTATTGGTCATCTACTAGTCTTATAGATGCTACTTAAAAATAACCTGTCTTTTTTACTCTCTGACAGCAGTTTGATTTTTTATTTTGATTTTGATCTTGATTTTCAGCAGTTTTCTGTGGTGCACCAGGGTTTGGGTGGTTTTTTTCCCCCTGCTGGGGTTCATGGGGTTTTTTGAATCTATTGTTTGATGTATTTTATTGGTTTTGGGAACTTCTCAGTCATCATTTCTTAGATATTGCTTCAGTCACATTCACTATCTCCTCTCCTGGGATTATAGTTACACATACGTAGGGCTTTATAACTTATCCTCTGTGTTCTTTTTTTTTTTTAACGTCTTTATTGGAGTATAATTGCTCTACTATCGTGTGTTAGTTTCTGCTTCATAAAAAAGTGAATCACTTATACATATACATATGTCCCCATATCTCTTCCCTCCTACATCTCCCTCCCTCCCTCCCACCCTTCCCATCCCACGCCTCCAGGTGGTCACAAAGCACCAAGCTGATCTCCCTGTGCTACGCAGCTGCTTCCTACTAGCTATCCATTTTCATTTGGTAGTGTATATATGTCCATGTCACTTTCTCACCCCGTCCCAGCTTACCCCTCCCCCTCCCCATATCCCGAAGTCCACCCTCTAGTAGGGCTGCATCTTTATTCCCGTCTCGCCCCCAGGTTCCTCTGACCTTTTTTTAGATTCCATATATATGTGTTAGCATACGGTATTTGTTTTTCTCTTTCTGACTTCACTCTGTATGACAGTCCCTAGGTCCATCCACCTCACTACAGATAACTCAGTTTCGTTCCTTTTGATGGCTGAGTAATATTCCATTGTATATATGTGCCACAACTTCTTTACCCATTCATCTGTTGATGGATACTTAGGTTGCTTCCATATCCTGGTTATTGTCAATAGAGCAGCAATGAACATTTTGGTACAAGACTCTCTTTGAATTATGGTTTTCTCAGGGTATATGCCCAGTAGTGGGATTGCTGGGTCATATGGTAGTTCTATTTGTAGTTTTTTAAAGAACTTCCATAGTGTTCTCCATAGTGGCTGGATCAATTTACATTCCCACCAACAGTGCAAGAGGGTTCCCTTTTCTCTACACCCTCTCCAGAATTTATTGGGGTTTTTTTGGTTTTTTTGTGTGTGTGGTACACGGGCCTTTCACTGTTGTGGCCTCTCCCGTTGCGGAGCACAGGCTCTGGACGCACAGGCTCAGTGGCCATGGCTCACGGGCCCAGCCGCTCCGCGGCATGTGGGATCTTCCCGGACCGGGACACAAACCGCATGCCCTGCATCGGCAGGCGGACTCTCAACCACTGCGCCACCAGGGAAGCCCTCTTTTTGTTTTTTTATTCAAACAGAAAGTCACAGAAATTATAATCAACCTCATCAGTTCACTCAGTCCCATGTTCCAGCATTTATTGTTTGTAGATTTTTTGATGATGGCCAGTCTGACCGGTGTGAGATGATATCTCATTGTAGTTTTGATTTGCATTTTTCTAATGATTAATGATGTTGAGCATTCTTTCATGTGTTTATTGGCAATCTGTATATCTTCTTTGGAGAAATGTCTGTTTAGGTCTTCTGCTCATTTTTGGATTGAGTTGTTTGTTTTTTTGTTATTGAGCTGCATGAGTTGCTTATATGTTTTGGAGATTAATCCTTTGTCAGTTACTTCATGTGCAAATATTTTCTCCCATTCTGAGGGTTGTCTTTTCGTCTTGTTTATGGTTTCCTTTGCTGTGCAAAAGCTTCTAAGTTTCATGAGGTCCCATTTGTTTATTTTTGTTTTTATTTACATTTCCCTAGGAGGTGGGTCAAAGAGGATCTTGCTGTGATGTATGCCATAGAGTGTTCTGCCTATGTTTTCCTCTAAGAGTTTTATAGTGCCTGGCCTTACATTTAGGTCTTTAATCCATTTTGAGTTTATTTTTGTGTATGGTGCTAGGGAGTGTTCTAATTTCATTCTTTTACATGTAGCTGTCCAGTTTTCCCAGCACCACTTATTGAAGAGGCTGTCTTTTCTCCACTGTATATTCTCGCCTCCTTTATCAAAGATAAGGTGACCATATGTGTGTGGGTTTATCTCTGGGCTTTCTGTCCTGTTCCATTGATCTATATTTCTGTTTTTATGCCAGTACCATACTGTCTTGATTACTGTGCTTTGTAGTGTACTCTGAAGTCAGGGAGCCTGATTCCTCCAGCTCCATTTTTCGTTCTCAAGATTACTTTGGCTATTCGGGGTCTTTTGTGTTTCCATACAAATTGTGAAATTTTTTGTTCTAGTTCTGTGAAAAATGCCAGTGGTAGTTTGATAGGGATTGCCTTGAATCTGTAGATTGCTTTGGGTAGTAGAGTCATTTTCACAATGTTGATTCTTCCAATCCAAGAACATGGTATATCTCTCCATTTATTTGTATCATCTTTAATTTCTTTCATCAGTGTCTTCTAATTGTCTGCATACAGTTCTTTTGTCTCCTTAGGTAGGTTTATTCCTAGATATTTTATTCTTTTTGTTGCAATGGTAAATGGGAGTGTTTTCTTAATTTCACTTTCAGATTTTTCATCATTAGTGTATAGGAATGCAGGAGATTTCTGTGCATTAATTTTGTATCCTGCTACTTTACCAAATTCATTGATTAGCTCTAGTAGTTTTCTGGTAGCATCTTTAGGATTCTCTATGTATAGTATCATGTCATCTGCAAACAGTGACAGCTTTACTTCTTTTCCAATTTGGATTCCTTTTATTTCTTTTTCTTCTCTGATTGCTGTGCCTAAAACTTCCAAAACTATGTTGAATAATAGTGATGAGAGTGGGCAACCTTGTCTTCTTCCTGATCTTAGTGGAAATGGTTTCAGTTTTTCACACTTGAGGACGATGTTGGCTGTGGGTTTATCAAATACGGCCTTTACTATGTTGAGGAAAGTTCCCTCTATGCCTACTTTCTGGAGGGATTTTTTGTTGTTGGTTTGTTTTTTTTGCAGTACACGGGCCTCTCACTGCTGTGTCATCTCCCGTTGCGGAGCACAGGCTCCAGACGCGCAGGCTCAGCAGCCATGGCTCACAGACCCAGCTGCTCCGCGGCATGTGGGATCCCCCCAGACCGGGGCACGAACCCGTGTTCCCTGCATCAGCAGGCAGACTCTCAACCACTGCACCACCAGGGAAGCCCCCTGGAGGGTTTTTTTTTTTTTTTTTTTTTTCCAGTACGCGGGCCTCTCACCGCTGTGGCCTCTCCCGCTGTGGAGCACAGGCTCCGGACGCGCAGGCCCAGCGGCCATGGCCCACGGGCCCAGCCGCTCCACGGCACGTGGGATCCTCCCGGAGTGGGGCACGAACCCGCGTCCCCTGCATCGGCAGGCGGACTCTCAACCACTGCGCCACCTGGGAAGCCCATGGGGTTTTTTTAAATCATAAATGAGTGTTGAATTTTGTCGATAGCTTTCTCTGCATCTATTGAGATGATCATATGGCTTTTCTTCAATTTGTTAATATGGTGTATCATGTTGATTGATTTGCGTATATTGAAGAATCCTTGCGTTCCTGGGATAAACGTCACTTGATCATAGTATATGATCCTTTTAATGTGTTGTTGGATTCTGTTTGCTAGTATTTTGTTGAGGATTTTTGCATCTATGTTCATCAGTGATATGGTCCTGTAATTTTCTTTCTTTGTGACGTCTTTGTCTGGTTTTGGTACCAGAGTGATGGTGGCCTCGTAGAATGAGTTTGGGAGTGATCCTCCCTCTGCTATATTTTGGAAGAGTTTGAGAAGGATTAGGTGTTAGCTCTTCTCTAAATGTTTGATAGAATTCGCCTGTGAAGCCACCTGGTCCTGGGCTTTTGTTTGTTGGACGATTTTTAATCACAGTTTCAATTTCAGTGCTTGTGATTGGTCTGTTCATATTTTCTATTTCTTCCTGGTTCAGTCTCGGAAAGTTGTGCATTTCTAAGAATTTGTCCATTTCTTCCAGGTTGTCCATTTTATTGGCATAGAGTTGCTTGTAGTAATCTCTCCTGATCCTTTGTATTTCTGCAGTGTCAGTTGTTACTTCTCCTTTTTCATTTCTGATTCTATTGATTTGAGTCTTCTCCCTTTTTTTCTTGACAAGTCTGGCTAATGGTTTTTCAATTTTATATTGTCAAAGAACAAGCTTTTAGTTTTATTGATCTTTGCTATCATTTCCTTCATTTCTTTTTCATTTATTTCTGATCTGATCTTTATGATTTCTTTCCTTCTGCTAACTTTGGGGTTTTTTTGTTCTTCTTTCTCTAACTGCTTTAGGTGTAAGGTTTGGTTGTTTATTTGAGATGTTTCTTGTTTCTTAAGGTAGGATTGTATTGCTATAAATTCCCTATTAGAACTGCTTCTGCTGCATCCCATAGGTTTTGGGTCGTCGTGTTTTCATTGTCATTTGTTTCTAGGTATTTTTTTTATTTCCTCTTTGATTTCTTCAGTGGTCTCTTGGTTATTAAGTAGTGTGTTGTTTAGCCTCCATGTGTTTATATTTCTTACATATTTTTTCCTGTATTTGATATCTAGTCTCACAGCGTTGTGGTCGGAAAAGATACTTGATACGATTTCAATTTTCTTAAATTTACCAAGGCTTGATTTGTGACCCAAGAAATGCTCTATCCTGGAGAGTGTTCCATGAGCACTTGAGAAGAATGTGAATTCTGTTGTTTTTGGATGAAATGTCCTATAAATATCAGTTAAGTCCATCTTTTTTGATGTATCATTTAAAGCTTATGTTTCCTTATTTATTTTCATTTTGGATGATCTGTCCATTGGTGAAAGTGGGGTGTTAAAGTCCCATACTATGATTGTGTTACTGTCGATTTCCCCTTTTATGGCAGTTAGTAATTGCCTTATGTATTGAGGTGCTCCTATGTTGGGTGCATAAATATTTACAATTGTTATATCTTCTTCTTGGATTGATCCCTTGATTATTATGTAGTGTCCTTCTTTGTCTCTTGTAATAGTCTTTGTTTTAAAGTCTATTTTGTGTGATATGAGAATTGCTACTCCAGCTTTCTTTTGATTTCCATTTGCATGGAATATCTTTTTTCCATCCTCTGACTTTCAGTCTGTATGTGTCCCTAGGCCTGAAGTGGGTCTCTTGTAGACAGCATATATACAGGTCTTGTTTTTGTATCCATTCAGCCAATGTACGTCTTTTGGTTGGAGCATTTAATCCATTTATACTTAAAGTAATTATTGATATGTATGTTCCTATTACCATTTTCTTAATTATTTTGGGTTTATTATTGTAGGTCTTTTCCTTCTCTTGTGTTTCCTGCCTAGAGAAGTTCCTTTAGCATTTGCTGTAAAGCTTGTTTGGTGGTGCTGAATTTTCTTAGCTTTTGCTTATCTTTAAAACTTTTAATTTCTCCATCAAATCTGAATGAGATCCTTGCTGGGTAGAGTAAACTTGGTTGTAGGTTTTGCTCCTTCATCACTTTAAATATGTCCTGCCACTCCCTTCTGGCTTGCAGAGTTTCTGCTGAAAGTTTAGCTGTTAACCTTATGGGGATTCCCTTATGTGTTATTTGTTGTTTTTCCCTTGCTGCTTTTAATATTTGTTCTTTGTATTTAATTTTTTTTTATTAGTTTCTGCTTTATAACAAAGTGAACCAGTCATACATATACATCTGTTCCCACATCCCTTCCCTCATGCATCTCCCTCCCTCCAACCCTCCCCATCCCACCCCTCCAGGCGGTCACAAAGCACCGAGCTGATCTCCCTGTGCTCTGGGGCTGCTCCCCACTATCTATCTACCTTACATTTGGTAGTGTATATATGTCCATGCCTCTCTTTCGCTTTGTCACAGCTTACCCTTCCCCCTCCCCATATCCTCAAGTCCATTCTCAAGTAGGTCTGTGTCTTTATTCCCGTTTTACCCCTAGGTTCTTCATGACATTTTTTTTTAATTCCATATATATGTGTCAGCATACAGTATTTGTCTTTCTCTTTCTGACTTACTTCACTCTGTATGACAGACTCTAGGTCTATCCACCTCATTACAAATAGCTCAGTTTCGTTTCTTTTTATGGCTGAGTAATACTCCATTGTATATATGTGCCACATCTTCTTTATCCATTCATCCGATGATGGACACTTAGGTTGTTTCCAGCTCTGGGCTATTGTGAATAGAGCTGCAGTGAACATTTTGGTACATGTCTCTTTTTGAATTATGGTTTTCTCAGGGTATATGCCTAGTAGTGGGATTGCTGGGTCATATGGTAGTTCTATTTGTAGTTTTTTAAGGAACCTCCATACTGTTCTCCATAGTGGCTGTACCAATTCACATTCCCACCAGCAGTGCAAGAGTGTTCCCTTTTCTCCACACCCTCTCCAGCATTTATTGTTTCTAGATTTCTTGATGATGGCCATTCTGACTGGTGTGAGATGATATCTCATTGTAGTTTTGATTTGCATTTCTCTAATGATTAATGATGTTGAGCATTCTTTCATGTGTTTGTTGGCAGTCTGTATATCTTCTTTGGAGAAATGCCTATTTAAGTCTTCTGCCCATTTTTGGATTGGGTTGTTTGTTTTTTTGCTATTGAGCTGCATGAGCTGTTTATAAATTTTGGAGATTAATCCTTTGTCAGTTGCTTCATTTGCAAATATTTTCTCCCATTCTGAGGGCTGTCTTTTGGTCTTGTTTATGGTTTCCTTTGCTGTGCAAAAGCTTTGAAGTTTCATTAGGTCCCATTTGTTTATCTTTGTTTTTAGTTCCATTTCTCTAGGAGGTGGGTCCAAAAGGATCTTGCTGTGATTTATGTCATAGAGTGTTCTACCTATGTTTTCCTCTAAGAGTTTGATAGTTTCTGGCCTTACATTTAGGTCTTTAATCCATTTTGAGCTTATTTTTGTGTATGGTGTTAGGGAATGATCTAATCTCATACTTTTACATGTCCCTGTCCAGTTTTCCCAGCACCACTTATTGAAGAGGCTGTCCTTTCTCCACTGTACATTCCTGCCTCCTTTATCAAAGATAAGTTGGCCATATGTGCGTGGGTTTATCTCTGGGCTTTCTATCCTGATCCACTGATCTATCTTTCTGTTTTTATGCCAGTACCACACTGTCTTAATTACTGTAGCTTTGTAGTATAGTCTGAAGTCAGGCAGCCTGATTCCTCCAGCTCCGTTTTTCGTTCTCAAGATTGCTTTGGCTATTCGGGGTCTTTTGTTTTTCCAAACAAATTTTGAAATTTTTTGTTCTAGTTCTGTGAAAAATGCCAGTGGTAGTTTGATAGGGATTGCATTGAATCTGTAGATTGCTTTGGGTAGTAGAGTCATTTTCACAATATTGATTCTTCCAATCCAGGAGCATGGTATATCTCTCCATCTATTTGTATCATCTTTAATTTCTTTCATCAGTGTCTTATAATTTTCTGCATACAGGTCTTTTGTCTCCTTAGGTAGGTTTATTCCTAGATATTTTATTCTTTTTGTTGCAATGGTAAATGGGAGTGTTTTCTTGATTTCATTTTCAGATTTTTCATCATTAGTGTACAGGAATGCCAGAGATTTCTGTGCATTAATTTTGTATCCTGCTACTTTACCAAATTCATTGATTAGCTCTAGTAGTTTTTCGGTAGCATCTTTAGGATTCTCTATGTATAGTATCATGTCATCTGCAAAACAGCTTTACTTCTTCTTTTCCAATTTGGATTCCTTTTATTTCCTTTTCTTCTCTGATTGCTGTGTCTAAAACTTCCAAAACTATGTTGAATAAGAGTGGTGAGAGTGGGCAGCCTTGTCTTGTTCCTGATCTTAGTGGAAATGGTTTCAGTTTTTCACCATTGAGAACAATGTTGGCTGTGGGTTTGTCATATATGGCCTTTATTATGTTGAGGAAAGTTCCCTCTATGCCTACTTTCTGCAGGGTTTTTATCATAAATGGGTGTTGAATTTTGTTGAAAGCTTTCTCTGCATCTATTGAGATGATCATATGGTTTTTCTCCTTCAACTTGTTAATATGGTGTATCACATTGATTGATTTGCGTATATTGAAGAATCCTTGCATTCCTGGAATAAACCCCACTTGATCATGGTGTATGATCCTTTTAATGTGCTGTTGGATTCTGTTTGCTAGTATTTTGTTGAGGATTTTTGCATCTATGTTCATCAGTGATATTGGCCTGTAGTTTTCTTTCTTTGTGACATCCTTGCCTGGTTTTGGTATCAAGGTGATGGTGGCCTCGTAGAATGAGTTTGGGAGTGTTCCTTCCTCTGATATTGTTTGGAAGAGTTTGAGAAGGATGGGCGTTAGCTCTTCTCTAAATGTTTGATAGAATTCGCCTGTGAAGCCATCTGGTCCTGGGCTTTTGTTTGATGGAAGATTTTTAATCACAGTTTCAATTTCAGTGCTTGTGATTGGTCTATTCATATTTTCTATTTCTTCCTGAGTCAGTCTCGGAAAGTTGTGCATTTCTAAGAATTTGTCCATTTCTTCCAGGTTGTCCATTTTATTGGCATAGAGTTGCTTATAGTAATCTCTCATGATCTTTTGTATTTCTGCAGTGTCAGTTGTTACTTCTCCTTTTTTATTTCTAATTCTATTGATTTGAGTCTTCTCCCTTCTTTTCTTGATGAGTCTGGCTAATGGTTTGTCAATTTTGTTTATCTTCTCAAAGAACCAGCTTTTAGTTTGGTTGATCTTTGCTATCGTTTGATTTCTTTTTCATTTATTTCTGATCTGATCTTTATGATTTCTTTCCTTCTGCTAACTTTGGGGGTTTTTTGTTCTTCTTTCTCTAATTGCTTTAGGTGCAGGGTCAGGTTGTTTACTCGAGATGTTTCCTGTTTCTTAAGGTGGGATTGTAGTGCTATAAACTTCCCCCTTAGAACTGCTTTTGCTGCGTCCCATAGGTTTTGGGTCGTCGTGTCTCCATTGTCATTTGTTTCTAGGTATTTTTTAATTTCCTCTTTGATTTCTTCAGTGATCACTTCGTTATTGAGTAGTGTATTGTTTAGCCTCCATGTGTTTGTATTTTTTACAGATCTTTTCCTGTAATTGATGTCTAGTCTCATAGCATTGTGGTCGGAAAAGATACTTGATACAATTTCAATTTTCTTAAATTTACCAAGCCTTGATTTGTGACCCAAGATATGATCTATCCTGGAGAATGTTCCATGAGCACTTGAGAAAAATGTGTATTCTGTTGTTTTTGGATGGAATGTCCTATAAATATCAACTAAGTCCATCTTGTTTAATGTATCCTTTAAAGCTTGTGTTTCCTTATTTATTTTCATTTTGGATGATCTGTCCGTTGGTGAAAGCGGGGTGTTAAAGTCCCCTACTATGATTGTGTTACTGTCGATTTCCCCTTTTATGGCTGTTAGTATTTGCCTTATGTATTGAGGTGCTCCTATGTTGGGTGCATAAATATTTACAATTGTTATATCTTCTTCTTGGATCGATCCCTTTATCGTTATGTAGTGTCCTTCTTTGTCTCTTCTAATAGTCTTTATTTTAAAGTCTATTTTGTCTGATATAAGAATTGCTACTCCAGCTTTCTTTTGATTTCCATTTGCATGGAATATCTTTTTCCATCCCCTTACTTTCAATCTGTATGTGTCTCTAGGTCTGAAGTGGGTCTCTTGTAGACAGCATATATATGGGTCTTGTTTTTGTATCCATTCAGCCACTCTGTGTCTTTTGGTGGGAGCATTTAGTCCATTTACATTTAAGGTAATTATTGATATGTATGTTTCTATTCCCATTTCCTTAATTGCTTTGGGTTCGTTATTGTAGGTATATTCCTCCTGTTGTGTTTCTTGCCTAGAGAAGTTCCTTTAGCATTTGTTGTAAAGCTGGTTTGGTGGTGCTGAACTCTCTCAGCTTTTGCTTGTCTGTAAACGTTTTAATTTCTCCATCAAATCTGAATGAGATCCTTGCTGGGTAGAGTAATCTTGGTTGCAGGTTTCTCTCCTTCATCACTTTAATTATGTCCTGCCACTCCCTTCTGGCTTGTAGAGTTTCTGCTGAGAGATCAGCTGTTAACCTGATGGGGATTCCCTTGTGTGTTATTTGTTGTTTTCACCTTGCTGCTTTTAATATGATTTCTTTGTGTTTAATTTTTGACAGTTTGATTAATATGTGTCTTGGCGTATTTCTCCTTGGATTTATTCTGTATGGGACTCTCTGTGCCTCCTGGACTTGATTAACTATTTCCTTTCCCATATTAGGGAAGTTTTCAACTATAATCTCTTCAAATATTTTCTCAGTCCTTTTCTTTTTCTCTTCTTCTTCTGGAACCCCTATAATTCGAATGTTGGTGCGTTTAATGTTGTCCCAGAGGTCTCTGAGACTGTCCTCTATTCTTTTCATTCTTTTTTCTTTATTTTGCTCTGCATCAGTTATTTCCACTATTTTATCTTCCACCTCACTTATCCGTTCTTCTGCCTCAGTTATTCTGCTATTGATCCCATCTAGAGTATTTTTCATTTCATTTATTGTGTTTTTAATTGATGCTTGATTCATCTTTAGTTCTTCTAGGTCCTTGTTAACTGTTTCTTGCATATTGTCTATTCTATTTCCAAGATTTTGGATCTTGGAAATAGAATCTTGGATCAGCTTTACTATCATTATTCTGAATTCTTTTTCAGGTAGACTGCCTATTACCTCTTCATTTGTTAGGTCTGGTAGGCTTTTATCTTGCTCCTTCACCTGCTGTGTGTTTTTCTGCTTTCTCATTTTGCTTATGTTACTGTGTTTGGGGTCTCCTTTTTGCAGGCTGCAGATTCGTAGTTCCCATTGTTTTTGGTATCTGTCCCCCGTGGCTAAGGTTGTTTCAGTAGGTTGTGTAGGCTTCCTGGTGGGGGGGACTAATGCCTGTGTTCTGGTGGTTGAGGCTCGATCTTGTCTTTCTGGTGGACAGGTCCACGTCTGGTGGTGTGTTTTGGGGTGCCTGTGGCCTTATTATGTTTTTAGGTAGCCTCTCTGCTAATGGGTGGGGTTGTGTTCCTGCCTTGTTAGTTGCTTGGCATAGGGTGACCAGCACTGTAGCTTGCTGGTCGTTGACTGAAGCTGGGTGCTGGTGTTGAGATGGAGATCCCTGGGAGATTTTCGCTGCTTGATATTATGTGGAGCTGGGAGGTCTCTTGTGGACCCGTGTCCTGAAGTTGGCTCTCCCACTTCAGAGGCACAGCACTGACTCCTGGCTGCAGCACCAAGAGCCTTTCATCCACCCGGCTCAGAATAACAGTGAGAAAAAGTAGAAAGAAAGAATTAGTAGAAGAAAGAAAGAGAGAGGGAAAGAAAGGAAGAAGGGAAGAAAGGAAGGAAGGAAGAAAGAAAGGAGGGAGGGAGGGAGGAAGGATGGAAAGAAAGAAGGAAAGAAAGGAGGGAGGGAGGGAGGAATGAAAGCAAAAGGAAGAGTGAATGGAAGAAGGGAGGGAGGGAGGAAGGAAAGAAAGAAAGAAAGACAGGAGGGAGGGAGGAAGGAAAGAAAAAGTGGAAAGAAGAAGGGTGGGAGGGAGGGAGGGAGGAAAGAGAAAGAAAGAAGGAAAGGAGGAGCGGAGGGAGGGAGGGAGGAAGGGAAGGTAGGAAAAAACGAAAGAGCAGGTAAAGTAAAATAGAATAAAGTATGAAATATAGTAGCGTTATTAAAATTAAAAAGTAATTATTGGAAAAAAACACGGACCGATAGAACCCTGGGACATATGGTGGAAGCAAAGCTATACAGAGAGAATCTTACACAGAAGATTACACATACACATTCACAAAAAGAGAGCAGGGGGAAAAATCAAAAATCTTGCTCTCCAAGTCCACCTCCTCGATTTGGGATAATTCGTTGTAAAAAGAGGAAAAGGGCGAGAAGTCTGAAATCTTGCTAAGTCCACCTCCTTAATTTGGGATAATTCGTTGTAAAAAGAGGAAAAAGGGGGGAAAGTCTTAAATCTTGTCCTCAAAGTCCACTTCCTCAATTTGGGATGATTCGCTGTCCATTCATGCACTCCACAGACGCAGGGCACATCAAATGGACCGTGGAGCTTTAATCCACTGCCTCCGAGGCTGCACAGAGAGATTTCCCTGTCTCTGCTCTCACAACTCCCGGGTCTCAGCCTTGGACCTGGCCCCGCCTCTGCGCGTAGGTCGCCGGAGGGCGTCCGTTCTTCGCTCAGACAGGACGGGTTTAAAGGAGCCGCTGATTCGGGGGCTCTGGCTCACTCAGGCAGAGGGGAGGGAGGGGAATGCCCTCTCCTCGCGCACCAGGCAACAAAAGGGAAAAAAGTCTCTTGCCTCTCCGGCAGCTCCAGACCCTTTCCCCGGACTCCCTCCGGGCTAGCCGTGGTGCACTAACCCCTTCAGGCTCTCTTCCTGCCGCCAGCCCCAGTCCTCTCCCTGCGCTCCGACTGAAAGCCGATACCCGAGCCTCAGCTCCCAGCCCCGCCCGCCCCAGCGGTCGAGCAGACAAGCCTCTCGGGCTGGTGTGTGCCTGAGGGCACCGATCCTCTGTGCCAAAATCTCTCCGCTTTGCCCTCCGCACCCCTGTTGCTGTGCTCTCCTCCGCTACTACGAAGCTTTCCCCCTCAGCCACCTGCAGTCTCCGCCCGCGAAGGGGCTTGTAGTGTGTGGAAACCTTCCCTCCTTCACGGCTCCCTCCCACTGGTGCAGGTCCCGTCCATATCCTATTGTCTCTGTTTATTCTTTTTTCTTTTGACCTACCCAGGTATGTGGGGAGTTTCTTGCCTTTTGGGGGGGTCTGAGGTCTTCTGTCAGCGTTCAGTAGGTGTTCTGTTGGGAGTTGTTCCACGTGTAGATGAATTTCTGATGTATCTGTGGGGAGGAAGGTGATCTCCGCGTCTCACTCTTCCGCCATCTTCCTCCCTCCCTTGTATTTAATTTTTGATAGTTTGACTAATATGTGTCTTGGCGTGTTTCTCCTTGGGTTTATCCTGTATGGGACTCTCTGCACTTCCTGGAGTTGATTAACTATTTCCTTTCCCATAATTGGGAAGTTTTCAACTATAATCTCTTCAAATATTTTCTCAGTTCCTTTCTTTTTTTTTTTTTTTTTTTTTTTTTGGTACGCGGGCCTCTCACTGTTGTGGCCTCTCCCGTTGTGGAGCACAGGCTCCGGACGCACAGGCTCAGCAGCCACGGCTCACGGGCCCAGCCGCTCCGCGGCATGTGGGATCTTCCCAGACCGGGGCACGAACCCGCGTCCCCTGCATCGGCAGGCGGACTCTCAACCACTGCGCCACCAGGGAAGCCCCCAGTTCCTTTCTTTTTCTCTTCCTCTTCTGGCACCCCTATAATTCGAATGTTGGTGCATTTAATGTTGTCCCAGAGGTCTCTGAGAGTGTCCTCAATTCTTTTCATTCTTTTTTCTTTATTCTGCTCTGCAGTAGTTATTTCCACTATTTTATCTTCCAGGTCACTTATCCGTTCTTCTGCCTCAGTTATTCTGCTGTTGATCCCTTCTAGAGGATTTTTAGTTTCATTTATTGTGCTGTTCATAACTGTTTGTTTGCTCTTTAGTTCTAGGTCCTTGTTGAACGTTTCTTGTATTTTCCCCATTCTATTTCTAAGATTTTGGATCATCTTTACTCTTATTATTCTGAATTCTTTTTCAGGTAGGCCGCCTATTTCCTATTCATTTGTTAGGTCTGGTGGGTTTTTACCATGCTCCTTCATCTGCTGTGTGTTTCTCTGTCTTCTTATTTTGCTTAACTTACTGTGTTTGGGGTCTCCTTTTCGCAGACTGCAGGTTCATAGTTTCCATTGTTTTTGGTGTCTGTCCCCAGTGGCTAAGGTTGGTTCAGTGGGTTGTGTAGTTGGATATCTCTAGGAGATTTTTGCCGTTTGATATTATGTGGAGCTGGGAGGTCTCTTATGTACCAGTGTCCTGAACTTGGCTCTCCCACCTCAGAGGCACAGCACTGACACCTGGCTGGAACACCAAGAGCCTGTGCTCCACACGGCTCAGAATAAAAGGGAGAAAAAAAAAAAAAAAAAGAAAGAAAGAAGAAGATAAAATAAAAAGTAATTATTAAGAAAAACAGTTTTTTAAGTAATTATAAAAAAAAAACCGGACAGACAGAACCCTAGGACAAATGGTAAAAGCAAAGCTATACGGACAAAATCACACACAGAAGCATACACATACACACTCATAAAAAGAGAAAAAGGGAAAAAAAAATAAAAAAAAATATATATATATATATATCGTTGTTCCCAAAGTCCATCTCCTCAATTTGGGATGATTCGTTGTCTATTCAGGTATTCCACAGCTGCAGGGTATATCAAGTTGATTGTGGAGATTTAATCCGCTGCTTCTGAGGCTGCTGAGAGAGATTTCCCTTTCTCTTTGTTCTCACAGCTCCCGGGTCTCAGTTTTGGATTCCGCCCCGCCTCTGCGTGTAGGTCGCTGGAGGACGTCTGTTCTTCGCTCAGACAGGACGGGGTTAAAGGAGCTGCTGATTCGGGGGCTCTGGATCACTCAGGCCTGGGGGAGGGAGGGGCACGGAATGCGTGGTGAGCGTGCGGTGGCAGAGGCCGGCATGACGTTGCAACAGCCTGAGGCGCGCCTTGCATTCTCCCTGGGGAAGTTGTCACTGGATCACGGGACCCTGTCGGTGGCAGGCTGCACAGGCTCCTGGGAGGGGAGGTGTGGATAGTGACCTGTGGTCGCACACAGGCTTCTTGGTGGCGGCAGCAGCAGCCTTATCGTCCCGCTCTGGGGTCCGCGCTGATAGCCACGGCTCGCGCTCGTCTCTGGAGCTCCTTTAAGTGGTGCTCTTAATTCCCTCTCCTCGCGCACCAGGAAACAAAGAGGGAAGAAAAAGTCTCTTGCCTCTTCGGCAGCTCCAGACTTTTTCTCGGACTCCCTCCCGGCCAGCCGTGGCGCACTAGCCCCTTAAGGCTGTGTTCACGCAGCCAACCCCAGTTCTCTCCCTGTGATCTGACCGAAGCCCGACCCTCAGCTCCCAGCCCCCGCCCCCCGCCGGTGGGCGAGCAGACAAGCGTCTCAGGCTGGTGCGTGCTGGTCAGCACCGATCCTCTGTGCGGGAATCTCTCCGCTTTGCCCTCTGCACCCCTGTTGCTGCGCTCTCCTCCGCGGCTCCAAAGCTTCCCCCCTCCGCCACCCGCAGTCTCCGCCCGCAAAGGGGCTTCCTAGTGTGTGGAAACCTTTCCTCCTTCACAGCTCCCTCCCACTGGTGCAGGTCCCGTCACTATTCTTTTGTCTCTGTTTTTTCTTTTTCTTTTTTTTTTTTTTGCCCTACCCAGGTACGTGGGGAGTTTCTTGCCTTTTGGGAGGTCTGAGGTCTTCTGCCAGCGTTCAGTAGGTGTTCTGTAGGAGTTGTTCCACATGTAGATGTATTTCTGATGTATTTGTGGGGAGGAAGGTCATCTCCGCATCTTACTCTTCCGCCATCTTGAAGCTCCTCCATCTTCTGTGTTCTTGATCTGACTTCTGTTACCCTCCCCCCATATTTTTGTCTCTGCTTCATTCCAGATATTATCTTATGGTACCACTTCCATTTCTCTTTTACTTCATCTGTGTCTAATCTGCTATTAAAACCATCAATTTTATTCTTTCTTAATAATATTATTATTGACTATTTTTGTTTTTAGGATTATTTGGTCTTCTTTCAGACTTTCTGTGGCCTTCCTTACTGCCCACCCCAGTTTCCAGTTCTCTGCCACAATTCTCAGTCTTGTATTATAATCATTAGGTACACAATACTCAGTTATTTTGAAGTATTTGTCTAATAACTACCATTTGGAGGTCCTGTGGGTCTTTTTCTTTTGGCTAGTTCTGTTTCTCACCTTTTAATTAATTCATCCAAGTCTATGAATTGTACTTTAACTGCTGATTTGGTTGTATCCTATAGGATTTTATATGTTCAGATTTTCTTAGTGACTTAAATATTTTATCATTTCTGTCTTTCTGTATCCCATGGACTATTCACATGTATGTGTTTAAATTTCCAAATATATAGGAAGTTTGAAGCTATCTTGTAGCTGATTTCTAAATTTATTTCATTGTGAGAACAGAGAATCTGTTATGTTTATTCTTTTGCATGCATTTGCGTTTTGTTTTTGCTGTGGTGACTTAAGATTTTCTCTTTTATTCTTACTCAGAAATGTCCTCACAGTATGTCTAGATGTACTTTTTCTTATTTATCCTGGAATTCCGTGGACTTTTTCAACTTGTGGATGTTTATATTGATTTGGGAAAGTTCTTGGCTATTATTCAGCTGTTGCCATCCCACTGCTCTTTTTTATTTAAAATTTTTTTCTGGATTTCTCATTGAATAGATAGTGGAATGTGTGCATCTCTTCTTCATATCTCAACTTTTTATTCTATACATTTTGTTCCTTTGTGATCCTGTGATATCCTCAACTTTGTCTTTTTATTCCAAGGAATGTTTCCTCCTAAAGCTTTCAGGCCTATGGTGTAGTGGCAGTGGTGGACGCTCAGGGTTCTCTAGCCTACCTTGTTCCTCTTACGGTTCCTCATTAATCCCCCTGTTGGTTGCTGACCTTCAGTACTTACTTCTTACCTCCATAATTGAGTTAATACAGGCTAAATTTCCATCTTCTGTGATGGCCTGGGGAGAAAGAGAAAGATTGAAGCCAAGCAGAAAATAGGTACACCCCTTGTTGGGAATTGGGAAAGCAAACCGGTGGGTCCCTGCATTCCCAATTTCCCAGGCAAAATGATAAAACAACTACCAACTATTTAGAGATCTTGGAATCATTGCTGGTATACTGGAATCCCCAGCTAGCCACAGACCAAGAGTCACCCATTTAATATTTAAGCTAGAGCAGACAACCATAACCAGATGGGGCAAAACCACAGCTAAGTCGTGGATAGATTTGGATGGAGCAGCTGGACTCTAGCTGCTTAATTGCAGAGGCTGGCCTTGTGATTTCATTTCCCTCACAATAACCCAAACCCACATTTTACTGATCCCAAGTTTTGGACCCCACCTACCTGCATTTTAGTATGAATTTACTTTTAGAAAGGTTAAGTAAGTATAAATTACAAATAAAACTGAAGTTTCCCATTGCCAAATAGCTGATTATGGTTCTGTGCAACTCTCTACTCTTCCTCCCCAATAAGCTGACAGATAGCTGTGTCAGAGTGTCCTGAGTGGTGTAGGTGAATGTCACTCTACACACACACACACAGGTGCATGCATGCACGCAAATATGTGTATACTTATGTGCACCTAGAGGTATAATAATAAATAATACAGTTTCTTTTTGCATATAAGTGGCATTATGCTGTATTTGTCATCTGGCAACATGTTTTTTAATCACTAAAACTGTTTGGCTGCAAATATCTGAAATTCTGGTTCATTTTATCTAACTGTTATCTTTACAGAATTGATTAGCATATGCCACATTTTATTTATTCATTCCTTTCCCTCCCTCCCATTCCTAGCTCCCATCTAGGTACTTTTGAATTTTCTCACTCAGAACGATGCTGCAGAAGCATCTTTATACTTGGCTCCCTATGTATGTGGATTCAGTGTTTCTCTGTGGATCAGATTTTTTCCCCCTGGAGTTAATCTTTGGAAATGCAGGATATTTTTTTGCTCATCCCTTTTGTATGTCTCTTATGTATGTCCTCATTGGCACTTTAAATATCTCTACTGGCATGTCTGCAAGAAAGTAGACTGACCTAGTGCCTCTTGTTGCCTTCAAGATATACAGTCCTGTATTCCTCCTGGATTAAGTAATTAATTTCCCCTCTATGTTGGATTTCCTGAGGTTCTATTACAAAGCTCTTCATAGTACAGATTATTTTAAAATTGTTCTAGTTATGATGTCTAGAAAAGATTGTTTTATTTCTTTTCCTTTATAGGACTAACCTCCAAACCTCCAAATTGCATTTGCAAATGTTAGATGCTTTTGTTAAGATGGTGCTTAATGTAACCCTGCTGTTTCCTATTTCCATTCTCTTTTGAAGGGAAAAATGTGTTTAGGTTATCTTTTCCTCCTTTCATTGCATATTTGTATATTCTTACATATCCTGTTCTTTGACAGTATACTTGCATATACTTCCCTTCTTAAATATTGTATTACTAGCTTAAATTTCATTTAGGCATTAATTCAAGATTATTTTTCTTCTCGTTCCCAAAGTTGGAGCAAAGTTGGGATCTCTGATGAGGGAGGTTCACATTTATATTCTTTCAGTGACTAGTTTTGTGACCTTTTGGCAGGACTTTGACATTTATTTAAGTCATTTATAAAAAGGGAAAGCTTGAATAAATGATCTTCAGTCTTTCCTCCAGAAACTTCTTTGGACAGATTCAAATGAGTAATTTCATAAGCAGTGAGGAACTTGAAGAAACAACATTTATTGCCTTTGGTATAAGCAGCAATGCTTATTTATGTGTGTTAAGATTTTTAAACTGTAAACATATAAAATAGATTGTAAGATTCAGAAAGTATATGCTTTCTTTTGTAGGTGTTTGTTTTGTCCACCTGTTTTAAAATTAAGTCAAAATGCCAATAAGACCAGATCTCCAGGTATGTAGTCCTAGACCAAAAGGAAGTCTTTTATTTTAATTCCTAAAATCACTTTTTGTTTATTTATAGGTATTAAATGCCATCTTTTTAGGAAAGACAAAGCTTACTTGTTTTTATGAAATGGTCAAGAGTCAAATAATTGAAATTAAAATGTTGTCCTTTTATTTTTTCAATAGATTTGTTTCCAAAAGCTTTATTAAGAATATAAAGTACTGAAGATGATTTATATATACCTCTTACATAGAAATGAATCATACACTGATCTATGTATCATTTATGGCTGGATACTTTTATATCAAGACTTAAAATTGTGAGATACTTGCATTTAGGCGAATCATATTAATGTATGAAAATTCCTTATTAATGGTGGTGTACTTTAATAGCAGGGATGGCAGTTTTGTAAAGCTTATAAATATAGAATATAATAAATAATAAATTATATGTACATGTAATGCTTAAGTTATATTGCTTGGTATAGTTTCTAAAACCTGTCTTTATGCAATTTTTTTTTTAACTATTTAAACTTCATGAAGAAGTTGATATGTTAGGGTTTTATCCATGGTATTAAGTATTAGTTACTATAAAGTTGATTTTTCCTTCATTAACAGGTTTTTGTTGAGTTTAGCATAATGATGACTTTCCAGTAAGAAATATGAAGTGGAAAATTAGTAAAATATATTTTTCCTGTATAGAGCTTATTATTATCAAAAAACTTAATCTCTAATTCTGTTACTCTGAATTTAATAGTGGACAGTTTTTTTTAAATAAGTGAATTGATATTATATAAGCTCTTTTGAGAATTTTCAAATGTGAAAACAATTCCTAAATTACTTGATTTCATAAGGTGACTAAGGTGACTTATTTGGGTTTTGATTCAATATATTTGCCATTTTCTATATTTCAGCAGTTGGAAAAATGCATTGATTATGCTTTAAGAAAAAATGATTTCAAACCTTTGAAAACACTTTTACAAATTGATATTTGTGAAGATGTGGAGATTAAATGCAGCAAACAGTTTTTCCACAAGTTGGATGACCTTATGTGCAGGGTAAATATTCATTTTTGTTGAATGAGTGTTACAGTTATTAGATACCACTCTACTTTTTAGGAAGAGATACTCCGTTGGAAGGAATGAATAAAAAGGCTTTGGTGGGCTTCCCAGGTGGCACAGTGGTTGAGAGTCCGCCTGCCGATGCAGGGGACGCGGGTTCGTGCCCCGGTCCGGGAAGATCCCACATGCCGCGGAGTGGCTGGGCCCGTGAGCCATGGCTGCTGAGCCTGTGCGTCCGGAGCCTGTGCTCCGCAACGAGAGAGGCCACAACAGTGAGAGGCCCGCGTACCGGGGGAAAAAAAAAAAAAAAAAGGCTTTGGCAAGCTCACTTTTAACTGTCTAAATAAATGCTTGTTTCACCACTTGCTTTTTTTTTTTTTTTTTTTTTTTTTTTTTGCGGTACGCGGGCCTCTCACTGTTGTGGCCTCTCCCGTTGCGGAGCACAGGCTCCGGACGCACAGGCTCAGCAGCCATGGCTCACGGGCCCAGCCACTCCGCGGCATGTGGGATCTTCCCGGACCGGGGCACGAACCCGCGTCCCCTGCATCGGCAGGCGGACTCCCAACCACTGCGCCACCAGAGAAGCCCTACCACTTGCTTTGTGTGTGTGTTTGTTTGAGGAGTCCCAAATAACATGTTGGATTGTTGTTTTCTAAATAATATATTTAAAATCTGTGTTTACATAGTGTTACCATTATTAACTGTTATCTAAACGGGAAAAATAGCTTACCTGTTTGAAGTTGAAACAACTTGAACTATTTTTTAAAAGCCTGTCAGCATATTCTTCATGTTGTGTGGACAGTGCTTGGTGCTTGCAAAAAATAAAACAAAAACAAATAAAAATCATCGAAAACCTTGTACTTGATTTATCATGTATAAAGTATTTTTATACGTGAGAAAAAAGTGATTATTGACAATCTCCACTAGAATTTGATGTTTGTTATGAATCTAGAAGAGTGAGTAAAAATTTCTCATATCGGGGGCTTCCCTGGTGGCGCAGTGGTTGAGAGTCCGCCTGCCGATGCAGGGGACACGGGTTCGTGCCCCGGTCTGGGAGGATCCCACATGCCGCGGGAGCGGCTGGGCCCGTGGGCCATGGCCGCTGAGCTTGCGTGTCCGGAGCCTGTGCTCCGCAATGGGAGAGGCCACAACAGTGAGAGGCCCAAAAATTTCTTGTATCGGGCTTCCCTGATGGCGCAGTGGTTGAGAGTCCACCTGCCCATGCAGGGGACACGGGTTTGTGCCCCGGTCCGGGAAGATCCCACATGCCGTGGAGCGGCTAGGCCCGTGAGCCATGGCCGCTGAGCCTGCAGTCTGGAGCCTGTGCTCTGCAACGGGAGAGGCCCGCCTACCGCAAAAAAAAAAAAAAAAAAAAAAAATTTCTTGGATCCCTTAGTTAAATACATAAAGCTTTTTAGAATGGAAGGTAACTGATTCATTGCATCATAAGTTTAAGGTTTCTTGAGTTTATACATGTCTGCAATTTTTTACTGAGTTTGTCATTCACTGGCTGAGTGCCTGTAAGCAGGTTGCCTTTTTTAAACCACACTTTTGTCCTTTGCAATATGGAGATTATGATTATGATAATGACTAACACTCAGGATTTGTGAGGATTATAACGCTCCTAGCACAATGCCAATTCCATTCTGTTTTGTATTTACAGATGTTTAAATGTATAATTTGCATTTCAGGAGCTGAATAAAAAGGATATCCAAACTGTTTCAACCATTTTGGTTTCTTTTGGAAGATGTGGCAAAAATATCACTATATTGGGGCAAGCTGGACTTCTAACTATGATAAAACAAGGACTAGTCCAAAAGATGAGTATAGAATATGTAACATATTTCTTTGAGGGAAATATGATTAAAGGTGTGTTTTCTAATTAAATGGTTCAAACTTGGAAAATAAATTTGGGAACTGTATATAAAACTTTGAGATAAAATATTTTTATAACCTGTGGTATATGTTAGAAAAATAAAGATCACAAGGGAACTGTATACAAGGTCCTTGATAATTGTGTGAATTTAAGGTCACAAGACTCCCTAAGGCCTTTACTTGCTTTATTTTCTTTTTAGCTCATCTTAACCACTATCTAACTTAATTTACTTTTCTTTTTATATCGTTTATTATTATCTATTTCCCATTTTGGAATGTAGGATATTGATTTTTGTCTGTTTTGTTCATTGTTGTATACCGAGCACCAAGAACAGTGCCTAAAACCGTGTGTGTACTCAAATGTCTGAGTTAATAAAAATAAAATAATACCAAAATATTTCAAATAGTAAAAATGCCACAATAATCTAATGTGTAATGATAATTTATTCTTTATCTATGAATATGAATGTGCATGAACTAAGAATTTGAAGGGGGGAAGTAAAGATTTTCTTCTTGGAATTGGATTAACTTCATCCATTCCCATCTAAAAAATGGGAACATATAGTGAGTTACTAAAAAGCAAAAACAATGATGGTGTTTAAGAGCATAAACTTATTTTGATACAATACTGGAATTTTTATTTTTAATGTTTCTTTGTTCTTAGGTTTACTGTTTGTATGAGTACATTCTTAAAATTATTAAAATTGAAGTCAAAGTAACTAATGTATATACATTTCTTTTTCTACATGGTTGCCTGGTTTGAAAAATCCAAGGAGATTATTCTGAGTCAAGGAAATTCAAAAGATGAAGCTGTTATAAATATGATAGAAGACTTATTTGATATTTTGATGGTAACAATCATATTGATTCACTGATGTTATAAAGCATGTGTTTATTTAAAAACAATTTGTGTTCTATATGCCCTGAGACTAAAAGTCACTAACAGGTTGGTTAGTGCACTTATCCTGATTAATTAGTTAATACATAAAAGTTAAATAATTATGTGGTGAGTTCATATGTAACCTGTTATTTTAATACTATTTGTAATGGTTTATAATATAAGATAGTAAGTTTTAAATTAAATATTATTCACTTTCAGGTCATACGTGACATCGATGATGAAGGTATAATAAACATTTTATTTCTACTGGAACAATAATTTGCTGTTAGAGTTTTGGTATAATCTTGCAATTCTTTTAGTATTGTTCTAATATTAGGAATTCATTACCTAATTCAGGGATCGACAGATTTTTTTCTGTAAAGGGTCAGATAGTAAATATTTTAGGCTTTGTGGGCCAGGAAAAAAAATGATGGTATTATGTAGGTACTTATTTAACAAGAAAGAAAACAAATTTCCACAAATGTTTTATTGATGCAACTCAAAATATAACAATAATTGAGTACAGTGTTTTTGTAATACAGGTCTACTAATGAGAATAGCACTCTTTTTTGAGAAGATGACGTTTCTCTTAAGGTTCAGAGTTAGTGTTTGCTGTTATAAAAATTAATTGCAAATATTCATTTGTTCATGCTTATCTGTAGTGAAATTTTGTGTATATTACATTAGAAAACGTCTTTTCATGCAGATAATGCCAAATACTGATACCAGTTCATGAGCATGATTTTTAATTGAGCATATTCATCACTTGGAAAGCATTTATAGAATTATATTAGACTTTTTTCTTAGTATTTGCTTTTTAGAATGCCATTACATTGCAGATTAATCACGTTTAGTCGAAGGTTAGGTAGAAGCTCCTCAGTTGCAGAGTTAAAATGAATTTTGAAATTTTGAAATTAGGGAAATTTCCTTTGCACCTACATCAACGTCCAGAAACGCTGCTGGATCTGTAGTTGGAGCTTGGAAAAAATATATCCCCTATAAATTTGTTGTTGGAAATGGAGATGTCATTTCTTGTCTCAGCTTTTGACAGCCTAGGAGATGTATAAAGCAGCTGGACATTACTCGTGATTCAGATGACCTTTGTTTCATTGAAATAACTTTACTGAAGTATAAGTTTCTCATATACGCACTAATTTTGCCTTGGACTTTGGTGTTGAATTCATTAAGAAACACTATCAACTCTGCAGCCCAAGCTAATTACCAAAGCCATTCATTTAGTGGTGGCTAATGATGGCTAAGTTCATAAGAATGAATGAAATTCACCTGAGACTACTGGTTCAGTAAATCATGATAGATTCACATATTTCCACAGAGTACCTGCTGATGAATACAGCCATACAAAAAGGGACAGTGAGTTGGATTTGGTTTGTGGGCCATAATTTGTCCTTGATCTAATGAAACAAAATTTTCAGTAGTACACGGAGAGTATAGAACATGTTACAACTCATCATTTCACTTGTGCTTGGCAGTGCCTTATGTCAAACAATAAACTCAAGTTATCTTATCTCTGTGTTGGCTGAGGAAGAATTACCTAGGATTAGTAATTGGGGCTGGTGAATTGTTTATAAATAAAGGAACAGCTAATTGCTGCCAAAACGTTTAAAAATATCAATTGCTATTTATTTCAGTAGTAGTTAATACTACCTTTTCATTGGTTTCTTTGCAATTAACATAACAATCTAGTCTAAATTCTTAAGTTTTTAAGGGAGAAAACAGTCCTAAAGCACCAGTGATTATGAAGTGATCCAACTGGTTTTTTTTAAGTAAATCACTTTATCTTTTCAAGTAATTCAGTGATTTTTTTTCTTTTAACATAGTCACTTTGAAAAGTGCATTTTCTGTTGCAGCGTTGTCATTATTTAAAATTATTTTAGAACTCTGCATCATAAATTAGCATGTAGCAAATTCCTCTTAATATACTTAGTATTAATAAAGCCTTGTCTTTTGAGAGAATAGTGTCAAATTTTAGAAATAGGTCAAGATATTTAGATCTTCATGAAGTCCGGAGGTGTTAATGGCCGTTACGGAATTTTAGAGGTATGACTATAAATTACTGAGGCCAGTTTTCATAAAAACCTCAAATTAGACGTTTCCAGTTTTGGACTGTTATTTATTTATCCGAAGAAGTCATACTGCTTTAAGTGCCTCAAAGGAGAAGCTGGATCTGGGCTTATTCCTTTGCTAGAGTTAAAATCAGTCACATCTGTTTGAATGGTGTTTTTTTGAAGTTACATAGCTAGTTAATGGCAGAACCAGGACTGAATTTCATGCTTCCTGGTGCCCAGGCCAGTCCATGGGCCTTCTTCTGAACTGAATTAGTATGTCTGATTTCCATTAACACATATAAGATTGTCAATGAAAAGAGTTTAAAATACACATTTGTCAATAATTTATTTTTATTCAGGTAAAAGGCAAGTAGTGGAAAGTTTCATACCTCGAATTTGTGCCCTGGTTATTGACTCAAGAGTGAATATTTGTATTCGGCAGGAGGTAAAGTCATTTTTTAGATTTTCTTTGAAAACTTAAAGAGAAGGTGAAGACAATTTGGTAGCAATTTATCAAATTCAATAATTATTTTATCTTGGCACTAAATTATCATGTAGTGTATCTCTGTTGTCTTAATTCATTGTCTGACACGATGAAATATATTGTGTTGGCCAAAAAGTTCCTTTGGTTTTTAAGTTAAAAAAGACACATTTTACATTTTCACCAAGAACTTTATTGAACAACATATTCACCATTTTGTTCCACTACTTTCTGCCATTTTTCAGGCAACTTGATAATTCCATCTTCCAAAACTTTTTACCTTTTTGAGCAAAGAACTGTTCTAGGTACCTTCTACAGTCTTCCAGGGAATTGACATTTTTTCCATTAAGAGAATTTTGTAAAGACTGAAATAAATGGAAATCCGAAGATGCTATGTCTGATGAATATGGCGGATGAATCAGAACTTCCCAGCCAAGCTGTAAGAGTTTTTGCCTGGTCATCAAAGAAACATGTGGTCTTGTGTTATCCTGATGGAAGATTATGCGTTTTCTGTTGACTAATTCTGGACGCTTTTGGTCGAGTGCCGCTTTCAGTTGGTCTAATTGGGAGCAGTACTTGTTGGAATTAATCGTTTGGTTTTCCAGAAGAAGCTCATAATAGAGGACTCCCTTCCAATCCCACCATATATACAACATCACCTTCTTTGGATGAAGACCAGCCTTTGGTGTGGTTGGTGGTGGTTCATTTCTCTTGCCTCAGTGTCTCTTCCCGTTCCACATTATTGTACAGTATCCACTTTCCATCGTCCGTCACAATTTGTTTTAAAAACAGAACGTTTCCGTTATGTTTCAGTAGAGAACTGCATGTGGAAATACGGTCAAGAAGGTTTTCTTCCCTTAACTTATGTGGAACACAAACATCAAAGCGATTAACATAACCAAGCTGGTGCAAATGATTTTCAACACTTGATTTGTATATTTTGAGTATGTCAGCTATCTCCCACGTGGTACAACATTGATTGTTCTTAGTTAATGTCTTGATTTGATCGCTGTCAACTTAAACTGGTCTACCTGACCGTGGAGCATCATCCAGGGAGGAATCTCCAGCATGAAACTTCGCAAACCACTTTTGACATGTTTCATCGGTCACAACACCTTCTCCATACACTGCACAAATCTTTTTTTTGCGCTTCAGTTGCATGTTTACCTTTCTTGAAATAATAAAGCATAATATGCCAAAAATGTTGCTTTTTTCTTCCATCTTCAATATTAAAATGGCTACACAAAAATTCACCAATTTTGGTAAGTTCTTTTTAAATGCACGCTGATATGACAGCTGTCACAATACAGTCTAACAAAATTGTTCCGAATGAAGTTAAAGACAACTAAGCGCTACTAGAGCCATCTTATGGGAAAAAAACGCCAAACACACCTTTTGGCCAACCCAATATTACCTAAATATGTATTGAAAATTCATAAGCATGTGGGTTTATGTATACATATATAGCTCATATGAAAATAAACTATGCCATGTAGATATTAGTAGTTCCTAAGTATTTAAATGCTAAAAATAACCTGTATTAGTATATATATATATATATATGTGTGTACATGTGTGTAGTTATAAAAACAAATATTAATAGGGTAATATTTTTTGCTTTAGTTCTTAGAGTAATAATAAACATATGTCATACTGCAAAGAGTATACCTTCTTTAAGTACAGGAATCATGGTATATTCTATTTTTGATATCCTGTGTTTTATGTTTTCTTATAGTCACTATTTTATACTTTATATTCTTTCCTCCACCCTTATTTCCCTGCATAAAATGCTGTGATTAAGAAAAAATAGGCTTCTAAGTTTATATACCTATAATATATCTCTAAGTACTTAATGTTTCACTGAATATATAAAGTTAATGGATTATGTATTTTTCTTTTCTAGACTCTAAAAAAAATGAATGCTATGCTGGACAAAATGCCTCAAGATGCCAGGAAAATACTCTCTAACCAAGAAATGTTCATTCTCATGTAATAATTTGTACTATATTTCTTTAATTAGTGGTTCAAGTCAAGAATTTAAAGGATGTTTTATAAGGCAAATAAGGCAACCATGAGTTGCCTTAATAATTAAAACTGATAAACTCTTGTAGGTTTCTGATTTAATTTACATATATGTTTTCTGCCAAAGTCTGTGATACTAATCAATTGTAAATTTTGGTGAAGTTTTTTTCCCCCAAACATATGAGCTTTCTAGTTAATTGATACTTGTCTAGTATATATAACCTGTTGTTTTGATTCACAGGAGTAGTATGGGAGAAAGGATTTTAGATGCCGGAGGTAAGTCTGTTTTTTTCAAAATGTTCATGTTTGAAATTACTCCAAATTTATTAATAGACTATAATATCTAATTAGTCAAAATAATATTAACATTATAATGTAGTAAAATTATGCGAGGGAATTATAAACTAAACTAAAAAAATAAGTGTGATAACAGGAGTTGTCAAATATAATTTGTGCCTAGTGGTAGGTTTTTGAATAATAACTTAATTTTCAAGTAGATTTGGATTCCTTTTGTGAAGAAATTTCTTAAATGTATTTTATGAAATTAGGAGGTTTAATATTCTTGGGATTGATAGATTTGTTTGTAAACAACGTTTCTATTAAAAGAGCTCAAATTTTCTTTCCATATGAGAAAATTTTGATGTAGTGATTTACATATAGAACAAACCACTGGTTTAGAGTACTTTAAAATAACTTTAAATATCATGATATGCAAAAGGAAAACAAAGATTACCTGTGATTTATAGACTTTTGTATGAGTTATTTTGCAATTCACAGCTCTAATAATGGAATGGAGGAATCTTTGAACATTTAGGAGTTTCTTTTAAATATCCTTAAAAATATTTTTTTACTCCTTCTATTAGTAAACTTATTTTGTTATTTGGGCTATATTCATGCCTGTAATGATGAGATGTTTCTAATCTCTATGAAGAAAATGACAAAAGATGAGTAAATTACACTACGTTCCTTATTACTCTTGCTTGTTCTAACAACTTATGAAATGTATTGACTTTTATAAACTTTAATTTTCATAATTTCAAATAATACATTAATTTTTTTTTAAGATTATGACTTACAAGCGGCTATCATAGAAGCTTTATGTAGAATGACCACAGAAAAACAAAGGCAAGAACTGGCGTGTCAGTGGTTTTCAATGGATTTTATTGCTAATGCATTTAAAGGAATTAAAAACTCTGAATTTGAAACAGTAAGTAGTGTAAAAATAACAAATTAAAAAGTTTTTTTAAATTACTCTGTTTTTTAAAAGCTCTCTCTTTTTTAAAAATTAGGATTGCAGGATATTTCTCAACCTTGTAAATGGCATGCTTGGAGACAAAAGAAGGTAAACAATGCAAAATACAACCATTTAATGATAAAGAAATAGAGTTCAAGGAAGAGCACACAATGGTAGGCTGAAATAATCCTCCACTGGTCTTATTTTGCTTTGTACTTTTTAGAGGAAAGAATACATTTTTATTTAATTAATATTAATTAATAACTTTGTCTAAAATTGGTTTACTGTATTTCAGAATTGCATATATATTATAAATTTGGTATTTAAGGAACAATAAAAATCTGGGTATAAATATTACTTGAGCTACCTCCTTCATACACATACTGGAATAAAAATACATAGCAAACATAAATCATCTTCTTTTATAATTAACATATTGTAAGGATGTTCTTTCTGCAGTTATTTAATCTCAAGAATGGTCATGGAAGGCTAGGTAGTATAAATTTTTATCACTTTTGACAATGACAGAAGAGGTATTTTTGTAGTGCAGTGCCTGGCACCTTACCGGTGTTCAGGACACATTGGATTGAATGAGTTCACATTTAGTTTACCTGCTAAGGAAATGAAAGATAGGGTGAGGGTTGTGCGCAGGGAGTCACACTATTTGGATTTGAATAACAGGTCCCCCTCTTCCTGTTCTAATGTTGGACAAGTTATTTAAACTTACTCGCCTCAGTTTCCTTAGCTGTAAAACAAGAATACTAATAATATCTACCTCATACGTTTGTTGTGAAGATTAAATGAGATGGTTATACACTTAGTACTTATAGTAGTATCTGACCAAGAAAGTATTCAATGAATTCAGCCATTTTTATTAGCAGTATTATTCACTTCTACTCTTCTTTTCCCATATAACCTTATGGGAACTTCCACTGTATCAGTATCACTAGTATAAGCTAAATTAGCAATCTCTGTTCATAGTCGATAACATGAAAAGTAATTTGGTTCAGTCACTTTAGTCAAAATGGTAGGCTGAGTAGTATCCTCAAAGTACTATGCTGTCTTTCGGAAACAGATTTCCCATGAACTCTCACTTTAAAGAGTAATAAAGAAGGAAATATGATTTTATTTAAATTGTTGTCACTACTGCCTGATTTCCTTTTGATCCTAGGTGTGATTTGTATGGCAAGTGAAAATTATGCTGTGAAGGCTTATTAATTTTTTCTTTAATTCAGACTACTTTTTATTTCAGGGTCTTTACATTTCCTTGTTTATCAGCATTTCTTGATAAATATGAGGTAAATTTTAAATTTAGTATGTGTTTTAGTTATTAGATGAATTTTGATGCAAAGGTCAAGTGAATTGTAGGTCACAAATTGACAAGAACATTAATGTTAGTCATAATTAGATCACACATACAGCTGGTCTTGTATTCTGGATCTAAGTGACATTTTATGAAATGGCACGTTTGTAGCCAAGGATAAGTGAAATATAAAGGTTGTACTTCAAATTTTCTTATGTTTCCTTAATCAAGCCCATTATTGTTTATCATTCATGAATATATTCAAACATGAAAATATTTTCAACCTTTATTTGTACTTGGAATATTTGTGATTTTTGGGAGCTAGCTAATTTCTGTGTAAAATATTAAGCAGCATTTCTTTTGGTTGTTTCTAAATTGACTTAAATGCTGTACTTGCCCGCTCTTTATCTTCCCATACCTTCCAGCTCTACTCTTTCCTTTTTTTAAAAAACTCAACCATGAATATAACATCATAATTTTCTGTTGTCACTTTTAAAAGCATAGTATATTCTAGTTTTCTATGTTTATTTTATTAGTTGCAGATACCATCAGATGAAAAACTTGAGGGATTTTGGATAGATTTTAATCTTGGGAGCCAGACTGTATCATTCTACGTTGCTGGAGACAATGATGTAAGCTTTAGATACCTCTGTACCATTTTGTGTGTGTGTGTGTGTGTGTGTGTGTGTGTCTGTGTGTGTATAATGTTGTAATTCAACTTAATATGGATTTCTTTGATATTTATTTTCTCGCTATTTTAATAGATTTCAATGTTAGCTCTAGTAGTTTTGATGAGCATGGTAACCTATCAAGTTAATTAGAAATGAAAATTATTTCTGATGTCTGATTGCAAGAGAAAAATGCTAAAATTTAATACTAGTGTTTAAATATGAGCTTTTCAGAAATTAATAACATGTTAATTATTAAAATTTAACATTCACATGAACAAAGTGAATTGAATCTAGAAAAGACAGCAGTTACTCCAGTACAGAAGCACTCAGTTAAAAATAACATTAACAGATGATGACAAATGGTCTTACCTTATTATTTCATAGAATCTTCTGTTTGAAAATAGTGAGGGATTAATTCTTTTTTTGTTTGTTTGTTTACATCTTTATTGGAGTATAATTGCTTTACAACGGTGTGTTAGTTTCTGCTGTAAATCAGCTTCACGTATACATGTATCCCCATATCCCCTCTCTCTTGCATCTCCCACCCCTCTAGTTGGACACAAAGCATGGAGCTGATCTCCCTGTGCTTTGCAGCTGCTTCCCGCTAGCTAGCTATTTTACATTTGGTTGTGAGGGATTGATTCTTATGGTGGTACTTAGAAGTGAATTTTAGTTATTTTCTTTCTGTGCTATATTGTAACTATGTTTAAACTTTCCAACCAGGCGGTATGTTTTCTACTGACCTCTTTAACCTGAGGAAAATTCTTGAGGCCTTGTTTCCAAATAGCCACCACTTAATATTTGCTACATTTGCATACTTCTAGCTCAAACTGTATGGCCAAGATCTGAGTAAGAGTTGATTTGCATTTACTAATCTGAATGCGGCTGCTGACAATACAATGAGGCTTTAGTCTTTTTAGTCTCTCTCTTGTAAAATCCTGCCTTTTGTTCCAGGTAAACTCTTTATAGACAAACATTAACCAAATGCCTCTTAGGATTTCCATGTACTTTTATTTCTTTTTAGAGTACCTTTTTAGAATGCTTAATTAAAATTGAGCTCCAAAAACTAGCACTACTTCTCAGGGGTACTGATGGTTTTCATTAGTGTATTTATTCTTGCAGCGTTTTTAGGTGTATTTTTAACTGGATTTTCTTCAGGAAGTGGACTTTCATTTTGGGAAAAGAGGATAGAATAGGACTGATGTGGTTCCTGACTTCACTCACTTGGTCTAATGGATGATTCAGACAAGGATATAGTAATTTTAGTATTATACTTGATGGGGATAGTATAAAATGCATTTATAAGTATTAAGTGCCTCCTATGTTCCTGTCACTGATCTAGAGATGCTGGGAGAGAGTTCTTCTCACAGAGATATTTAGACTCCTCTCCCCTTTGGATTTCTATAGCAGTAGTGCATTCTCCCTGTCTTCAGGCTTACTCTCCTCAAAGCCATTCTTCCATATTGTGGCTGCTTAAAACCCTCCCTTTGTTTCTTTAACATGGTGTTTGAGGGCCTTTATGACCTGGCCCCTGACTATTTCTCTGATAATCAGACTGTTCTCTGTGCTTTCTGTGTTCTAGCCACATTCTTTTTTTTTTTTCTTTTCCTCTAGATCATGCTCTTTTCAAGTCTTTCTACTTGCTGGTTCTTCTGCTTAGGAACCTCCGGATCTTTGCATCTTAGTTCCTTCCCAGTTAGATTTCAGCACAAATGTCACCTCCTTATAGAGGTATTCCCTGGTAACTCAGTCTGAAGTAGCCACCCAGCCACATTATATCACACTGGCCTCTTTTTTTCTTTTATAGTAGTTATTGCTACTTAAAATCCTTTTGTTTATCTGTTGTTTTTTTCTGTTTTTCCCCCCGTAGAACATAAAATTTATTAAACCAGGGACATGTCTTTTCTCATTTATGGCTATTCAAGGGCTCATATTTATTTTAAGAATGAATATATAGAATACTCAAAGAACTGAAAGATACATAGTATTGTTAGTGCATAGAGTTCAAAGGATATTGGAAAGAAATAAGGCAGGCAGTATAGAGCCAAAGAAGGATTATAAGTAGGAGGCAACATCAGTTCAGTGAATATTTAATAAGAACTTACTGTATGCCAGATATATGCTAGACACTGAGCATCACATTCATGTAAAAGATTCTCCTGGTGGGGATCTCGGAGAGGCAGCAGTGAGTGGTGGCGTGAAGCGAGATCTTAATTCCCTGCCCAGGAGTTGAACCTGGGTAGCCTGGATGAAAACCAGGAATCCTAGCCACCAGACCCCCTGGCTCTTGCCCCCAGTGAAAAATGCATTTCTTACAGAGGCAAAAACTGTAAAAAAAAAAAAAAAAAAAGAAAGGTACAAAGTTTATTATTTAGAGACATAGCACAACAACTAGTGGGAGAGCACACAGAGAAACACTTTGTTTAGTTAAGACGGAAGCAAGGCAGAGATGCACACCGGGCGAGGAAGGGTGTGGGCCTCCTCCCTAATGAGGAGGAGTGCAGTAAAGAGGTGGTTAAGTCATCTATATAGGGCAGTTCTTCCTGGTCTTTGTTTACCTTTGGCCAATTATCTGGTTTCTCAACACCTGACCTGCCCTAGGACCCTCCCCGAGGTGCATGCGCAACTTTTTTCTAAGATGGATTTCAGCCCAGAGGCCTAGGGGATGGCCTTAGCATCACATATTACGGGGTGGTGCCCCCTCCTTTTTGAACCCCAAGGAGCCTTTCTGTGCATGTGCAATGTTTCCCTTGCACCAAGGATGGGAAATGCATGATGTCTTGATCTTTTAACAGGGTTTAGCCCCTCTCTGTCCCTGCCATAAAAGTGTCCAATGTCCAGTTATCTACCCTATTCCTGTTGTTGTTTCTTATATTGAAGTGCAGAGCTCGAAGTATAGACTGGAGTCTGGTCATAAATATGTAGTTCAGAGCCGGTTTGTCTCTTGCCTCAGGAAACGTAAACTTGGGGGTTGGGGGTTGTAATGAATGTCCAGCCTGGAGCCCATCTTCTTCTCACCCCAGGAAGTTGGAACAGGAGGCCAGTTGTAAATGTCTAGCTTGGGGCCCACCTATCTCCTGCCTCAAGGAGAACAGATTAAAAAGGGACAAGACCAGAGGCAGTTAGGAGACTTGCAGTAATCCAGGTGAGAGAAATCATGGTGGCACAGTTTTGGAAACTGACAGTGGGGATGGATGGAAATGGATGGATTCCAGAGAAACTTGAGGAGGTAGAATTGAGCAGACTTGGTAGTCTGTAGTAAAAAGAGGAAGGATTAATAAAACTTGGGTAACTGGATGGATGAAGATGCTGTCACAGGAGGATCAGTTTTGTAGGGCAAGATGATGAGCTCAACTTTGGATGTTTTGATTTGGAAGTGTTTGTGGGGTATTCAGCTGAAGATATCTTGTAGGCAGTTGGATATACTGGTCTGAAGTTGAGGTGAGAGAACTGAGCTGTAAGTGGAGATTTAGAAGCTCTCTGTATATAGATGATAAATAAAACCATGGGATTTAATGAGTGTCTACATGACAGAACTGTGAAAAACACAAATTTATACAGGATAGGTAGAAGAGACTCTAGCCTGAAGGATACTTGACGAATCAGCCAAAAAAGAACAAATTAAAAGGGTATCATGTTATAGAAGACAAAGGAAGGGTGTTTTATGAGCGGAAATGATGAACACTGTCAAAACACGTTAAATAAATAAAAACTGGTGATCCATGAAAGAGCAGTTTCTCTTAAGTGATGAGGATTTAAGCATTCCTGGAAAGTTGAAATATTTGTAGAGGAAGTAAAGACAAGGGAGAGAGAACAGTAGAAGCTAAAGTGAGATGTGGATTCAAGGGAGGGGTTTTTGTTAGGTACTTTAAGGATAAGAGTTTTAAAGTTGATGGCTGGGGTGACAGAGATTAAATAAAAAACAGGTCAAGAGGAGGAGAGTGTAGTAGAGGGAAAGTAGGGGGTGAAGATGAAACAAGTAGGCATAATATATCAGTAACTGTTGAAGCTGGGTATGGCCATATTTTGGATTCATTATACTATGATTTCTATTTTTTATAATCTGTTTGAAAATTTTTATAATGTAGACATTTTTTCAAAAGGAAAGCTTTGAACCAGGTGCCTCCATGTATGAGGAAGAGTCACTTTAAAGTTAGTAGATGATAACCGATAGGTCTGTGTGCCAGCTGGCATGTGCCGCAAAGGAGCAAGGTTTTTACACACAGAGAAATGTGAAGCTGCTCAAAGTGTTGGGGAGAGAGGAGGAGACCAGCCCTTTCCTCCCAACCCTGAGGTTTTGAGGTCTGGGAGAATTATTAGCACCTTAACTGGAGAAGGCTATAATTATAATAGTAGTAGTGCCCTCAAGAGTACAGACTGGTTTCAATTAAGGCAAATAAGGGAGGGAGTTAGTGAAGAGATTGAGGACTTAGCAGAATTTCTATACAATGAGTGGTCCTTAAATAGCAAAAGAATTGGATCTATTTTCATCATAAGATTACTGAAGGTTTTAGGATCCCATCTTTTAGGAATGGTTCTAATTTTTACCATGACTTTTTTGTGTGAATTCATATTATTTTATTCACTTATACAAATTTTCAATGAAAATACTTGGAAGGGGAAAACATTTTAGGTTATTATTCACATGCATTCAGTGTTTGAATCTAAGGACAATCATCAATTAATGAGTGGGAATTGGGGGATGAATATGATCACACAACATTTCAAAGGAAGAAATGACAGGATTTGGTAATATTTTTTAAAAGGGTATACTCTAATAAATATGAATGGCTAGTCATTCTTTGCTTTGGGTTAAGAATAGGAAACCATAAAAGTAGTCAATACTGTCATTTACTTTTAAGAATGAACAAATAGATTAAATGCAACAAGTATAATATATTATCTAGTCAATTGATGGAGCAAGAAATGTGTTATATCAACCAGTTACTTAGTGATACTTATTAAAAATAATAATAATAACCTTTATTGTTTGTATAACTTAAAATGGTGTTTAAAGGAGCCTTAAAGCAAGAATGAATTATTATTTATGATCAAAACCTGTTTTTAAATTTAAGAATCATCAGTGGGAACCAGTCACTGTGCCTGAGGAAGAAGTACAAATATACAGCATTGAAGGTATTAAACTTGTTTTTGATATCTTCTTGATTCTGCTCGAGTAGAAGTTGCCCACTCTATGGAAAAACACAATAGACTGATGAAAGCAGATCAACATTTCCATATGTTCACATTCATAAATTTGATAGTTCAATATCATCAAATTCCCTGACCCCGCATTTCCCCCAATATCTTATATTTATTTCCTTCTCTATCTAGTCTAAAACCCATGATCAGCCACTTTCTTGTCAATACGTGCTGTACAAAAATCATACACCTTGGCAGACCGGCACCACTCCAAATTCAGATATCAAGACATATTTTAGTTATCTCAGTGGGCAGGTAGTGGTATCTCATGATAGCTTTTATTTGCATTTTCCTAATAACCAGTGATGTTGAGCACTTTTTCATGTGCTTGATGGCTACTCATATATCTTCTTCGTGAAGTATCTGTTTAAATATTTTGTCCTTTTTTTTTTTCTTACTGGACTGTCTTTTTTATTATTAAGTTTTTGAGTTCTTATGTATCCTGGATACGAATCCTTCGACAAATATATGTTCTGTGAGTATTTTCTCCCTATCTGTATCTTGCTTATTCATTTTCTCAGTGGTATCTTTAATGAGCAGAAGTTTTTAAATTTGAAGTCCACATGATCAGGTTTTTTTTCATGGTTATTGCTTTGTGTGACCTAAGAAATTTTGCCTACTACCAAGTCACGAAGATGTTCTCCTGTTTTTCTGTAAAAACTTTATGGTTTTAGCTTTTATGTTGAGGATTATGATCCATCTCAAATTAATATTTGATTATGGTATAATATAGGAGTTAGGTTCATTTTTTCATATGGGTATACAGTTATTTCAGGACTCTTTGATGAAAAGGTTTTCCTTTCCCCACTGGACTTCATTGATTCCCTTGTTGAAAATCAAATGACTGGTAGAAGTGCAGGTCTTGATGCTGTAGTCCATTCCATTGATCTGTTCCCTATGCCAGTACCACATTGTTTTAATTACTGTAGATTTATAGTGAGTCTTAAAGTGAGATAGTGTAAGTCTTCTAACACTATGGGTTTTTTTTTTTTCAAGACTGTTTTGGAAATTCTAGACCTTTTGAATTTCCATGTAAATTTTAAAATTGGCTTATCAATTGCTACAAAAAGCCTGCTAGAATTACGACTGGGATTGTACTTTGATATCTGGAGAAATAACATTGTAACAATAGTTACACTTCATTGTGATGTATTATTTTATATATTATTGGAATTGATTTGCAAAATTTAGTTAGGAATTTGGTATTTCATGTTCTAGAAGGTCTGTAGTTTTCTTTTCCTATAATGTCTGGGTTTTTTTTTGTTTTTTTTTTTTTTTAAGTTTCAGAATCAGGGCATTGTTAGCTTCATAGGCTGAATTGGCAAGTATTCTATAGTCTTCAGTTTTCTCTAAGAGTATGTGTAGAATTGGTATTGTTTCTTCTTTAAGTACTTGGTAGTATTTACCAGTGAAGCAATCTGGGCTTGCACTTTTACTTTTCTTTGCTGAAGGCTCTTAACTACAAATTCAATTAATTTAATAGATAGAGGGTTTTTCTGGTTATCTTTTTTTTTTTTACCTTGAGTAAACTTTGGTAATTTGTGTCTTTCAAGTAATCCTGTTGTCAAATTTATTGGCATAAAGTGGTTTATAATGGTCCCATCTTATCTTTTTACTGTCTGTAGATTCTGTAGTGATGGTCCCCCTGTTGCTGCTGATACTGCTAAATTGTATCTTTTTTTCCTAATCAGTCTGAGAGTTGTATCAATTTTATTGATATTCTCTAAGAGCCAGCCTTTAGTTTCATCGATTTTTCTCATTTTTGTGTTTTGATTTTCAATTTAATTGATCTGTGCTCTTATATCTGTTCTTTTCTTCTGCTTACTTTAGTTGTAATTTGCCTTTCTGTCTCTAGCGTCTCAGGGTGAAGCTGAAGTCATTGACCTGAGACCATTTTTTCTCTTTTAATATAGCCATTTAGTGCTTTAAATTCTTCCCCTAAGTACTTCCTTAGCAACATCCTACAAATTGCCCTGTGCTGTGTTTCCATTTTCATTAATTTATTCTTTTTAAATTTCTCTTTTGGTTTCTTCCTTGACCCATAGGTTTATTTAAAAGTGTTTTATTTAGTTTCTATATACTTGAGATTTCAGGGATATTTTCCTGCTACTGATTTCTAACTTAATTTCATTGTTATGAGAGAGTATACTTTGTATGATTTTTGAGAATCCTTTTCAGTATATTGACACTTATTTTATGACCCAGAATATGGTCTCTCTTGATGGATGGTGTGAGTGCACTTGAAGGAATGTGTATTCTGCTGTTGTTGGGTGGAGGGTTGGGTTGATAGTGTTGTCATATATCCTCCCTCATTGTCTACCTCCTTGTTCTGTCACTTATTGAGGGAGGGGTATTGAAGTCACCACTAGAGCTGTGGGTTTTTTTCTGTTCAGTTCTGTTATTTTTTTGCTTCAGATATTTTGAATTTCTGTTATTAGTTTTATAAACATTTAGTGGTATTATCTTTTCTTCATAAATTTATCATTATGAAATGACTCTTTTTCCTGTGGTAATATTCTTTGCTCTGCAGTCTACTTTATATTAGTATACTCTCTCCAAGTTTCTGTTGGTTAATTATAGCATGGCTTAGCTTTTCTTTATTTTTAAGTCCTTTGTGTCTGTATTTAAAGTGGGTTTCTCATAGGCATCATATCCTGATACTGGGCATCATATCAGAGACTGTCAGTGTAATCTGACAGTCTCTGCCTTTTGTGGTTTTTAATGTGATTATTGATTTGCTTTAAATTCATCATCTAGCTTTTGTTTTTTCTATGTGCCATCCCATCTGCCACGTTTCTTTTCTTTTTCTCTTTTTCTTCTTTGGTGTTAATTCATTTTCAGTGGTTTCATTGTATTTCTTTTGTTGGCTTTATATCCACCTTTTTAGTGGCTGATTTACGGTTTATTTTATACATATTTAACTTAATAGTGTGTATGTTCAAGTAATATTATACCCCTTTATGAATAGTATAAGAACCTTGTAGTAGTAAAGTTCCATTTTTGCTTTCCTGACCTTTGTGCCATTGCTGCCAATAATGCTAAAAATTTTTTCGCTTCTGAATGTGTCAAAGACCTCATATTATGTGTAATGATATTTTTCTTTATGCAGCCAATTAGTTTTTAAAGAGATTTAAAAAGTGGATTAAAAATTATTTTATATTTACTCACATATTTACCATTTCCTGTTCAGCTTTCATCTGTATAGACCCAGATTTCCATCTGGTATTATTTTCCTTCTGCCTAGTATTTCTTGTCCTGCAGATATGCTGGTGATGAGTTCTTTCAGCTTTTTTATGTCAGAGAGTCTTTATTTTGTTTTTATTTTGCAAAGTATTTTTGATACATATAGAATTCTAGATTGCCTGTTGTCTTCCTTTCAGTGTACTTGAAAGAGGTTACTCTGCTTTCTCTTGGCTTGCATTGTTTCTGATGAGAAGTCTGTCACTCTCACGTTTGCTCCTTTTTGTTTAAAGTCTTTTATTCCCCTGGCTGATTTTAAGATTTTCTCTTTATTAATAGTTTTAAACATTTGATTATAGTGCTTTAGTGTAATTTTCTTCATATTGTTCGTTCTTGAGGTTCATTGAGCTTCCTTCTAAAGTTTTTATCCATTGTTCTTCAAATATTTTTTTCTGCTCCTTCTTTTTTCTCCTCCTCTCTGGAGGCTCTGATTACATATATACTAAGCTATATGAAGTTCTCCCATAGCTCACTTATTCTCTGGGTTCTCCACCCAAACTCCAGGCTTTTATTTCCACTCTCTTTTTTCACTTCGGTAGTTTTATATTGCCGTGTTTTGTTGCTAGTTAATACTTCCTTCTGCAGTGTGTAACCTGCTTCTGTTCTATCCTGTATAATGTTTATCAGGCATTATATTTTTCATCTCGGGAAGTTTGATTTGGGTCTTTTTAAAAAATTTTATTTTATTTATTTATTTTTGGCTGTGTTGGGTCTTCGTTTCTGTGCGAGGGCTTTCTCCAGTTGCAGCGAGCAGGGGCCACTCTTCATCATGGTGCGCGGGCCTCTCACTGTCGCGGCCTCTCTTGTTGTGGAGCACAGGCTCCAGACGCGTAGGCTCAGTAGTTGTGGCTCACGGGCTTAGTTGCTCCACGGCATGTGGGAAGTTCATCCAACTTACTTCATGTATCAATAGTTTATAACTTTTATTCCCAGACCAGGGCTCGAACCCATGTCCCCTGCATTGGCAGGCAGATTCCCAACCACTGCGCCACCAGGGAAGCCCTTCATTTGGGTCTTTTTTAAAGATAAATTTTAAATTTTAGAATAGTTTTAGATTACAGAAAACTTGCCAGAGTAGTGTAGAAAGTTTCCATATACACCCTCACGCAGTTTCTCTTATTTTTTTTATTGTGGTAAAAATCACATAACATAAAATTTACCATCTTAACCATTTTTTAGTGTATATAGTTCAGTAGTGTTAAGTACATTCACATTATTGTGAAACAGATCTTCAGAACTTTTGTCATCTTGAGAAATTGAAACTCTATACTCATTGAACAGTTCCCCTTTTCCCCCTCCACCCAGCCCCTGGTAACCACCATTCTACTTTTTGTTCCTATGAAATTGACTGTTTTAAGTGGAATTATGCAGCATATGTCTTTTTTGTGACTGGCTTATTTCACTTAACATAATGTCCTCTCCTGTAGTTTTAACATCATACATTTTTATGGTACATTTGTCACTGCATCTTAAAAAAGTCTACTTGGATCCTATGTCTTCCTTTATCTCATTCTTTTTCCATTCATAGCCAATTTGGGAGAATAGTTTTTACTAAATCTTTCCCTTTCTCGCTCTTCATTTCTGTTCTTTTCTACATTCTGTTTTACATCCCACTCCACCAAAATTTCCACTGAAATTTCAGATGTCAAGATAATAATTAACTCTTTCATTATCAATATCAGTATACACACTTCAGTCCTTATACTGACCCTGGTGGCACACCGCAGACTCCACAGGGATAGTGTCTTCTGTGCTCAGGACTTTTCTAGACCTCGCACTATCTCTCTTCATCTGGCTGTTCATCTGTATCTTTTAATATCCTTTGTAATAAAGTGGTGATGTAGTCTACCTATGTGGAGCAGGCAAGATCTGAATTTTTTTACATGACTGGCACTCATGGAAGTTAAAAAAACGTGTGGGCTCTGGAGATCAAGCAATAGTTTTTGTGAAAAAGAGCATCTACCGTTGCAGACTGAAGGAATGGGGAAGCAGCAACACAATAGGGTGAGGTTAGACCCTTTTACGTTCAATTTATAGGAGTACATAAAATACAGGCTCCATGGACAATTAAGTGTTTGTTCGAATGGCTTTGCAGGAGAAAACATATTATTGTATTCATTTAAGAACAGTATACTGGAATCCTACAGAAATATCTAGATAACGTTATAAGATCCAAATATGTTGATATCTATGAGTACTTGGATTTTATAGGAAGCAAAATAGGAAGTTTTCTGGTATTTCAGTAATATTGCTAGCTAAAAAGCAAGCCACGATATAGTCTAGGCAGTCAAAGCAAATATCAGAAATTTCAACAAAGTCAGCAATAAAATATAACAAATATCAACAAATTCTTATGTAGATAGTCATGACATATGTGGAGAATGCTTTGTAGAAAAAGGTACAAAGCATTCAGCAAAATAATAAATTGGAAGTAATTCTAATACTATGCTCATGCAAGCAGTGAAGCAAATACTGCATTTACTCTAAGTTCTCAGCAAGCTGCAGAAAAAAATTCAAATGCATATCAGAGGGATATAACAATAAACAAAAATATTCATAAAGTGTTCTAATCTTCATCATCAAAATTGGAAACATTATCATTTTCAGCGTCACCTGATCTTTCATCTCTAAAGCCTGAACACTTTTACTGTTGAGACTTGTGACTGTTTTTTTCTTTCAAAAAAAAAAAAAAAAACTACCAGCATTTTGGATTAGAAACTGCGTTACCACTATCTTCAGGCAACTAATACTTCTTAGTACCATCAAAGAACATCACGGAGGAAGTTTTATGACCATATAGCTGCAAAAGCAAATAAGACATTTTCTGCTTCGGCAAGCCTCATAAGGATCAAAGAGTTTTATAGCCAATAGGGACATTTGTCCTTTAGGGTAGAGCATGGAATGGCCAGCGGAGCTTTTCCTGATGCAGACACAAAGTTTTGTCCTTGGTGTGGTCCTTCTCCCTCAGGATATTTTCCTCTTGCCCAAAAGCAAACACTGGGGGCAGGTGTGGATACTTCTCAGTCAGCAACAGGAGCACCACCAGAGGTAGGACAGGACCATAGTGGCCTTTGGTCCATAATACAGGCACATTAATTGGGTGCCAGGTAGTTTTCTGTAACTTTTTGGAGGAAGGGAGGTGAATACTTCATATAAACTGGCACTTAACAGTATTTTCTTTTCACTGGATTGGTGAATTTATTGAGGATTAGCACTGTATCCTTCTTCCTTCACAATATCCTGGTACTCAAGTGTTTATCAAACGTTCATTGTCAACACGTTTGTAACTGTGGATTTAATAGAAATGTCTGAATAGATGCTTATGCCTAGGAATAGTTATGGAATTAAAGTTATTTTCTTTTTTGCCTGTTTTAAACTAAGAAAATAGTTTTCTCAGATGTGTTCAAAGAATATTTATTAAGAACCTGTTAGTGTCCAGAATGTACTCAGGGCTTTAGTTCATTAATTATTGTATTACCTTGTAATTTATAGATCAGGAAGCTGAGACTTTGAAAAATAAACTGAATTGTTGATTTGTTTACGTAAGTAGTTAGTACCAGAATTGATTAATTTAAATACTTTTAAATCCTAAAAGTTAATTTTATTTCAGTTAATTTTAATTGGTATGCTGCATGCTTTTCTTATTTATAGTATACCTATAGAGTGGTATCATAGGAATGAATGTAAACTAATCAGTGTGATTCATTTGTGTACAGTGAGAGAATCGAAGAAGCTACTGAATATAATTCTGAAAAATAAAGTAAAAATTAGTAAAAGAGAAGGGAAAAAATTGCTTTTGTATTTTGATGCATCGTTAGAAATCACTAATGTGACACAAAAAATTTTTGGTGCAGATAAGTATAGGGTAAGTTAAACTCTTTTTAATAAACATTTATTTTCATAATTCTGGAAACTTTCAGTTATTTGGGACTAAGTTTCATTGATTTTTTCCCCTACAATTCTTTATAAAATAACATGTAGATTTTTAGTCCTTTAAATTTGTATTGTGGAATGGCCATCAGATTGTTAGCCATACCCTTTCAGATACCGATTAGAAAGAATCTCAGATGACAGAATTAGCAGCAGCTACTCAAAACATTTAATGAATTTCTGTGAGGTGTTTAAAAAGTGAAATGAAACAAAGACTTGTTTTCAAGATATTAAACATTGTGAGAATTATAGAATGTGCCTCAGAAGAAGTAAGTGGCGTATAGAAAATGAAGTATAGATGTTGAAGAAAGAATGCGCATTAAGAGTCGGATTTGAAGGAAAGGCTATGGAGGTGGGCCTTGAAATGGCCTTTGAAGTTAATGAATGAAATTTAGATAAGATGCTTTCCAGGACTGTGGAAGACGATATGAGTCGGATATTGTTTAACTGGGAATCAAGGTGGCAATTCATGTTATGTTTAGGGAGATGTTCAGTTGACAAGCTTGGATGGTCCATGTCTTAGTTTGTTCAGGCTACTGTAACAAACATACCATAGACTGGGTGGCCTAAACAACAAACGTTTTTTTCTCATAGTTCTGGAGGCTGTGAGATCAGGGCGCCAGCAGACTCAGTGTCTGGTGAGGGCCCGTTTCCTGATTCATCGATGGCCATCTTTTCATGGTGTCCTTACATGGTGGAAGGGGTGAGGGATTTCTCTGGGGTCTGTTTTATAAGAGCACTAATTCCACTCATAAGGGCTCTGCCCTCATGACCTTAGCAACCCCCAAAGGCCTCCACTCCTAATACCATTCTTGGGGACTACGTTTCAACATATGAATTGTGGGGGGAAAATTCAGTCTATAGCGTGCAAAAGATTTTTGGTGAAGAATAGCAGATAATATGCTTGTGAGGAACCCTTACCAAAATAGCAGGCTAAGACCGTGGTTACTGGGGACTCATTGAATTATTCTGAAAAGAGTATTTATATGTATAAATAATAATGATTTAAGATAATTTGGCAATTTTGGAAGGAAACAGGTATAGGAAATAATTGTATTAAAATGGAAAGCACTGGGAGAAAATGACATCCCTTTGCATTAATTTTACTTTAGGAATTTACCAGAAAACGAGGCACTTCCGTTGCCAAAACATCTGTGCATATTCTTTTTGATGCAAGTGGATCACAGGTATGTGTCTAACTTACTTGATTTTTACCACTGGGCTAAGTTTAACCCTAAATAATGATAGCACAGTAATAAAGTTCATCTTGGAGGGTGAATATCTAAAAAATAAATTGTCTCAACATAGTGCCCCAATAAGATGTATATACTTTTTAAACATATTAATAATCATTTATTTCAGTACAGAAGGTAGATTGTTATTAATACCAGTTTTGGTAACTTTAAATAAAAATCAGAAGTACATGTTCTTCCACTAATGCCACAGCCTGTTTTATGTCTATTAACATTTGAAAAAGGACTAAAAATTATAACAGTACGTAGATATAAGACAAAAAGAATTGACCTTTTGAATGTGAGATGAATGAGCGCTTTACAAAGACATCCAGTGATTTTTGAGAACTTCCCGTGGTTTGCAGTTTTAAACACTTTTTCCTTATTCTCCCACAGATTCTAGTCCCAGAAAGTCAAATCTCACCAGTCGAAGAAGAACTTGTTAGTTTGAAAGAAAAAGCTAACCCCCAAGAGGAATTTGCTAAACCTCCAAAATATATCAAAAACAGTAATCAAGGGGACAGAAAAAATAGTCAGCCTGAGGTATATATGGCATCAAAATAGTCATTTATAAAATAGCATAGGTGAAATCATTGCTATATATAATTACAGAAAAAAGCATCTAGAATTCATATGTTCATCAGTAACATTTCAGAGTATTTCCCCTGCCTTTTACAAATGCAAACAAAAAAAAAAGTGTTTCAGCAGATTGTGTTTATATGTAAGGTTTAGGGATTTAGGACAAGGTATACTATACACTTGTAAGTTTCAAATTAGAGATATATAGGAAAGTAACTACCACTTTTTGCATTTATCCTTTCTGTTCTGTCTCTGCACTGGCCAAAACAAATTTATAATGTAATGTTCTGTTTACTGGCATGAGGAAAGAAAGCAAAATACTGGATTCTTTCTCCTCCTCCTCCTGCTCCATTGAGGATCTCCTCTAGGCCGCATGTGATAGAACCATTTCTCAGCCCCCTTCTCCACATCTTGCTGTGACACGTGACATTGCTAACAGCCCTCTCTTTCTTTTCTTTTTTTTTCTTCTTTTTTTTTTTTGTGGTACGCGGGCCTCTCACTGTTGTGGCCTCTCCCGTTGCGGAGCACAGGCTCCGGACGTGCAGGCTCAGCAGCCATGACACGGGCCCAGCCGCTCCGCGGCATGTGGGATCTTCCCGGACCAGGGCATGAACCCGTGTCCCCTGCATCGGCAGGCGGACTCTCAACCACTGCGCCACCAGGGAAGCCCAGCCCTCTCTTTCTTAATGTCCTCTCCTTTGTCTTCTATGTTAGCATTTTAATTCTCTTTTTACTTCTGTTACTACATCAGAGATACTTTCTCTCAGTGTCTCCTAAATGTAGATTTGCTCTAAAAGCTTGATACCCAGCTTTCTGAACATCTCTATGCCTTCTCCCTTAGAGAGCTTCCTTCCTGTGCATAATTTAAGCTCTTAAAATGTACCAGGCTTCTATTCAAAGTTCTATAGCTACGTCTCCACTTACTCTTTTAATATTTCCCTTGGTTGTGTCTCTTCAAGCTCTTTCCTAAAGTCTACCTCAAACTCTTTATCTTTTGCCTCAAGTTTGCATCTGCCTCCATACTTCAGTAATGTTACCATTCATTTTTCTGATGATATCCTTGATTCCAAACTCTTCTCCCCCCATACCTAGATAGAACCAAGGTGCTAGTGATTGTTCTTTCATAGTATCTCTCACATCGTTTCCTCCTTATTACTCCCTTTACCGTTACTCATTTTAGCATACCTAGGTTCTACAGTAACCTTCTAATAGTGTCTTTGACACTATTGCTCCATTTTGTGAGCTACCCTGTGTCGTACACCACTGATTTTTCTTAATACCAGTATCCTCATAGCATTCTTCTGCTTAGAAAGCCTTGTCATCTCTGTATTTATCCCATTAAATCTAAGTTTTGACTTAGTTTGAAGACATTCTGTAATATTACTCTATCAAAATACCTTCCACTTTAGTATGGTCAGTTGCTTTACTGTCTCTTTTTTTATGGCATGCTCATTCTTGCCTCTGTTCTTTCATTCATGCTGCTTTTACCTCTGCTTATCTAAAGTGTACTTACATTTGTAAATCTTTGTTCATTTTTACTTTCTTAATGGAGCTTTTCCAGATTATTTGTTTTTACTAATCTCTCACCTTTAGGCAACTATAACTCTCACAGGCTCTTCCATACATTGTGTTACTAATTTTCCCTGTAGTCTGTGTCCTTCATTAAATTAAAAGTATCATTTTCGTCAACTGTAGTTCCCTCAGATGATTAGATTATAAAAGCCTTTTTTTTGTCTTTATATCAGAATCATAACTTGAGTACTTAATAAAAATGCAGATTCTTAGAGCCCCCCCCCACCTTAAACCTACTGAGTCATAACACAAACTCTGGAAGAGATCTTAACCACACTAAAGTTTGAAAAACATTGCACTGTTGTTAAATACCCACTGTGTTTTCAATAAGGACTAACTGTTTGAAGCATTTATGTGAATATGTAACTTTTTGGATCTCATTCATTATATACCACTAGAACTGTAATTTCTTTAAGAAGAATCTGCTGATTCAGTAGCTTCTTTTCTGGTTAATCTTAGAATTCACTTTTCTCCTGTCCTTCCCCACCTTTCCTCTATTGCCCCATATACATACCTACTCAAAACTCCATCAATATTTTTTTCTCTGTCTTAGAGGCAAGTGCCTTTTTCAAAACAGCTGTCTTCTCCCTCTTTATGGTTTGTCATCATGTACTCCTTTGTACGGCATCCTCTGGAACCTCCTGTCCCCTGTAGTCCCTCCTCTGCTTATCTACTTCTGTTGCTCTTATCAGTCATTCTAGGCTAAAGTTAGAAAATGCACATCTTTTTTGGAACACTAGCTTGTGTGCCACTGAGTCTCTGAACTGTAGCTGCATTTTACTCCAAAAGCAGTTTAGTCTTCACAGGATATTAATACAATTTTTTAAATGTGTGAAAGTTTTGAAGAAGGCTTAATGTTATGAAAACTTTCACAAACAAGTTTACATAAATATGTGTTCCACACATTATCCTTATGAAATACAATAGGAAATCGTGAGCCAACGGTTAACTAGATAAACTGAGTGTCAATAAAATATTTTCAGCTAATATATAAAGGTACTATACTTCTAAGTCTGGATATTCTTTAAATATTCTTTAAAACAACATCCTTTACTTGTTTTGGCTATCTGTTCAATACCAAACATTAGGATAAAATCCTTCAAGTCAGGCTAAACTACAGATATTTCTGGATATCATATTGTTTATAAAATACCATATGTCTTTTGTGTGTAGTCAAGGTGAAATGTGAATAAAATTATAGGATATTTAATTTCAAAAGAGAATGTATATTTACTCTGGGTTTTTTTTTTTCTCATGGTTTAAGATAATTACTCCTAGCAAAAGAAAAATGTCTGAAGCATCAATGATTGTTCCTGGCACAGATAGATACACTGTGAGAAGTCCAGTACTTTTAGTCAATACATGTAAGTTTTATTGTCTTTGAAGATTCCTAACAAGTATTATTGTTTTAAGCTGACATTTTTAAAATTCAGGAGTATTCTGGACCTAATTTATCTAGAGGATAATTTGGGGATATAAAAATTAATAAAATATGAACCACAAATGTCTTCTCTCAAAAAATTACAAATGTCTGAGAAGTTTAATGGGTATCCATATAAACATTATTCAGAATATTAATATCCAGCATTAATAATTTGTTGTAATTTTAAGTAGGATCCAGCATAACATAGTGGATAAAACATTAAATTAATCAGGTTGCTTGGGCTTGTTTCCCCACTCCTGGGTATGTACTTTGTAGCTAAGTTTAGAACCAGTTTCCTTTCTATGAAATGGGACTAAAGTGTCTAACCTCATCAAATTGTTTAAAGGATTAAATAAAAATTATTCATTAAACAAGAAATGTTGTGAAACATTTAGACAGTGCCTGGTACATACTAACAGCTAAATAAAAATTTTAAAATAATCTGATACTGTGTACTAGTTGCTATAAACAGTATTATTTAATCTTTATGATAATAGTGACCTTCTGTTCCCAAAATCTCATTGCCTACTGGGAAATTATCTAATATTTGACAAACTTCTCAAACTTAACAGGTCCAAAATAAATTCATCTTTTCACCCTCCCTGCCAGTTTTTCTCCATTTCTTACCTTGGAATATGGCGTCCATATCCAGTTACTCATCTAAATCAGAAACCTGGGACCCATCTTAGAATCCCCTGTTTTAATCTTCCTCAGAAAAAAGTATCTCAGTGAGAACAACATAGAAAATCCTACAAATATAGCAGTGCTTTGTCCTCCTTTTTAGCAACACTACGAAGAAGAAGAATTAAACCACCACTGCAAATGACGAGTTCTACAGGAAAACCTGGTGCTTCTAAAACATTGGAAGATGGAGTGGATAATGCTGTATCACTTAAATCTAGACCATCTGAAGAAAGAAATAGAGGAGATAATACAGACAAAGTAACTTTACTTTGAAAGCATTTTTAAATAAATTTTTATCAAGTTATTGTAGAAATGCATAATTGAGCTAACTACTTTTGCAAGCAGTGAGTGTCTCACTTTTCCTACAGTATTGCTTTTTAAATTTTTTTAGATATCATTTATTGTCCTTGAAAGTAAGGTCTTATCAATCATTCACTATGCTAACAAAATAAAATTTAGAAATATTCAGTGTAACTGATTTATGCCTTCACTAGGAGAAATGGACTTGCCCGTCATTCTTTAGTTTATTATACAAATTAGTGTCTGCTGTGGGGAAGGTTCTGGTTTAGAAATAAAAGACACAAGTGGAATCTTTTAGTATCTCAAAGTCTAGCATGGGAATTAGACAAATTAATAAGATGATTATAATATTGTATGTGTTCTCAGATGTACATACAGGATGCAGTAGAAAACTAGTAGAGGGGCAGGTGCCTAATCCCAGAGCTGGAGGGGAAGCTGAAGATCAGGAGATGCTCTTTTAGGAGATGGAGAAGAGTTGATTTTTGAAGGGTCAATAAAGGTTATTAGTCACATGGACATCGAGGAGGGCATTCTTTCCAGGAAGTTGAAGGGGGGACAGAGCAGGGAATGGATGAGAGAAAGTTGTGTCTTGGAGAAATAGGCAATCAGAGATACAGATAAGTTTGTAGGTGAGGAGGAACACCTGAAAGATTTTGTTTTCTCTGAAGTGTGAGCATGGTGAGCTTCTCTTGGGGACAGAGCCTTGAAGTAGAGGGCTCAGAGACACACCGAGGTTTGGAATAACTACTGAGAGAGAATGGAGAGGGGGGAGAATGAGCACAAGTGTTAGGCAGTGTTGAGGGCCCCGTGCAGATTGAAGACTATGAAGCTTACCATGGCAGTAGTTCAGAAGTAAGTATAATTTCCTCACATAAAGCTTAGCAGCCTTGGTGTTACAGTAAAAAAAAAAAGAAAGATGGTGGATGTAAAAAAAATTTTAATGGTTATGTGGCCGAAAGGTAAAGGGTGCAAGAGTTGAAGATACTAGGAAAAAATAGTCAAAGTAATGGTTCAAATTGTCTAGCTAAGTGTTTCTTAATAGGGGCAGCATGGTTTAGCTGTGCAGTGTGGTTCTGAATGTTGTAGGATGAGAAGTGTCCTAGGCCTGTGCTTACTTATTGTCAGGAGAACCCTTCTGTCATTGTGACAACAAAAAACACACCTGTACATTTTCATACTGCTCCTCCCCCAGTAGGGAAGACAGCCAGGATGAGGCAAAATATCTTAGTTAGAGGGTATATTTTTCTGATGGTGATGGCAAATTTTTATTTGGTCCGGGCAGGTATGTATCTGTGGCTGTGGAAAGAGGGAAGCTTGCTACAGTCAAGAAGTTACTTGTGCAGTGGCCAAAACTTTATAAAATAAGTTAATACTTCATAATTTCCAGTTCATATGTATGTTAGTGAAAAGACAGAATAGATGCAGGCTATGAGATCAATAGCAAGAGAAGATATGCCATGGAGGTGCTACAAATTCTCAGAGAGGAAAATTGAATTATTTTTCTAGCTGTGGCTGAGATCAGAAAATTTGTAGGATCTTCTGCCTCCTTATCTGCAATGAAAGTTACTTTCTTGTGTTTTAGGATAGGCAATATTCTAGAATGGGCATAATCATTATGAAATAAATAGAAATATTATCCAACTTTTAATAGTAAGGCAAAAAAGTTTTAAACTTTAATACTCTGACTTTTAAAAGTTGTTTTCACATAATGCCTTGATTCAAATTTATAATAAAATTTCTCCCCTGTTTATAGCATATCGAAACTGCTAAAGTTAGAGAAAAGACAGAAAATAAGGACGTTGAATTCCCAAACCAAAATTTTAGTAAGTAATCTTTGGTTTAATTTTAGTCATTCTTTATATATATATACACACACACACACACACACACACACTCACTCACTCCTCTCTATACTTTCATTTATTTGAAAAAAAGATTTATAATGAATACATTCAGCTTTATGAAAAGAACTTAGAGGTTACAAGCCTTGGTTCCCAAGAAGTTTGGGTCTGGGAGGGGGAAGATGAGATCAATCAATCTTTCCATCCCAATATGTGAACTTTGATCAAATTCTAGCTTTCATTTTACCCTGCCAACTGCACGAAAAAATGAAAATACCATAATTTTTGTTTTATTTAGGTGAACTCCAGGAAATTGTTCCTGATTCACAGGCAGTGGGAAAAATAGATAAACCTGTGTAAGTATGAGAAAACCCATCAAATCATTTAGCCTATAATAATGTTACTTTTAGATGAGTGTAACAGATTTAAAGGACAAGGCCTTTATATTCTTAGAATGGTAGTATTGGTTATAGAATTTATCATCTTTCAAGTATTATTATGATCGCACAATGGGGAATAGCCTATATGTTTCTTCAACCAACATAACTTCTCAAATTGAGAGACTTAAAATGAATGAGATTTTTAAAACAATAAAGTATGAATGTGAAGAAAATTAACCAAGTTTAGATATACATGAAGACATGTAAGATATGTGAGATGTATTTAGGTAGATATCAAAATAGTAGCAATAATGGAACTTTTAAAATAATATTCTTTAATCTTGATCAATTATGTGGTAAATTTTAACTTTCATCAGGACTTATGAAAATATTTTCATACTTGACTGTTAAACTTCTGTCAATAAACATTGACTAAATAAAAAGAATCAAGGCCTTATATCAGTCATAGGCTAATGTTTTGTGATAAGCAAATGAATTTATTTTGCAGGTTACCTGGTGTTTCAGACAACACCTGTGGAAATAAAATGCACTTCAAACAGGCATGTTGGACACCTGTAACAGATATTAATCTGTGTAATAACCAAAGAGCAAGTACTTCATCAGGAGACACATTTAATCAAGGTGAAACACAGTTTTCTCTGTATATAAAATAGTTGTTCAAGGAAATACTCATTTCTTGAAATGTCTTGACAAATATTTTAGTTTTAACAAATTTTGTATATGATCAGTTTATACATTTAATAAGGATTAATTTCTCATTTTCCCACTAGATGTTGTTATCAACAAAAAACTTACTAAACAAAAATCATCCTCTTCAATATCAGATGATAATTCACAGGAAATGGGAAAGGTGCAGTATGGGAAAGAAATAATGCAGCATAACAAAATACATAAAGCAGAAGTAGAAGTTTGCAAAAGAAACAAACAACAACAACTAAATCATTCTAAACATTTGGAGGAGAAAAATATTGAAGATACAAAGCAGAGTGATTGGCATATTGAATCTGAAGCTACTTTTAAATCAGTTCTAAATAAGACAGTTGAAGAATCTGTGATCTGTAGGAAGAAATACATACTGTCAAAAGACGTGAATACTGCTATCTGTGATAAAAGCCCTTCTAGAAAAAATGCAGAAAGTCATAGAAAATCAGGGAAAAGATTGACATCTGAATTTAATTCCCGGGATTTGAAACAAAAAAAAATGGTGAGCTTTCAGTGTGTTTTATTTCTGCACACCCATAATATGCCTACCTAATAACATAAAGTGAAAGAAGCTTGATTAATTGCTACAAATTTAGTGTTTGTAATACCCTGTCCTTTTTTTAATTGAAGTATCATTGATTTACAATATTACATTAGTTTCAGGTGTATAACATAGTGATTCAATATTTTTATAGATTATACTCCATTTAAAGTTATTACAAAATAATGGATGTATTTCTCTATGCTGTGCGATTTACCCTTGTTGCTTATCTATTTCATATTTAGTAGTTTGCATCTCTTAATCCCATACCCCTATCTTGCCCCTTTTCTCTTCCCTCTCCCCACTGGTAACCCCTAGTAATACCATGTTCTTTAATTCAAGCTTAGACTCTGAGAGTGCATGCCTCCTGAACCCCTTTCTGACCTCTCCCCAGTCCCAGCCCTGATAGAACCCATGTGCCTGCTGGCACATAGCTGGCATGAAAATAGGTATAGCATGAATGAACCCTGCAGTTCCTTGTCTCCTCTTGTTGGGTCTCTCCACTCTGTCCCTCAGATTCTTCTGAACATGCATATAGAACTGTCTGTGCCTCTCTTATGGTGCTTACCTTTCTTTTTTAATAAACGGTTATTTTGTGTGGTCTTTCCCTCTGTTTTAACCTATTAGAGTCTAAAGACTGTGTTTTATTCAACGTTTGTTTTCCTGCATGGCCTAGCACAGCTTTGCATATAGTAGCATCTGAAACATTTCTTGGATTATTGCCTTAAAGTTTGACAAGGTTTTTCAAGAAAGTATGTAAGTGGGGTGGAGGAGACTTATCTTCTATTGTAAATGTTGCTTGTCCTCATTGGAGACTCCACTTCTTCAAATTAATCATCTGTAGAACATCTCCAGGAGAGTTTTAGCTAGTTTGCACCATACTTTGAGACTGAAAGTTTACTTTTGTGTGTGTGTGTGTGTGTGTGTGTGTGTGGTACGCGGGCCTCTCCCTGTTGTGGCCTCTCCTGTTGTGGAGCACAGGCTCCAGACGCGCAGGCTCAGTGGCCATGGCTCACCGGCCCAGCCGCTCCGCGGCATGTGGGATCTTCCCGGACCGGGGCATGAACCCGTGTCCCCTGCATCGGCAGGCGGACTCTCAACCACTGCGCCACCAGGGAAGCCCTGAAAGTTTACTTTTTGTAGCAGTTAAAGTTATAAACCTTTTCTTGGTCATTGCTACCAAGATGCAGATTAAGAAAATTTTCTAATCAGAATACATTTCCACTGCCAGTAATGCAATCGCTTTTGTACCATGCCTTAAAAGACCCAGGTTGTACAGGCCTTCATTTATCTTCCAGAGTATTACTAATACCTGGGTGGCCAAATTTCTAGAGTCAGTGTAAAATGTTCATATATTGGAGCATCTTAGTGTGCAAGTGAAATATTTAATAGCCAATTTTGCAGTTGTTGTATATAATTAGATATTATTTCATTTGTCGTGACCAGACTACTCTTTGTTTTTAACCTGCAATTCCCTTGTTCTGCCTCATTTGGCTACTTTCGTTTTTAACCAAATCCTTTTGGGTCACTTTCTTCTTGATTCTCAGTACACTATTCTCTCTTCTTTCTAGTCTTAGCTGCTATTTAGTTCCTTCAGACCCAGTGGAAGTAAGTTTCTTTTTGTCTGAATGCTGATCTGTCCTTCAATTTTAATTTTAAACTGTTTTCTTTGGAATTTAGAATCATTCCACAGAATTTTTCTGATCTAGTCATTTTTTTCCTGGGAGCACAGAAACTTGATCTTTTCTAAACTGCTTTTTTTTTTTTTTTTTAAATCAACTTCCCGTTTTCAGAAGTTCTCTTTGCTCTTTCATAGCGTCACTCTCTTTATTACTGTGCAGCATTTCCTGCCACTCTCATTCATGGGTGACTCTCCTCTAAGGTAGTCATCTGTCTGATCATGTCTTTCTATTCACTGGATAAACCCAGAGAAATAGAACCTCTGTAGTTCAGTAGTACAGATTTCCCACATTGGCTCTAATTATGTCAGAGTTCTTAATAATATTATATTATTATACACTGTTTTAGGGGAGGTTTGTTTTTGCTACGTTTTTATCAAGGCAGGTATACCCTGTCTTCTGGTAATCTCAAGAAGGGATAGTAAGTAATAACTTATTATCTATTATATATAAAAACATATGAACTTAAAAATGGTTAAAATAATAGGTTTTATGTCATGTTATGTTTATATTATATTTTACCATAATTTAAAAAACCCATATGCGTGATGCCCAGAAAAAAAATAAAACTAAAAGCAAGAGAACTCATATCTTTAAGAGTGTTGTTCAAGTTTTCTTTTAACAAGATAATCTAAAATTATGCAGATAATATTCCTACTTTGTAGTCTTTCCATTAAAAAATTAATAGAATTTTTTAGAGCAGTTTCAGGTATACAGCTATACAGAGTTCCCATATACCCCTTCACTCCACCCCAGTTTCCCCTGTCATTAACATCTTATGCTAGTAGATTTGTCACAAGTGATGAGCCAGTACTGAAACATTATTAACTGAAGTCCATAGTTTACATTATAGTTCACTCTTGGCTTTGTGTATTCCATGTTTTTTTGGCAGATGTGTAACAACAGATATTGACCCTTAGAGTATCATGCATAATAGTTTCACTGCCCTAAAATTCCCCTGTGCTCCATCCCTCGTTTCCTCCCTCCCCTGCCAAACTCCAGGCAATCACTGATCTTTTTACTGTCTCCATAATTTTGCCTTTTCCAGAATGCCACAGAGTTGGAATCATATAGTATGTCATCTTTTCAGATTAGTTTCTTTCACTTAGCAATATGCATTGAATGTTCCTCCGTGTGTTTTTATGGTTTGATAGCTCTTTTTTTTTTTTTTTTTTAATGCTGAATCCATTGTATGGACATACCAAGATTTGTTTATCCATTTACCTGTTGAAGGACATCTTGGCTGCTTCCATGTTTTGACAATTACAAATAATGCTTCTATAAACATTCGTGTGCAGGTTTTGTGTGGACATAAACTTTCAACTCAGTTGGGAAAATACCAAGGAGCATGATTGCTGGGTCATATGGTAAGAGTATGTTTAGCTTTGTAAGAAACTGCCTGTCTTCCAAAAGTGGAAAAAGTAAGAGAGTTCCTGTTGATCTACATCCTTGCCAGTATTCGATATTGTTAATGTTTTGGATTTTAGCCATTCTTACAGGTGCTTGGTGGTATCTCGTTGTTTTAATTTGCACTTCCCTAATGACATGATGTTGAGCATCTTTTCATATTTTTATTTACCATCTGTATATCTTCTTTGTTGAGTTGTCTCTTCAGATCTTTTGCCCAATTTTAATTGGGTTGCTTCCTAATTGGTGAGTTTAACAGTTCTTTGTGTATTTTAGATACAAGTTCTTTATCAGGTATGTATTTTACAAATATTTTCTCCCAATCTGTGGTCTGTCTTTTCATTCTGTAAACAGTGTTTTTTGCAGAGCAGAAATTTTTAATTTTAATGAAGTCCTACTTACCAGTTTTTTCTCTCATGGATTGTGCTTTTGGTGTAGTACCTAAAAAGGTATTCCAAACCCAAGGTCACCTAGATTTTCCCCTATTTCTCCTATGTCGTCTTCTAGGAGTTTTATAGCTTGCACTTTACATTCAGGTCTATTATCCATTTTGAGTTAATTTTCATGAAGGGTATAAAGTCTGTGTCTAGATTCTTTTTTTTGGCATGGTGATGTTCCAGCACCATTTGTTGAAAAGACTAACTTTTCTCCACTGTACTGCCTTTTGTTCCTTTGTCAAAGATCAGCTAATTGTATTTATGTGGGCCTCTTTCTTGGCTGTTTTTTCCATTATTCTATTTGTCTGTTCCTTCACCAATACCACACTATATTGATTATTGTATTCAATATCTTTTTAGTAAGTCTTAAAGTAGGGTCAGTCCTCAGACTTTGTTCTTCTCTGCTGATATTGTGTTGGCTACTCAGGGTCTTTTGCTTCTCCTTGTAAATTTTAGAACCATCTTGTCGATAACCACAAAATATCTTGCTGGGACTTTGATTGAGATTACATTGAATTTATAGATCAAGTTGGAAAGAACTGACATCTTGACAATATTGAGCTTCTTAAAATACACGAACATGGAATATCTCCATTTATTTATTTAAAAAAATTTTTATTTTATATTGGAGTATAGTTGATTAACAATGTATTAGTTTCAGGTGTACAGAAAAGTGATTCAGTTTTACATATACATATATCTGTTCTCCATTTTTTTAGATAGTCTTTGATTTTTCATCAGTCATGTTTTCCTCATATAGATCTTGTACATGTTTTGTTAGATTTATACCTAAATATCTCATTTTGGGGGGTGCTAATATAAGTGGAATGTAATTTCACATTCCAGTTGTTCATTACTGGTTTATAAGAAAGCGACTGACTTTTGTATATAAACCGTGTATCCTTCAATTGTGCTATAATTGTTCTTTAGCTCCAAGGATATTTTTGTTGATTTTTTGAGGTTTGCTACATAGACAGTGATGTCATCTGTAAACAAAGACAGTTTTATTTCTTCCTTCTCAATATGTATGTAGTGTATTTCCTTTTCTTACGGCATTAGTAAGACTTCTAGAATGATGTTGAATAGGAGTGGTGAGAGCAGACATCCTTTCCTTGTTTCTGATATTAGTGGGAGAGTATCTAGTTTATAATGTTAGCTGTAGTTTTTTTTTTTAGATGTTCTTTATCAAGGTGAGGATATTCTTCTCCATTCCTAGTTTTCTGAGAATTGTTATTGTGAATGGGTATTGGATTTCGTCAAATGCTTTTGTGCATCTACTGATATGATCATATGATTTTTCTTCCTTAGCCTGGATTTTCTTTCTTTCTTTCTTTCTTTCTTCATTCATTCATTCATTCATTTACGGCTGTGTTGGGTCTTCGTTTCTGTGCGTGGGCCTTCTCTAGTTGCGGCGAGCAGGGGCCACTCCTCATCGCGGTGCACAGGCCTCTCACTGTCGCGGCCTCTCTTGTTGCGGAGCACAAGCTTCAGACGCGCAGGCTCAGTAGTTGTGGCTCACGGGCTGAGTTGCTCTGCGGCATGTGGGAGCCTCCCAGACCAGGGCTCGAACCTGTGTCCCCTGCATTGGCAGGCAGACTCTCAACCACTGCGCCACCAGGGAAGCCCAACCTGGATTATTAGTTGATTTTCAGATGTTGAATCAACATTGCATACCTGGAATTAATTCCACTTGGTTGTGGGTACATAATTCTTTTTATACATTATTGTATTCAATTTGCTCAATTTTTTGTTGAGGATTTTTGCATCTATGTTTATAAGAAATATTAGTCTACAGCTTTCCTTTCTTGTAATTCCTTTGATTTTGGTATTAGGATATATTGGTTTCATACAGTGAGTTAGGAGGTACTCCCTCTGCTTCTGTCTTCTGAAAGGTTGTGAAAAGTTGTATAATTCTTCCTTAAATGTTTGATAAAACTCAACAGTGAACCCATCTGGGCCTGTTGCTTTCTGTTTTGGCAGGTATTAATTGCTGTTTCAATTTCTTTAATAGAGTAGGCCTATTCAGATGATTTATTTCTCCGTGTGTTTTAGTAGAATTTATCTTTCAAGGAATTGGTCCATTTACTCTAAGTTATCAAATTCATGAGCATAGAGTTGTTCATAATATTTTTTAATTACCCTTGTGATTTATCCATGTGATCCATAGTGATAGCCTCTCATTTCTGATACTAGTAATTTCTGTATTTTTTTCTTAATGAACTTGGCTAGAGGCTTATCAATTTTATTGATCTTTTCAAAGAACCAACTTTTGGTTTCCTTCAGTTTTTTATGATTTTTTCCCCCCATGGATAGAAACTTTTTTTTAATCGCTGCATAGCACTCGGCACATTTCTATATGTTAAAAGACTTATCCTAAGTTGTTGTAATACCTGACAAGGCCCAAACTTATTAAATAATTTCTTTAAAAAAAATAATTTCTGACCCCTTTTATTTCTCTTTGTAGTTATTTATAGAACCAGATTTTTTCTTAAATTTTCTTTTCAGCCTTTTTTTCCTTTGAAGGTTAACTTGGTAGAGTTTTTAAGTAGCTAACAAATTGTTTCAGAGAGAAAAGTCAAAAGGAAAAGGATTTACTGATGCAGCAGAATCTTTGATAAGCCAAATTAATAAGAGATACAAACCAAAGGATGGCATAAAGTCTACAAGAAAATTAAAGGAGTCTTTGATTGACAGGTATGTTCTTAAATTTAGAAATGAATATTTTTCTGAGAGATACAACTAAATTATTTTACCTAGTTTTAAGGTTAGTTTTAAATATATGTCCAAATAATGTAACTTTCCATTAGAAAACACAGGTACTTATTTACTTTTATAAATAGAATCTGTTTAAATTATATAGAAAGGGAACTACAATTGAAATTAGTCATTCTAGTATCTGATTACATTTTATAAAGTATCAAGAGCACCATATTGATACAGCATACCATTTCAGAAATAAATCTTTAGGATATAGACATTTTAGAAATGTTATTTATTGAGCCTAGTGATGAGTAAGACTAAATATATTTACATATATTGCTTAATAAAATATGAAATTTAAATGACCTGAAATGAGTTGTTTTGTATTGTATATATGTATTCCTTGTTTGCAATCTTTCTGAAGGTTTTCTTTTATTATAAAATGTTTCTTTATAGGCTTCCAGGTAGTTAATTCATGTTTAAGTTAATTCTGACTTTATATGGCATGAAAAAAATTACTCTGTCGTGGCAGAACCATTCATTTAAATTGTCTGGCACCTCCTGCTGCATGAGTGATTCAACTTAGACTTAAGTTTTTTTGTTGCTGTTTACTGTGTGTGGAGTTGCAAAAATATCAGACTAGGACTGTCACATTTCAGTTATTTGTAGCATATTGAATGTAGACTTAGTGATCCAAGTATGTTTTACCTTATATAATATGGATTTTATGAAAAACATTCTACTGACATTTAATTGCCTTTTTAATTTTGACAAAACCTTTTTTATAGTGGTTTTTCAAACAAATCTGATCTACAGCTCAGTAAGGTAAGTTTCATGTATTTAACTACACCAAATGTATAGTCAAACTCTATGATATTTGACTTTACAGTGAAATAGAATAGTAGTAGGATGGAAGTAGATTTAATGTTTTCAGCATATTGAAAAATGGATTAAACAACTGACCAGATTAGTGGCAAGTACTCAGAAAAGCCCCCTAAACTTCTGTTCTGCTTTTCAAAGAAAATGCTTCTTTTACATACATGTGTGATATTTTTCCTTTTTGTTACATGATTCAGTACCATTTTTTCCCTAACTTATCCCATCTCTCTTGACAGTAAGATCATTCTGAAGTCCATATTTTTGTTAAAAACATTTATTATTCATCCAGGTTTAAAATATCAATTATCTTTGATTTATTCCTCACAATTATCTCCAGTTAATTTCAAGTTTTGAGCTTTACCTTCTGTAAGTTCCTCTTGAGTTTTCCCTCTCCTGCCTGTGCCAACTCCTATTTTTTTGAGTTCTCATTTCTAATCCCTGGGTTATTATAATATCCTTTATGTAATTCTTTTTGTCTCTAGTATTTTCTCTGTGCCAATCCATTCATGACATCCAATACTAGCTTTATTACTTTCCAAAGCACACAGCTTCAATCATGTCATTCTCTTATTGAGAATCCTTCTTTGGTCTCTGTTTTTTTTTTTGTTTGTTTTTTAACATCTTTATTGGAGTATAATTGCTTTACAGTGGTGTGTTAGTTTCTGCTTTATAACAGAATGAATCAGCTGTACGTATACATAAGACATGTCTTATTTAGCTGAAACATAATAAATTGAGATTCCCTGAAGTGTCTTTCCTAAGTGTTTATTCTTTTTCTTCCCCCTTTGGAAAGAACTTCGAAGCGAGTTGCCCGGTTCTTTCACCCTCTTTTCTCCTTGTCAAAACTTTATTCCTCCTTGCAAGCCTTGCTTCAGAGTCTGCCTTCTTTATGAAAACTTTCTAAGGTGCCCTATCTCAAAATCCAAATGGGCAAGAATTCTCAATCTATGCAATAATGTCTTTGTACCTTTTTATTAACTTTGCAGTTCTTTTTTTCTCTCTTCTGTCTTCTACTAGAATGCAACTGTTTAGAATCATCTTTGTATCCTATATAAGTAAGACCTTTGCTCACATTTGTATCTTCTTTAATATCTGCTCATTTTTGGATCTTTGGTAATACTTAGCAAACACTGGCATGCAAAAGATGAATTGAGCAAATGTATCTAAACAATGGTAAAAATCATTTTGGAAAGGACAAATCAGATCAGTGATTAGAGGAGTAAAATATTGAAGGATAAACTTTTTGGAATAATGTAAACTTTTATTATAAAACAGCCAAAAGAAATAATAAAATTGAAGATGAATCACAACTAAAATGAATATTTTAGTTTTAATATTTCCAACTTCCAGATATTAAATTAGACTTCTAATTATTTCTGATCAGTAAGCAATCATTCAGTGATATTTGTGTACTAATTATAGTTAAATTACTTTAATAACATAATTACACACTTAAGTATGTTAAAATTTTATTTAACTTTTCTGCCTACTTTTTGATCAGATTGAATATACTTTGAGCAGTGGGCTATAGAAATAGATGTACACACATCTTTTCCTAATAATACTAGTTGATTGATGCAATATTGTCTCTTTCACATGAGATTTTACATAAACCGTAGCCTCTCCTGAAATGTTTCTATTTAACAGTTTAAAGCAAATGAGATACTGGGGGAAAAAAGTAGAAGCATGATTGTTTTGTGATCCTAGAATCACTAAATTCAGCTTGTAGAATACCAGTGAGGCCATTTGCCTATGTACAGTAATGTCAATAAATATTAAAGATATAAGGATCGTTTGTATTTGATTTGCAATACTTTCTATTTATTATGTTCTCAGTTAACACTTAAGTCTTCAATATTTTTTAAAGTGTGGATGTTTATAAAGAAACTCACAAATGTAAAATTTATATTAGTAGAAACACAACTAGATAATATATGAAAATTTAGTTGCATCTGTTATTTGTTTGACAAGTAATGTACAAGTTTGAATGGTTTTATGTAAATTTCTTCTGTATATAGGAAAAGGCTCAGAAAAAAAGTTATAGACAATTGAAGACTACTTTTGTTAATGTTACTTCTGAATGCCCATTGTAAGTAATTTTTCATAAATCTTAAAAGTTTTCTTCATATTTGAAGGCAATAAATTTATTTGTTGTATAATGAAGTTAATATTTCTCTTCATTTTTACAGGGATGATGTTTACAGTTTTAATTTGAATGGAGCTGATGAGCCTGTTATAAAACTTGGAGTAAGCTAGAAATCAGAATTTTGTATTTTGTACAAAATACTAAATTTTGTATTTAGTTATTCAGTATTTATTTTGTACTTACCATGCAGTTATTAGAGCATGTTTTCTAATTTCCATCCTCTTATAGATATGCTTTAAAATATTTTAACATATATTATTAAATTCTTCAAAATTTATTTGGTACCAACCTAGGTATTTTTGGTTTTCTTTCAAATCTTTTGGACTGAAGTAGAGAAAAATGAGTAACTGGGGCAACAAGAAAGTCACTTTCTTTACTGATGCAACAGATTTAATCTTATTTGTTTTTAATATAGTTTATATTATTAGCTTCTTAAATATAAAAATATTTCAGTAAGATTAATTTTATTGTCACATCTTACATGAAGTTATAGAAACAAGATTTTTATGTTAATTTCTTTCAATTGTTGTTTACCTTCTTCTAACACTAAGAACATTTTTTAATGCTTATTCATAATATAGATCCAAGAATTTCAAGCTACAGCTAGAGAAACCTGCGTGGATAGTTCAATGACTTTGTAGGTATTTTTATTATAATTAGATGGATCAGTTTAAAATACAGTTTTCTCAGTTGTTCTTTTTCTTAAATATTTCCTCCCAGTTTGACATTTTAACATATCAAAAGAGAGAGTAAAAATGCTGTCATAACTACTATTATTCTATTATTTTAACATTTACTTCTAAAATTAATTTGCAGATTCTGTACACTTAATATTAGTTGTAAGCTGTGAAAGGACTAGGCTTTTCATCTAACCTTGTTACTTTATAATTAACTGAGGTCAAAGAGAGTAAGTGACTTGGCCACATTTATATAGGGACTTAGTAAAAGAGTTAAGGCAGAAAACCCAGGTCTAACTGTCCAGTTGCATGCTACCTTAAAAAAACAAGTAATTAAGATTTCAATTAATGCATATTTTTGTTTAAGGTTAGGTTTAAGGAATCATCATGAACTTGAACCTTCTCTCAAAACAAAAGATAAAAGAGTAAGTTATAATATCCTAATGTGTCTTAAAATCAGTATTTCTTTTACTAATTTTTCAATGCCAAAGATTATCCCATAACTGGAACACAAAAATATTTGGATCACTTTTTTTTTTTTTTTTTTTTTTTACTCTGGAGATTATCCATGTTCCTATTTTGACTTTTCCTGTGGTCTCTGAGCTATTTGTAATCATCTAGTAATAGAAAATATGACAACCTTAGTTACTCTTTTCAGTGGTATTAGGTTTTGTCTCTATGGAAGTAAGCTGTTTTGATTTAACTTTTAATTAACAACAACATTGACAGCAAAATATAAATCTCAATCTCTGATCTGGATTTCTGAGTGATTTTATTGGATAGGTCCTTAATGTCAGATAGATGATTTAGTTTGCTAAAAAAAATGAGAAGTTAGTTTTTCTGAGTTTTTTGGTGGGGTTATTTTATTTTATTTTATTTTATTTTTTTGGTTTAACTTCCTTTGTATGACATATAATAAGCCAGATTCCTTCATCTATTATAAGGATTGTGTTTTTTTTTGTTTTTACAGACTGTAACTAATCATAAAAAGAAAAATCTCTTTAGTGATACTGACACAGAATACAAATGTGATGACAGCAAGACCGATATTAGCTGGCTAAGAGAACCAAAATCAAAACCACAGCTAATAGACTACAGCAGAAATAAAAATATGAAGAAACATAAAAGTGGGAAATCAAGTAAGAAATCACTTTTTAGAGAAATTCTGTAAATGATTTTACCATTTCAACTGTATGAAATACTTTGTTGGTTGATAAGTGTGTTTTTGTTATGTAGACAGTGTTTATAATTACATACTCTTTTGAATAGGAAAAGAAGTATGAAAGTAAATACACCAAAATGCTACAGCGGTTTTTGTTTTATCATTTTTGGTAATATGGTTATATTTAAATTTCTTTTTTATTGGAATCTTTAGGGACACAAAATATGGTTTATCATAATCTTTGATTCATGACACACTCTCATCATTTCTCTAGTCATGGCCTACTATTCAGTTATTTAGCTAATTACTGTGAGTAATGTATTAAGTACTTATGAACCCAGCACTGTAAACAAAATCAAAGGTTGGACAACACCCCACTCCCTGCTTTTTAGGAATTCATATAGATGCAATAAAAATTTATTGAAAGGAAAACAATTTTCTCGCAGAAATATTTTTGCCAAAGTCTTTCACAAAATGTTTTCCCAGCATAAGTCTTCTGCTTCTTGAAGTAGCTGGATAAGAGTTTGAGGTATGCATTTTTGGCTAGACATAATGGCCATTTTCATAGCTTAGATAAATTTCAGTGTTTACTAAACCACAGAGATTTTATATATTCCATTTTTAAAAGAGGGTAACATAACTCTGAGCTTTTAAATTTATATTTGTTTTAAGGAATCAGTTTTTATTTTCTTTCAGGATAAAAATAATTGTTAGTGACCTGTGGGAGTTGGGGGAGGGAACGATGGCTTAAAAAGAAGTAAAAATAGAGGAAATAGGAAATGAACTTTGGCATGTGTTTAGAAATGAGGCTGAATCTTGAAAACAGATGAGAGTTCAATCATATACATGAGGAAGAGAAGTAATGGGATTATCATATATATGAGACAGTAGGAAATAGCATAGTGTACTCAGGAAGTGCAGTATCTGGGTAGTTGGAATGTAGATCAGACTTGTGGGAAAATGTTGAAGAATGTGGCTGGGTCTAGTCACAGTGTGTGGACTCTGAAGCAGTGTGTTACAAGCCAAGGAGAAACATAAGATTCACATACTCTCAGGGACCTTATAGTCTAGTAGGAAGATGTATAAGTAAAGACATTCATGACATGGGAAGTTAGTTATTAAAGGTTAGAATACTGAAGTCAGTAAATACTCTTAAAATAGAACACTTCTGAGTGAACTGTTTTGTTTTTATGGTTGAATGACAGTGAGCCAATATGTACGAGCTGGTTTATTGCCAGGAAGACCTTGGATAATCCCAATTCATTATTATTTCCTGGGCTGGGATAAGCCCAGTTCTTAGGCTTCAGTGAATATTTAGAAAGTGGAAATTGTCCTGGAAATGCAAAAAAAAGGGAATAGGGACTGAAGCAACTCTTAATAATATGGGTAAATCTTAGAAACATAATGATGGGTGAAAAATAAACCAAATCATAGAATATTTCACATAATGTGATACTGTTTTATAAAGTTCATTATATTGTCTAGGGATATATATCTGTGAGGTAAAACTTTACGAGCAAGTGACTAAGAAACAGATTTCAGGATAGCGATGACATTTTGGCAGAGGGGATATGGAGGATCGTGTAAGAGGGAGTACACAAAGTAGATTCAGTATTATTCATAATCTGGTTCTTAGTGGAATGGTAGATTCATGGGTGTAACTTTATAATCTATGTTACATATTCTCTTGTATGTTTAAAAGTGTATACTGTAAAATAAAGGAGGAGAAGGGAAATTGGTAATTCATGTTGTACCAAACTATACTGTAAAAGTTTATCAATGTCAGTTTAGTCTTATCTTGAAACTTAAATTTTTGAATGAGTTTAAAGGTATATTCTTATTGTTTTTATGATTTTAACTTACATGCAGAAGTATTCTAACAATTTTTAATGTCAGTTCTTATCTATTTGAAAATTTTAACCTTATTTTCTTGAATTGCAGGACCATCTTTGGAAAGGGGACAGCCAAGATCTAAAATGGTAAAACCAGGAAGTCTGTGTTCAAACATCCCTTTAAAATTATTTTTCTCCTTGTAATGAAAAATATCATTTGTCCCCTCATAATTTTATCCTTGTTATCAGTTCCTTGTTTTCTATAATTGTTCCAAGCTTTGCACACTTACTTCTACCTTCTGCCTTTTTGAATCATGTTGACTTGTTTTAAGTCTATTTTATTCTGTGGTTGTAGGTATTTTTGATATCTTTTCCTTTCTCTCTCTCTTACTTTAGTTACGTAATATATATCAGGCCTCACAGAGCTTTAATGATAAGGATAAAAAGGTGATAAAGATATATTTGAAATGGAAAGATAAAATCCAGTCATTTTAAAAGTATTAATCAGGAATCTTTTTATTCCTACAAATATACAGATCTTGTCACAGTGCCAATTTTGTAGCAAATAGCTTGTATCTCAAAATATTGATCTAATATATTCAGGAATTTTTCTCCTAAAGACACCCAACAAAAACATCACCAAAAAGGTAGATGAGACAGTTCCAGAGGGGAGAACAAGACTTCCACGACGAGCCACAGAAACCAAAAAAAATTATAAAGATCTCTCAAATTCAGAATCAGAGAGTGAACAAGAATTTTCACATTCATTTAGAGAGAAAGTAAAGGTAAATAGATACAATTCAGATTAACAGTTTCTAAAAGCCTTTTAAAATATTAAATATAGAATATATTTTTGTAAGAATGTCAGATTTATCTTGTCACTTCTTTTTAAGATTTAACCTTCCATATGAGAAAACTTATATAACAATTCTAAAAATTGACCCTTAGGCAATATAATGTTAAAATTTATAATAAGTTGGCATTATTGTTGCAAAATAGATGTTTGACTGTAGTAAAATTATAACTTTAAGATAATATCTTTGAATTAGAGAAGTACTTGGTCTTTCCAAAATTATGCTTCAAGAAACTACAGACTGTTGGGAAGCTGTGGATCTTTTCCTTGAATGAAAGCAAAAATATTGGATCTGAGGTTCTTTCCATACCCTGCCCCACCTCTGTTCACTCCTGACTTCTAGAGAGCTGAAGGAACTTACCCAAGGTCACACAGCTAGGAAATGGTTAAAAAAAAAAAAAAAGATTTGAACTCAAAAGAGTCTGGCAGGTCTCTGATCATTACACTGTTCTCATTTTAAATCATTAAACCTCCATCGCCCCCTGTTATCTCTTACCTGGAAGAACTTAAGGACTTCATAACTTACCTCCACATTTTCTTATCGCTTCCTACTTTAATTTACTATGCAAATAGTTAGGTAAATCTTACCAAGCCAACTCTCATCTTACCTTCTTCAAAGGAAAACCCTGAAAAATCTCCAAATAGACATTCAAAACATCGAAATACCTTTCCAAGCTTATTTTCTCACTTCCCCAGTATATACACAGAACTGTACCAGTCAAACAGAATAACCTGTGACTGCCAAACAAGACCTGTGCTTCTCGCTACCTTTGCTCATATCAGTCGTCCTCCGTACTCTCAGTATGTTCCCTTGCCATCTTCTTTTACAAACTCCTGAGCATGTTGAGTACTATGAAATCGGGGAACTCCTTCTGCTTCTGGTTTCCCTAAACTGGAAATCATCTTTTTTGAACCATTATAGCATTTTATTTGTATCTATTAGGATATTTATTATAGTCTATAATATTTTCCTGTGAATTTGTCATATGCTTTCTTGTGTATTAGAAGGTCTTTCACTACTCATGTTGAGGCCCCTGTTATGCATGTAGTGATACAAGGCATTTAATAAATAGTTCAATGTAATTTAATTAAATTGTTTTATGTGTCCAAGTATAAATTATTTGTATTCGAGTATAATTGAAAGACATCAATACATTTAGGAGAAGATCCATTCCAGACGCAAAACCATGAAACTGCCAAAGAAACAGCAGAATTCCTTCACTGCTGAAACACAAGAGGATGTATCAAAAGAATGGAAAAACTCATCTCTATTGAAAGATACTATAAGAGATAATAGCCTTGATCTATCTCCTGTACCTTTATCTGGGAGTCCGTCATCTATAGAAGTAATGAGATGTCAGTATCATTTTTTTCTTTTAGTTGAATGTTCAGTAATTTTCTATTATAACTAATTATGTGAAAATACAATTTGAAGACTAATTTTGAGGGATATGTTTAAGATTTTCAGTATTCAAAACATTTTTAAACTAGTTAATGCTAGTAACTTGGTCTTTGCTAAGTAGACTTGGGAACAATATTACTATGACACTGAAGTTTTAGTAAAAATGTTAGGAAGTTGAAGACCAAACGCTTTAATATAGAAAATATTTAATGTATACTTACAAATTATAATGTGAAAGCTTGAATAAACCCTTATGTTTTCAGCTCAAAATATATTTAATAAGAGGGAAATAATGATGGGGATTTCTATTTTCTCATTTTTACATTTCAGTGACAAAATTCTCCAAGGAATATCACGGTCAGTCTTTGGACCTGTAGTGGACTATCTTCATAAACAATTGAAGTTTTGCTTTTATTTAAAAATAATTGGGAAAGAAAAAAATTATTCTTTGGGGCTCTGGCATATGTATATATTTTTCTAGTATAGAAACCATAAGAATAAGTTTCTACTTTTAATATCTTTTTCATTTCCCTTTATGGATATTTTAAAGCATTTCTAAGTGTCTGTCATTTTAGCTAAATTCAAGACCATTCAACACCAGTTAATGTACATTTCCTCTAAAGTAGCTACTTTGTTCTTTTCTAGAATATTTTCATAATGCTTGGGACCACTGTCATCTCAGATAAGCACACACTCAGAAGACAGATGCACATGCCCTGATTTGATTTGAAAACTGTCTGTCTGAGAATTCACTTATACTAAGACTTATTTCAGCCATGAATTTTCTCATCTATATATAAAGGATGTAGACCAGATGATTTCCCAAGCCATTTCTAACCATAAAATTCTGTGACTTTAAAATATATCAGTACTGGTGTCAAAATTACTCAAGATAATAATTAGGTTGATCATTATAGTGCAGCCCATACTATAGATATTTGTGTTTGAAAATGTTTTGAAAGTTCTTATAGTTACAATTTTGTTTTAAATTGAGCCATTAATATTTTTCAAAGTCTTATAAAAATATTTCACACTTAATTTTATCGATCTATTGAACACTTATCCTTTCTAAATACAGCTAAGATTTGAGGATTTGATAAATTACTATATTTTTTAGAATTTAATAATACTGTTTCTAAAGATGTCAGTGATTAACACCTGCCATCTCTTTTTGTGTCTTGTGAGGCAATATAGGTATAGAGAAAATAACAGAAAGGGATTTTACTCAGGATTATGGCTGTATAACAAAATCAGTATCACCTTATCCAAAAATTTCATCACCTGAATCCTTAAACAGTGGAGTTGGAAGTCCAATAAAGTCACCCAAGAACAGTGAGAAGAATTTACTACGTGCAAGAGAAAGTTACTCACCAATTCCACGATCATTCTTCTTGGTAAGGAAAAAATGTATATATATATTTTTCCTTCATTAGATATACCTGAAGGGAGTAAATCATTTGCCTCTAATCTTAATCAAATATACAGTGCTTGTCTGTTTAAGGTTTTGAGTTTGGTCTGGGGGAGAGAAGGAACCTACCAATAAGTAAAACAGCCTCAGTGAACTAACAGACTGATACAGGAGAAAGATGTAGTGGTATGAGAATTAGTACAGGGTACTGATAAGAATTCTCTGATAGGAACAATCACTTCCAAAGAGGTACTGCTTACTTGTCTACATGTCAGAACTACATTTCCTAGATTGGAACAGGCTTATTCCTGCAACACAGGCACTTCTTTCTGGTTTCACCGTAACTCGAAGTCTGTAACCTTTTAGTTACTAAATCACAAGTTGGCAAAGCAAACTGACAAAGAATATAGTTGAAAACAGTATGACTGTAGCATTTGCTTTAGAGATTTGTAAAGGAACTTTAGTAGTTAAATGGCATGAATATTAATGTAATGGTATATTGAAAAAGTCTTTATTCTGCTGCTCATGTATTGTTCTATGTACCATTTCTTATTAATAAAATACGTACATATGCTCGAAAGTCTTTTAAAAAGGTATTAGAGAAAGGAATCAATTATGGGTCAAAGTGAGGGAGTGTAGCTAAAAATATAATGTCTATGAGGAGTAGTTTGTAGTTTGAATTCTGCTTTTTTTTTTTTTTAAAGTTGTTTGTACTTTGGTACCAGTTTACAAAACCCACCTCACCTCCTTGGCTTGGGCTGTATAGATGGCTTAATTTGGAGAATTTTGAAGTAGTGATAAAGCTACAGAACTGATTGCCAAACAGAATCGTATATGAAACCTTCAGTGTGCCAAACATAAAAATAAAAATGCAGTTATGCTTTTTAAAGCAGATGGGTCTAAACCGTGGCCTACACACCACCCTCCCTCTCTGATAACCCCCCAAAAGCACCTTTGCAAGACTCTTAATTTCTACAGACCACAATTTAAAACCATTTCCCACTAGACCATCATCCCATGGTCCTTTCTCAGTATTGCTCTGTCATCCCTCCTTTCCTTGAATCCTTTCTCCCTTTAGTATCCCATCTTGCAAATCTCAACACCTAGGTCATCCCCACCCACCTACTTTGATGCTATCTGTGCTAGATGGAATTTTAATTGTTACATATATTGGCTGGACATTTACAGGAGATATTGTGTTTCCCATTTTCTGTGGACTCTTAATTAGGTATTGGAAATTTGCTATATAAATTAGTTGTACCAGTTTACACTCTCCAACAATGCTATGTGCTAGTGCCCATTTTTCTACAGTTTTTTGCCCATCTGATGAGTGTAAAGTGTCTGACTTTATTTTGCGTTTTTCAGATTAACAGCATCAGTGAGTATTTTCATATTTTTTGGCCACTTTGTAAATTGTCTGTTTTTTCTGATTTTTAAATTGAAGTTTGATTTTTCCTATAAATTTGTAGGAGTTCTTACTGTATTCTGGAGATTATTTATTGGTTATATACAATGCAGATGTTCTTTTTCTAGTGTGTAGCTGTCTTTTCACTTAGTTAAATCAAAATATGATGTAATGAAATTTACCAATCTTTTGTTCTTCAAGAAATCCTTCCCTCAGTTATTGTCATAAAAATATTTTCCTTTCTTGTGCAAATGTTAGTTTTAACTTTGAGGTTTTCCATCTTCCTAGGCTTCCTCTTTGCATATGGATAGTGAATTAGTGCAACATCATGCATTGGATACCCCTCCTTTCTCCATCATTTGTGATGCCAGTTTGGTCACAGCCTTGGCAACCACATGGGTCAGCTGTTTGGCCAGTAGAATATAGAACAGTGCCTGTCTATCTTCGAGCTAATACAACATTGCTTCAATTAGTGTAGTTTTAGGGTTTCACCACCCCCATCCTCACCCTCATCTCATTCTGCTTCTAAATTCTCTTGGCCCTGTACTTGTCTGATAAAATTTAGAATTAGTTTGTCTAAGGGAAGAATTGCCATTTCCCAGTATTGTTACTGAGATTTCTCATCGACATATTTCATTTTTCTCTCTACTTTTTGGTCTTATTTCCAACAAAGTTGTGTCAAATCTTCCACAAAGAAAGTTGTACTTCTGCCCTGTTTTATGGGCCTTTTTCTTTACTGTATGTAAAAAAAAACACAAAACTTTAAAACAATTGTTTTCTGGATTTCTAACTTTTTGCCTTTGTGTAGAAACACTATTGATTTTTATATGTCCCCACACCCTTGGCAAATTCTCTCATAATCACCTGCCTAGATTCTCTTGTATTTTGAATATAGATAATCATAAACTGTTTTTTATGGTAATTTTTGCATTTTCTCCTCCAGTCCTTATACTGCATGGTCTTTTCATTTTTAAGGTTACTATGACCTGTAGAGCAGTGCTAAATAGATACCGTGCTAGCATGCATGCTTATCGATAGTTTTCGGTAGATACTTGTTATCAGATTAATGTTGTAATTGTTTTAAGTGCCTTTTTTTCAGTTATGAATGGGTGTTGAGTTTTAGTAGGAATGAGTTACTCCCTCAAAATTTAAGTAGTTTGGTTTAATGTTGTTGTGTTTTTCTTACTTTAGTTTTCTGACTTCCTTTGGGTTTCTGTGTGTCTTGTTCATTCATAGCCCAGTTAAGAATAATACTATTGTGAATAGAAACAATATAAATTCTGTGGTACAGCTGGCCCTCCATATCCATCGGTTCCACATCTGTGGATTCAACCAACTGTGGATCACTATTTTATATATGGGACGGTAGCATCAATGGATTTCGATATTTGTAAGGGGTCCTGGAACTGAATCTGCCCCACAGATACTGAGGGAGGAGTGTACTTATACAGGAAATACAAAAATTGCAACAGCTATTCAGATGTAAGCAGTTATAGTTCAGAAAAAATTTATGGAAATTGAACCTCCAAATAGGAAAATCATATTTGAAGCAAAAGAGGGGTATATATGGTAGTATATCCATCAAGCTTTCCTTAAACTAAGTTGGTTCTTATAAGAATCAGATTACGGGCCTTTAATAATAGTTACAATAATTTAGTGTTTTTCAACGGTTTTTATCTGAAAATGTGATGTTTAAAATATGTAGGATGGTTTGATCATAGAAAAAAAGTTGAAATTTTTAAAATGAGATGGTCTTAAATAGGCTGTCACTGCTAAACCACTGACATATTTATAATTAGGACTCTCTGGTTTCATGATCATACAGGAATTTGGGTGAGCTTTTTATCCACTATAGAAGTCCACCAATCCATCAACAAAAATATTTTAATAACCTATAAAATACAGAATGTTTAGAATTTTACAGCTTGGAGTGGGCTGGGTTTTGACCTGGACCTAAGTGGATAGGTTGGTATATACAGACTGACTGGAGAAGCAGCAGTAACCTAAGTACAGAAAGGCTACCGGAAGTGGACATGCATTTTCATAAAACAGGAAAAAGACTAATTTGACTGTAACAACAAACGTGTGTATTGAAACAGTAAGACATAAGGTTAGAGGACAAAGATATGGCTTAAAGATATAGCTTGAAAGAACTAGTTTAGACTTTTCTTTTCTATGGCTTCCCCTTTCCTGACTCAAAGAAATCAAAATCCTAATAAGGAAGAACTGAAAAGTAGGAGTAGTTTAAAAAAGCCAGCTCAAAACTATTGCTGTAATTTAAGATTGAGGTTAACATAAGAATTTAGAATTTAGGTAAATGCATGGTAGTGTGAGGCATAAAAAAGTATAGAAACAAAACAATCTGAAAAAAAAAGAATTGATAGCCTTTGCAATTTACTGTGTTTAGGGTTTGAGAAAGATGGTCAAAGGTGAATCCAAGAGTAATTACAGAATTTTTTTTCCTATTTCTGATACATACTTTAGGAAAGTCATTCAGCATCTCCATTATCCATGTCTAGTGAAGGAAGAGAGAAAATGTGGTGTGGCATGTCCTCTGACTCCACTCATGTATCAGGTTTGTAGTCAGAAGACTTGCTTTTTAAAAAACATATGTTAATCAGCAAAATACTACTGTGAAATTTCATCTGAGGGAATTATATATTTTAAGTCAATTTAGTTAATGTTAAAATGAAAGTAAGTACAATAGAATTTAATGCACAGTTACCTAAAACTATACAGATAATGGAAAAAAGGCCTTTTTTATAAAAGCAAGTATATATTAGGTATTTGTAATTAAGATTGTAGCACTGTTAATTACTTTTTAACTGTTCCTAAGGCCCTACACAACATCGTAGTCGCAAACGAATGTACACAGAAGACAATCTAAGTAATCCTGGTGAAGCAGAACTGGAAGAAGAAGAAGAAAGAGCAGACTTGCTTCCCAAGAAACTGTCTAAAGGAGAAGGTGCGGATCATCACACTTGGAAAGGTGGGTGGAGCAAATGCCTGTGTCAAAACGCATTTATCTTTGAAAATGGTTTCTTAGATCTTGAGTGGTCCTATTCACAGAACAAATTCCTTTGTAAAGATAACTTTGTATAAATCCAAGAAGGATCATGCTTTATCACAAAGTTCACTTTACCTGAATAATGTTATATAGTAAGGGTCTTTTTACTCATAAATCTCCCTTATCATTCTATCACTGATTACCACAGACAAGTTTTACTAGAGTATGAATTTACTGATAGATGAGTGTGTCACTAAATACTTGGGTTAATAATGTAGTAGTTAAGAACTAGTTTTTTTTAAAAAAAATCAGTCCAAGTATGTTCCATTTTAATGTTACTGTTTCTGCCTTAATTCCCATGCTTAGAAGGTTTTTTTAATAAGTCAAAATAATATTTTAAATGAAAAATATAGTAGTCTGTCTTTGATTTTATAATCCTTAGATTACATATAGAATCTAAAAATAAGATAGATTTGTTCTCAGCCTCATGGCAAATAATGCTAAATTTGTAACAATGCATATCTTAATTTTGGCTGATTGTCTTCATTTTTTAGTGTCTGAAAGTATATCTCCATTATCAACAAATGACTTTTCTATTCCTGGGGAGAACTGGGAAACTGAAATTTCAGGTATAGGGACGATGTGTGAGGAGCTCAATACAGAATTTAGGAGGAAAGTTCATGTGAGTTGTCATTCTTTAAATTATGATTTATATTTACACCCAATAACATGACAATATGCCACACTTTCTACTAGACTGTCAGTTTGACCCTTTGGCAACAAAACACTTCTTCATGAACTCACCTTTCCTCATGTACTGGTGAAAAATTGGAGTGATTCCTAGGCGAAAAGCCTTATTGTCTCATGAGCCCAGTTCCTTTTCTACAATCTGTGCATTACTTGTATTCTTTCTTTTTCTATGGGTTCTGTCTCTTTGTCCTATTTTCCTTTTCAGTTTAACATTTTGAGTCTTCTGTGATTTTTCTTTTTTTTTCTGAACGATTTTCTTTTCATGCCTAGTCTTTTTAATACATTCTTTAATCTCCACAGCAGTGACTGCTTGTGAGGGTACTATATTAAAGTATAGAGGATGAGCAGCCTCAGTCAGAGAAATCCATTTCACTTTGTTTCACCAGTTCTGTACTTACAGATCCTTAGTTACTGAGGTTCCAACATGGTGATATTTACAAAAACACTTTATGAAATAATTTTTAATTATTATTGTTTTCTCCACCTATCTCTTTCTCACGTGCCTATATTTAGAGTAGACAGTTCTTTTTGCCCTCCTGTTAAGAGAAGATATTTTTCTGCACAGGTTATCAGCCCTATCTCTTCTTTGCCTTTTTCATCCCTTCATGGGTAAAATCTGAAATTACTTAAGATTCTGTATATTTCTTTTGTTTTGACTTGATTTATCCAAGGTCAATCTCATCTAAACAGAGAAGCCCTGATTCATATATCCTGTTACACATCTGTGACTAGCTGCGAATATATGTTTTTATGAAAAATGGTAATAAATAACTTTGAGTGTGACTCTTATGCTGTGTTCCTGAAGATAATTATATAATCACTAGCATTTTTGTAAATGTAGAATGTCATGTACTTATGAAAATAATTACCAATTCCAACCCTCAGTCAGAGCCTTCCTGGTGGAACTAGGCCCTGCTCTGACTGAGCTTATTTATTAACACTTCAGTTGAGATCACTGAGTTTTTAATTTTTCACTTTTCTGAGTTCTTCTTAGGCATTTATATTTCATGGAAAAGGCTCTGGCCTTAATATAGTCTTGGTTAGATTATTATTTTGTAAAGATTTTTCAAGTTAAAAATGAGTATTTTTCAGATCCGCCACAAAATGATGGATAATTTTACTAAGCAGTCTTGGAAAACGGCTCAACAACATATAAGAACAGTGAACCATCAGATTCAGGAGTATAGGTCTGTGCTAAAAATCCCTTCTGAAATATTCTAAGTGCTGTGCTATAAGTGCTATCATTTTTTTAAAAAAAAAATCTCATTTTGTTTCTTTAATAGGATTAAAAAACTTGACAAATTCCAACTCATCATCATAGAGGAGCTGGAGAATTTTGAAAAAGAGTCACAGTCTTTAAAAGATTTGGAGAAGGAATTTGTGGTTTGTGCTTTTAAGAGTTTAAAAATAATTTTAAAACCTCATTTTTAAAGAGCTACACTCAGGAAAACTTCTGTTAACCTTCTGCTTTTAGACCACACCATAAAGGATTTTGTTTTTTAGAACATAATTTAATCTTAGATTTTTAGTTAGTTTCATATACATACACTAAAAATACAGATTTAAGTTTATGATGCAGGGGAGGGATAAATTGGGAATTTGGGATTAACCAGATACATACTACTATATATAAAATGGATTAACAACAAAGACCTACTATATAGCACAGGGAACTATATTCAATATCTTGTAATAACCTGTAATGGAAAAGAATCTGAAAAAGAATATATATGTATGTATAACTGAATCACTTTGCTATATACATCTGAAACACTGTAAATCAGCTATACTTCAGTAAATATATAAAGTTTATGATGAATACCTTTGATAATAAAGGAGAAAGTCTGAGTTTGCTTTCAATTTTTTTCTTAATCTGAAAGAGTATAGGACATCTGCAATATTCTTAGCATATAGCCAAGTTTTTAAAATGAGGAATATAAATATAGTAAATTCTGCTATTTTTTAGTCATAATTATACTATAATCAGTTTTGTATTTTGAAATTTAGGGCTTTTGGGAAAAGGTATTTCAGAAGTTCAGTGCCTATCAAAAAAGTGAACAGCAGAGGTTAGTATGACATTCTTAATGATTAGAATCTATAACATTAGATTTTTTTATTATAATAGTTTAATTTGTTAATTAAAATACAAAGGTAACTTTCATTATTTTATTTGTTAGACTTCACCTTTTAAAAGCTTCATTGGGAAAGAATGTCTTCTACAACATTGATTATGAAGAAACTATTTTTACATCTGAGGTATAAATTTTATATTTTTATATATAATTTCTCTCAATATTAGTCAGTCTCACTTGTCTTTTTGTTGTGAAAATTTTACAGTAAATTTCATGGGGGAAATTATTTATTCACAGATGTGTTTGATGAAAGAAAACATGAAAATGCTGCAAGACAGACTTCTTAAGGAAATGGTAAATCAGCTATCTAGTTTGGGTTTTTCAAATGGAATGATCAGTCATGCTTTTATATATTTAAATGGGAAATTCTTCCACAGGTTTTTCTTCTTTCTTTTGGGATTGAGAGAAGCCAGTTTTAGCCCCACTGGGTTCTTTAAGTTTTTAAAATTAAAATGGGAGCAAATTTACAGTAGAAAAATAGGGGTGATTTAAATAATGAATCCCTCTCCTAAGGAAGAAAAGATGGATTTAGAAATTTAAAAATAAGCTAGAAGCATGATTTCTTTGTATGCATCTAAGCACGATGCACTGCAACAGTCCTGATGTGTCTTCTGAAGTCCTGTGTCAGGCAGAGCTACCCAGAAAGAACTACTGTCTACTTGGACAAGACTTCATTTCCTTAGATTTGGGGATAAAAGTAGCTGGCTTTGCAGAGTTCTAGTAGACCAGCAACTGCAATCAGGGGGTTGGGGAGGGGGGAAGGTGTCTAAAGGTACTTCTCCAAGTGAACATGCCTTTGGTGTTTTCTCAAAGATGGAGGCATTTCTCTGTGTATTTTAGTACTAATCTTTGATACAGCATATTTTAATACACTTTTATTAAATTTTAATAGAACCAGTATGCTGATATATAGCAGAGGATCAGGATGTGTGGCTAAGCCAGTTCAGCTTAAAAGCACATAAGCTAAAGTTCTTCTCCAGACTACAGATTTAATATTTAAAGGAAGAAAGTAAAAAATACATTTCATTGATTTGGGGTTTAAAAGATGAGGTCTTCTCGCAACTGATCATCTAAATATATCTAAAATATCAGTAATAAGCACATAATTCTGTAGATATCTAGGAACAGACCCTGAGGAATTGGATAGAATGAACACTGATACATAATATCTAATACCTTGATTTTTTTCTTGGCCATAGCAAGAAGAGCAGCTTCTTAACGTACGCAGAGGACTGATGTCATTATTCATGGCTCATGAAAGAAACGTGTGATGTCTAGTTGTTATCAACAAGTTTTATCCAGTTATTCCTTTGTGTGTATAGCTGAGGAATACCAGAGTAGCTCTACAAAGAAAATACATGTCACCCAGGCAAGAGTACCTTTGTAGGAACCTCTAAATTCAAAGAAATGTCCTCTAATGGATGAGAAAGAACCTACAGTCACTATAACATGACTCTTGAGACCCAAAGACTTTGGCCGGAAAAATACTATTTTTTTTTTAGAAAGTTTTGGGAAACCAATCAGTAAAAGAAATTGGCTTGTTTTTGGAGTAATATTTGCATGAGACAAATACTGCCAGGTTAACTATACTCATAAACTAATTATTTCTTTAATAAACTAAAATTTATCATATAAAATATATTTTTAAAGTTTGAACTAAATAAATAAAGTATTATTAAAATTTACTAGTTCAGAATATACTACAAGTAATAAAAATTTAGTGATGCATAGAAGGGGGAGGAGTCTGATTTAAAAATGCTTCCCTGAGTGTAAATCAGTACTTGCAGCACACTGTTGGAGAGTATATTTATTCAGTTATGGCTCCATTGTATTAGAAGGCACTAACTAGCCTAAAATAGTTAACATGTCTATCTAGAATTAAAATGGTATTAACTCGCAGTAGGCTTTTGACAAGTACTTTTTAAGCCCTAGTGTTCATTGTAATAATATATTTTGCTAGATTAATGTATAAAAGTGAATATATTTGCTTTAATTATATAATAAAGTTGAAATAAATGCTGTCACTGGGATTTTATACAATTATTTTACTTTATAAATCATTTTCCTGTTTTATGAACATGGGATCAAGCAAAATATCCTCCAATCAATCAGACATCTGAAGTATAACAGCACGCAGCCTCACTTACCTGCTTCACGGTAGCAGAGTATTTGGATGTTACTGGTATTTAAATACAGTGGTAAAGGCTTCTTAGTCTAGATAAGCAAAGGAAAACCCTTCACATCTTAGCTTTATCCCATTGCTAGCATCAGCAAAGATTTACTGATGGATTGATACGGTAGCAGGGATTCTATGTCAAGAAACAGTGACAGGTCTGCTGTAATATTAACTACTACTCAGGAGTTGAAACTCCATGTTGCCCCGTGAGACTTCTTTAGAATCAATCCCATCGTGACACACATCCTTGTTTGCCTCATCCTTGGCCAGACTTCCAAGACTCCTAAATAATACATTATGCTAATTCCTATACCGTGCTGTATGTGTAATCCTACCCAGGTTCCTACCTCCTCTCAGCTCTTTAAACTGTTCTGCTGTGACCTTGTCATGACCATAGTTGTGCCCTGAATCTCACCTTCAAACATCATCACCCCAGCCTGCTTTCTAGAGTAGTCCCAGGCTGTTTACTCCACCACTCTTTTGCTGTGCCTGTTAGTTACCCTTCTTGTCCTACCTCTTTCCTTACCGATTCTAGAGTCATTAGTCCAAAATAATAGTCTCTTGCCCTCTCTCCTCTCCTCAACTTTATCCACTAGTTCATATCCCTCATTCCACAACCTGAACACCACTTGAGAAGTATAATCAAGGTTTAAATTTATGACTACATATTGCAAGTGGCTACACAGCATTGCTCAGTAATCCTTATTCTGCCCTGTTCAACTGCCTTCACCGCGTTTCCAGAGTATTACTGTACATCAGTACCTCTTTCCTTAGTTCTTTACCTTCTAGGGGATGGCCTTACCTCATACTTTCCTTATCTCTTCTCCCTAAAATCTAACATGTTACCTGCATCAATACTGGCATTTCTGATTTCTCACACGTTCCAGCGGCAGAATAGCCTCATTATTTCAGGACAATCTAATCCCCCTGCTAGTGCTCTGAATCCTGTTGTCTGACTTCTCTCTACTGGTGTGTATAGCCCACACTTTTTTTTTTTTTTTTTTAAAAAGGACTTTGACAACAAGTTCCTCTTTAACTGCTGCCCTCGCTATGTAATTCTCTACCCACACAGAACGTATCAAAAGAATTATCGTGAGTTACTATCTCAACTTACACACTTATTTGCCCCTTACCTATCACCTCCCCTAAGTCCAGCTTCTGTCCCTACAATTTCACTGAGACAGCTTTTATCAAAATCACCAGTTATTTTACCAACTCTTATCTCTGTGTACTTCTCATGCAGCTTCTCAGTGTCATTCCACAGTTAACAACCCCCTTGGCTGGCACATATTTTCCACTCTTTCTTGGCTCATTCCTGGCTTCCCTGTTACCTCTTAATAGGGGGCTCATTCCTAGTCTATCACTTCAATCTATACCTTCTCCTTAGGTAATTTCATCTTCGTATTGATGACTTCCAAATGTAGAAACATGGTGACCTTTACTTTGGACATTAGAATATCATATACACTGCTTTATTGATAGTTTTAATAAACATCTCAATTCTCCAACTCGATTTCTCTCAGCAGCAGTCTCTCTCACCACCAGAGAAAAGAAAAGACAAACCTGTCCTTCCATCTCAGTAAATGTCACTTTTATCCACCCAACTATTCACGCAAAAACCTAGAAGTAATTCCTGATTGCTCCATTTCTTTTGGCCAGTTAATCAATCAACAAGTCCTGCAGATTGTACTGCCAAAATATGTTCTACATATATATATACTTTCTGTCACTTCCACTGTCACTACCTTTGACAGTGTCAACATCACTTCTCACATAGACGATTTCAACAGCCTCCTAAATTACTTTCCAGCGTTCATACTTGCCTTTTTACAACCCATTATGCACTTAGCAGCCAATATGTTCTTGCTAAATCATAAATCACACCATGCTTCTGACTCCGTATGTAAAACTCTCCAGTGAAAATACATTCTTAACCAATGGGTCAAACAAGAAATCACAAAGGAAATTAGAAAATACTTGGGGACAAATGAAAATGAAACATAAAGCAGTGCTCAGAAATTTATAGCTGTACATTTATATACATTAAAAATAAAGATCTCAAATCAATAACCTAACTTTATAACTTTAAAGAACTAGAAAAAGAGCAAACTACACCCAAAGCTGTCAGAAGGAAGGAAATGATATTAGAGATTTTTTTTTAAAAGAATAGAAAACTAAATAAAACCAAAAGTTGATTCTTTGAAAGTCCTTCATTAAGTCTTAGTGATGCAAACACAGACAGCTGAGTGGGTCTTTTATCTCCTGCCAGGACCCTGACTGACACCCCAGATGACACAGACCCTGCCTGCCCTGCCCACTTTTCTCTCCTCACAGCCTCCTTAGGGAGACTGAGCTATTATGTCCATCCCACACATCATGACTCTTCCTTCGCCAGGCTCAGGCCCCCTCCTCCCTCCCAGAACCATCTTTGCCAGTCTTATGGCTAATAAAGACCTGGGTTTTACCTGCTCCTCTCCTGCCTCTGCCCTCGCTCCAAGAGATGAGACAGATCACTTCTCAGTCAGCAAGTAGGCGACAACCCGTGGGCACACACGTGGTGGGAGGCACAGGCATGGCTCCGAACTGACTGCCTTCCCTTCACTCACCCCCAGGGCTCCAACCAGGAGTCCTGTCTGGAAGCTGGAAGTGGCCAAGGGCCACTTGAGTGGGACAGGGGGAAGAAAAGGAAGGCCTGGGGTGAGGAGAGGGAGGTACTTGCTCTGAGACTGGGTCCTCTCTCTAGACCTTTGCCCTCTTCCCCCACCATCACCTCCCTTTGGTTGAACAGCCCTGAACCATGGGGTCGATATTGTCAGCAGCCCAAGGCCGAGTCTGCACAAAATCCATGTGTCCTTTGGGAAACGTGATGTCAGTGTTCGCTCAGCATATAACCCCCTCCTATCTAGGTCTGAGGTCCTTGGAAATGGAACCTTAAAAGGAGAAAATCTGGAAGGCACCTCCTGGAGTACTGCAAATCTGAGCCATGGGGCTTCATGAGCAAACTTACGGAAGTTATCCCAACTTTGACTTGAGGAAGTCATCTAAGCAGAGAATCTAGGGAAGTCTTTTGGTGGCTCTGCCTCCCCCTTCCACCGCTGTCTCCCACCCCCAATCCACCCCTACCCCAGATCTAACCTCCCTGCCTCCCTCCAACTACAGCTTGGCCCAGTCCCCAGGGCCAAGACTAAGGTGAGGAGAAGTGAGGCACTTGCCTTGGGGGGCAGAATTTTAAGGGGATGCCAAAAAAATTCATCAATCAAGATAAATAATATCTTAATGCAATATTTTAAAACATCAAAATCAATGCAAAAAAATCCAAGATGAACAAAATAGCAAATTTTAAAATAAACCTTAGAAAGGGGGGAAAAAAGTTGATTCTTTGAAAAGATCAAGAAAATTGATAAACCATTAGTTAGATTGCCTAAGAGCAACAGAAGACTAAACCTTCTAAAATCAGAAATTGGGAATATTACGATTGACCTTACAAAAATAGGATTACAAGAGAATTATGAATGACTGTATGCCAACAAATTAGACAGCTTGTATGAAATGGATGAATTCTTAGAAACACTAACTACCAAAACTGATTCAAGAAACAGAAAATCTGAACAGACTTACAACAAGTAAAGAGATTTAATCAGTAACCAAAAACCTCCCAGCAAAGAATTCTACCAAACATTTAAAGAAGAATTAATACCAGTCCTTCTCAAATGCTTCCAGAAAACAGAAGAGGGAACATTCCTAACTCATTCTATGAGGCCAGCGATACCTTGCTACCAAAGTCAGAGACGTCACAAGAAAATTACAGACCAATATCCCTTATGAATATAAATGTAAAATCTTCAACAAAATACTAGCAAACTGAATCCAGCAGCGTATTAAAAGGAGTATATTTAATGAAGGAGTTGAAAGATCTGAACACTGAAAACTACAAAACACTGTTGAAAGAAAGAAGACCTAAGTAAGTGGAAAAGACATCCCATGGCCATCCCATCCGATTGCAAGGCTTAATGCTGTTAAATGGCAATACTCTCTGAAGCAATCTACACATTTAATGCAATCCCTATCAAAATTCCAAGCCCTTTCTGCAGAAATGAAAAAGCCATCCTAAAAATCACACAGAAATGGAAGGGACCCAACATAGCAAAACAATGTTGATATGTTGATAAAAGAATAATAAAGTTGGAGGACTCACAGTTCCCAATTTCATACTTACTATAAAGCTAAATTAAAACAATATGGTACCTACAGAAGGATAGACATAACAGCAATGAAATAGAATTGAGAGTCTAGCAATAAACCTATTCATCTATGGTCAGTTGAGTTTCATCAAGGGTGCCAAGACCATTTGGTGGAGAAATAGTAGTCTCCTCAACCAATGGTTATGGGACAACTGGATAGCCACATGCCAAACAAAAAAATTGGACTCTCTCATACCATATATAAAAATTAACGTTAAATGGATCAAAACCCTAAAAGAGCTAAAACTATAAAACCCTTAGGAAAAAAACATAGTAAATCTTCATGACCTTGGATTTGGCAATGGATTCTTAGATATGACACCAAAAACACCAGCAACAGGAAAAAAAATGTAATTTGGACTTCATCAAAATATTCTTTTAAAAAAGGACTTTTGTGCATCAAAGAATACTTCCATGAAAGGAAATAAGAACCTACAGAATGGGAGAAAATATTTGCAAATCATATATCTCATTAGGGTCTAGTATCCAAAATATACAAAAAATACTTACAGCTCAACAACAAAATGACAATCTGATTAAAATATATGGGCAAAGGACTGTGGATAAACAGTTCTCCAGAGAAGACATACCAATGTCCAACAAACACATGAACATATACTGAGCATCATTAGTCATTAGGAAAATGGAAATCAAAACCATAATGAGATCCCAACTTTATACCCGCTAGGATGGTTAGAATAAAAAAACAGAAAGTAAGTGTTGGCAAGGATGTGCAGGAATTGGAACCCTTGTGCATTTCTGGGGGAATGTAGAATAATGCAGCCACTCTGGATAACAATTTGGTGGTTCCTCAAAAAGTTAAGCAAGGGGGCTTCCCTGGTGGTGCAGCAGTTAAGAATCCGCCTGCCAATTCAGGGGACACCAGTTCAATCCCTGGTCTGGGAAGATCCCAGATGCCATGGAGCAACTAAGCCCACTCGCCACAACTACTGAACCTGCGCTCTAGAGCCTGCGAGCCGCGACTACTGAGCCCGGGCGCCACAACTACTGAAGCCCACGCACCTAGAGCCCATGCTCTGCAACAAGAGAAGCTACTGCAATGAGAAGCCCGCGCATCGCAACGAAGAGTAGCCCCTGCTCGCCGCAACTAGAGAAAGCCCGTGCACAGCAACGAAGAAGCCAATGCAGCCAAAAATAAAATATATTAAATATATTTTTTAAAAAAAGAAAAATTGTACAACTAAAAAAAAATTAGACAAGGAATTATCATATGACTCAGCAATTCCACTCTTAGTTATATACCCAAAAGGATTGAAAACAGATATTTAACAAATACTTTCGTACAAGAATGTCCACAATAGCACTATTCACAATAGCTAAAAGGTGGAAACAGCCCAAATGGCCATCAAATAAACAAACATGTAGTATATCTATGCAATGGAGTATTTTTCAGCCATAAGAGGAAGGAAGTATTGATTAATGTTACAGTGTGAATGAATCTCAAAAGCATTAGGCTAAGTGAAAGAAAACAGACACAAAAGGTCACGTATGATTCAATTTACAGGTAATATCCAGGAATTATAAATTCATAGAATCAGAAAGCAGGTTAGTGTTTGGTAAGGGGAGAACGAGGAGTAGCTACCTAAAGGGTATGGGGTCTTCTTCGGGTGTGATGAAAATGTTCTGGAACTAGATAGAAGCGGTGGCTGTACGACTTTGTGACTGTATTAAATGCCATTGAACTGTATTCTTTAACACTGTCAGTTTCATGTTATCTCCTTTTCACCTGAATTAAAAAACAACAACAAAGAACCTCTCCAGAGGTTTTCTGTGTCCGTAAAACCCAACCTTTATATCATGGCCTAAAATGCCGTACGTGAGCTAGCCTCTGCCTCTGTCTTCACTCTTATTTTCTACTCCTTTCTTCTTGTACAGTATACTTCAAAAATGCTATGGGGACAGGAACCTTGTCTGCCTTGTTCATCACTATTTGCAGAACCTAAAAAGAGTGCCTGGGAAAGTAGGCTTGCACAGTGTGAAGAAGTGAGTGAACAGATGTAGTGTTTCTAGGGAGGAATTTGCTAATAAGTACAGAGAGGGCCAGTGTGCCTCCTAAAACTCTTCAGATCCTCAAATCCCATATAATGTTGGTATTTCTATTAAAATTGATAAAGTATTAGTCAACCAGCCATATGAGCATCTATTATGTGACATGTACTGTGCTCAGCTCTATATACAAAGGTAAGAAATGAACCCTCTCCTTGTACTTAAAAATGGTATCTATGTGTTTTTAAAGCAGTCATGTAGAATCATATGGATTTCTATTTTATTGGCACCTTTGAAGAATTGTGTAGGCAAATCAGAGGTACACAGGCTGCATTACCAAAGACGATGTCATATTTGTAATGGTTAGTTTCTGTTTTTTAAAAACATATTAGGTCAAGGGGCTTCCCTGGTGGCGCAGTGGTTGAGATCTGCCTGCCGATGCAGGGGACGCGGGTTCGTGCCCCGGTCCGGGAAGATCCCACATGCCACGGAGCGGCTAGGCCCGTGAGCCATGGCCACTGAGCCTGCGCGTCCGGAGCCTGTGCTCCGCAACAGGAGAAGCCACAACAGTGAGAGGCCCATGCACCGCAAAAACCAAACAAACAAAAAAACAAACAAAAAAACATATTAGGTCAAAAGAGCCAATGGAAATATTCTAAAACAACATCTAGAGGGAAATAACTCAATATTTTTTTCAGGAATACAAATGTGTTGAATGAGATCTATATGTTGTACAATCTTGAACTGTAGATAATATAATTTTGGTTTACGCTGTGATAGCAATAATTTTAAATAAACGGAAGTTGGAGCAGTGTGTTTCACTGTCACACTAATGAAACATTTGCCTTTAATATCAATAGGGCCTTTGTTATTTTTACCTAACTTGATGTGCATTCTACACATGTCAAATAACTACTGTCAGTGTGAGCTTATGAGTTTGAAATTTGTAACAGATTTGACATTAAAATTTCAAGCTTATTTAGAAATAAAATTAACTGTTCTGTGTAATTCAGCATTTTCTATTATATATTTACTTAAACTTTAAAAAAAGTTTTTAGAGCAGGAGTAGGCAAACTCTTTTTTAAAGGGCTACACAGTAAATGTTTTAGGTGAAAAAGGTAAATTTGAGGATACCATGTAGGTAGTTTAAATATGTCAAATGTAACCATTTAAAAATGTAACAATTCTTAGCTTGCAGACCATTAAAAAAAAAAAAAAGGCAGATTTGGTCTGTGGGCTGTAGTCTGCAAGACCCCTAGTTTAGAAGAACCATTTTGAAGATCAGATCTCTCTGTTCTTTACTACAAAATTTATTCCTCAATTTATCTTACTATAGTGATTTAAATCAATTTTGCATTAGCAGATGTTAATGATTATGTTAATTAACTAATATAGCTAACGTTTCTTGATTTTCCTATTTCAAACATACTAAAAAATAAATAAGCATTGTTGCTAATGACTTATACGTCTTACCTGGATCACAATTTAACACGATGTTGGTGCAGGTTTATGACACTTCAATTAAATGGAGCTGTACAATGGTAACTGTTCCAGAAGAACACATGGGAAAGGTCACGGAAGAGAGAAAAAATTTTGCAGCATTAGTATAGCCAGGCAGAAACTTAAATACTAAACTCTACAGACATCACTACAGAGACTTAAATGCCACCCAATTCTGATACCATAGATGCCCAACAGATCCTTGAGTGGGCAGTAGACTGTGGTTTTCATCTAGCATTTAATTCTTCCTTAAACTGGCACTCTAGGGTGACGAATTCTGCTGTCTCTGACCTCAGGGCCTAGGGTGAAGCTCTCCAAGTTGCTAGAGATATTTCTTCAGCCATTCCATCAGCACCACCTAATAACAGTTAACCCAGTCAGTTATCATACGTGAGTTCATATTTATGTCTAGGTTCATGAACATATTGAATTAAAATGTAAACATGGAAGAATCATAAGTGCTATGAATAAACACCTAAAATAGAAGTCTAAGCAATGTAAAAATTGGAGCAAACTGTTAGGTCCTTCCTGACAGGAAGTCAGTTTGACTTTCAGTATGTTCAGCTGTTTATGAGCATCTTCTGAGATGTTCCTTTCACGTGAAAAACTCTGAAAAAAAATTTTGGAAAAAAACCTGGGTAAATGGGTATTGGAATAATGTGGGACTAGTAATTTTAACAGTATAATTAGAATTTTGCATTTCTGGACTTAGCTATTGAAGAACTGTGGATATGTAGCTAAAAACTGACATTCAAACTTCCAATATATATTAGAATAAATTTAGACTTGTAATTACCATATATTTCCACAAGGTGGACCTCTTGATGTTAGGTGTTTTTTAATCCATTTCAATTGTCCAAAAATTACATAATATAATTTTAAAGCCCCTTTAAAAATTTTTAAATGTACGTTTTTTACAAAGTCATACAATGTACTGTTCTCCCTATCATACTGGCTTAAAACTTGATGCTTCGAAACATGATTCAATTTCCTGTCACAAAATTACCAGTTAAGTTTTTAAAGTCTTTTAAACTCCTTAAAAGCAATTTCTTTAATGACTTAATTTTGTTTAAGTCAATCATTTTATTTTGTTAAAATAAAAGTGAGTTATAAAGTCAATGCACAAAAACCTCATTAATGACTACTACTAATAGCAGTCATGAAGAATTCTTATAATTCAGATACTATATCTGATTGTTATTGAATAAGAAAGCAGAATTGTTTTTTTCTAAGTCTTCAGGCTCCTAAGAATATAAACGTTCCCTTCAAATTTATACAGATGTAAATTCATATACATATGCATGTATATCACCAGTACCATGTGATTTATTAATTGCTTTTTAATTTTGTTCCTCCAACTAACTAGGATGAAAGAGATTTGAGATGCCATGTCGTATACTTATTTAGTGCAGAATTCCATACACTTAGTAGGTGCAGAGTAAATACACGTACCTGATTCACAGTTTTAGGTTATCTCAACCTCTGTAATACCTGCTAAGAACATGAAATATGGAAATACAATTTAGGGAAAGAGTTTATGATTAATAAAAATACAGTGATAGAAGTTAGATACCATTGCAAATATTTTGATTACAATGAAAATATCTTCTGGTTTCATGATATCTTAGAACCCTTGAGTCTGGACCAAACCAAAAAACCCTGCTTTGGATATCTTGTATTTTATCGTAAATTTTTAATTTTATTTATCTATTAGTTATGGGTCTTTACTTGGGCAAAGAAACCTGAACATGTGTCCCATCTATCAGACTATAACTATAGCTGCAGTTTAGTTATTTTCTAAGCACGGATCCTTTTTGCTTTGGGGGCCAGAATGATTTCTAAAGTAAGGGAAACTTCTTCCTTTCTTTGCTTCACAGTAAGCAGTTATATAGATATTTCTACGTGATGGAGATTGAAATCTTATTTTTACACAGTTTGGCTCCAATTAATATTTTAAATTGAATAAAATATAAAATAGGGAGCTAATATGTACTTAAAATAGAAAATAAGTATTTTGGGGGTTGACTGGCCACAAGTAACATCTTACGTATAAAAGAGTACACACATATATATATTAAATATACAATATATATACATACACATAAATGCTTATAAAATTAAGGGATTGGCTTCTAGTTAGGAAGGATTTAGATATCATTTCATAGACACAGAAATTGAGGCTCAGAGAAGTCAAGCGATTCACAGAAGGTTACACAGCAAGTCAGAGGTAGAGCTGGAAGTTTTCTACCATACAGTGATTTCTTATAAAAGACCCCAATTCCACAAACGGACAGTATGTTTGCTAGCATCTAGGACTGATCACAAGTCCCTTAGGACAAAGTGCTACAACAAGGGTTGAGCAGTTTCCATGGGCACCTGACCTACTGCAGCCTTAAAGCAGCAGAACAGGAAAAGTCAAGGAGAGCAATGAGGTAGCTTGAGCAGTGAGAAGTCACAGGCGAGGTTCGGCAGCTCCAGGGCTACCTGGCAACCACACCCGCAGTGGGCAGAACTTGCCGGGCACTGTGCTGGAACTTCAGCCACTTTCCCTCCTTTATCTCATTTAGAGATTACAGTAGTGTTGTGTGTGAGAGAGAGAGAGAAAGAGAGTCTCAGGTGGGGCGGGGAGGGGGTGGGAGAGCTTCCTGCAGAGGAAATAAATACCTTGATGAATGGCACAGAGCTGGGATTTCGGCACAGGTTCAGCAAGATCCCAAAGCCCTTATCCAAGCACTGTGCTCCCTGCCTCAATGGACCAGGAGGGAGGGCTCATTTTCATGAGGACGCTTACTCGAAGGCCAAGTAAAAATGTATTTCAGGGAACATTTATTTTTATTTAACTTACTTTCCCCCTTTGTGCCAAGATTACCTTTTACATTTGTGCCAGGGTAAGTTTCCTCTTTATGATCTCCACTCCATCTAAACCTTTGTCTCTTATAACAGAGTTTTTAATAATGTTTGCAAATATGAAATTAAAAATACTCTTAAAGAGGGCATAATTTTCCTTTTGGTAGAATTTTTCAACAAGTTATTACTTATTTCTAGGTTCATTACTGAATGATACATAAACTTAAATTAACTTGAAAAGGATAATTTGATTTTCTAAGGCACAAACCACGTATATCAACAGAATTTACAAAACAAAACGCACGAAAAGTTTGAATTCTCCTTTATGTGTTTGGCTTCTGATGGCTCAAAAGTAATAAAATTGGACTCGTTTCACAGCCTATTCTAAAAAATCTCTCACCCCAACCCCAAGAAACTGTAACACCCAGGTTAATTTCCTGCAATGAGTAGTCATTTAATTAAAGAACAAAATTAACAGGAATCAAAATGTTGCAGCTGCATTTTTTGTTAGACATTATATAAAAAAAGAATAATACAGTAAGTCATTTTGTATGACACGAACTTAAAGAGTTCTCAAATTAATTGTGATCAGAATAAAAACGTCTTTTCCACACGGTACTGAAGACACTGCATACACATCCCTCGGTCGGAGCCTCGGCGCGGTGACCCTGCACACGCACGCGGCCGTCCCTGGTCACACCGCAGAACTGCAAAACAAGGCGGGAAGGCAAACAACAGTTTTCTTCTGGTCGAGTTGCTTGGGGTCTTTACTGACCCCAGCAGTTCACACTCCTCAGACACCAGAGAGTGAAGAGTGTCCTCTGCTGGTCCTCTTACAGGTGAGCGTGGCCAAGATTTCACCTGTGTGTGTGGTCCTGCTCCTCGCACAAACACAGCAGGGAGTCGTGAGCTGAACTTCAGGAAAGTTCCCTGATGAATGTTCAGTGTTGGTATCAAAAAATTAAACACAATTCTTCTCAGAAGAAAATCTCTATGGCCTGTGGAATCTAGAAATTACAAAAAGACAAATAACTTAAGGTTACACGTTTCTAAGTTAAAATTGCCAAAACCTTCCACAAATAATTCTGTTGCTATAAAAGCTTTGCACAGGTCCAACGGGTAAAACATGAGGATGGACCTGCCTGGATTAAAGTAGTGTAAAGCCGCAGACGGCGCCCACTGCTCGGGCCCCAGCCATAACCCAAGAGGAATCAGATGCTGAATTCTTAAGCCTACCTAAAATTTAGTTTGAAAAATGCTAGGTAAGCACTTGAAGAACACAGAAAGAGCAGAGCTTTGCTAAGTCTGTAGAAGTAATGAATTGATTAATACAACAAATTATTGGATATTATAGTAGCAGAGTTATAGTTTTGTTCTTGTAGAGTTGATAATGTGTTTGTGGCAATGTTTAATGCACTTAAGAAAATCTCATGTGACTAAAAATATTGTTCTCACTTTTAAAAGTTGACATTAAATTCTGAAATGTAGTGGTATAAAAATCATATTTCAGGGACTTCCCTAGTGGTCCAGTGGTTAAGACTCCATGCTTCCAGCGCAGGGGTTGTGGGTTTGATCGCAGGTCAGGGAACTAAGATCCCACATGCCACACAGTGCGGCCAAAAAAAAAAAAAAAAAAAAAAAATCGTATTTCCTGTTGTCTAAGTTTTGGGCTCACTCTTAAAATTCTGTCCTGTAAGAAAGCTATCAAGGACTTATGAGAAAATAATACATATCTTTAGTAAACATCTCTTTTAATAATGTATAATGAAAAAATGTATTAAATATTTTGAAATTACCATACATAGAGTATGTAGTAATTATATCTTTTTTTCTTTAACACAGAATTGAACATTAAAAATAACTCCGAATGTTTTACAGAGAATGTTTATTTCCTAAACATTTTTTAGTGTTTTGAACACTCAAAAGTAAGGTGATTTATTCCTGCCCAAAAGTATGCCAGTCATGGGGGGGAAACAAATATTTTTAAACAAACTATTTACTTGCTTCATTTTTTTCCTGCTCTTCCAACCTCCTTTTCTTCCCTTGATATATACAAAGTAAAACTATCGTGTAGGAGGGAATTCTGTGTGCCTGGTTTCTCTTCTACAGCCACAGTGGCTCACAGAGTAATCTTTTAAATAACAGTTGCAGTGGCCACTTTGTGAGGAGCAGAAAAGGAAAGGAATCCATTGTTTTAGTTTAAGGCAGTATCTCCATTCAGGGTTTCCCTTCTCTTTGTATTTGGGGCCTGAGCATCTCTAGACCAAGGGAGAAATGACAAAGCAGCTGGTGCAGTTGAAGGCTCGTGGCATCACAGGCAGCCTCTTTAGAATTAAAGGTATGTGAGAACTTCATCATGACTTGTCACGGCCATGGACAAGAAGGGGAAATGCTGGAAGGATATGCAGCCAACGAGCACTTCAGCATCAGCAAGACACCCTGTGCCACTTTTGTTTATGGTCACGTGGACAGAGAGTATATTCCCCTTGTGTGAAAAGTCTTGATTATGGAAGAATCAGTCAATATATCCCCACTGGAATATAAGCTCCATGAAGACCGGACCCTCCTTTACCTTATTTATAGTTGCATTCTCAGCACCAAGAATGGCACATAGTGATACTCAAATATTTGCTGAGGAAACAAATACATAAATATTTGTATAAATAAATCAAGGAGTTCTATAAACTAGGGAGTTCTGAATATTAGAGAAGGGGAATTAAACATATAGGCAAAGTACATTCAGTGCTTTGAGACTAATTTCCTTAAATATACATTAACTACTTAAATAAAACAACAACCTGTGTAATAATGTTCTCCTACATACCAGCTTTCACCAAGCCCTGTAAGAAACCATGGGAACGAACAGCACTTTCAATTGAGTTGCATTCTGTCTGTTCAAGACAGTTCTCTGCAGAAATACTGAATTTTTTTACCTGAACACACAGTGCTTTCTGACATTTTTTTCTTTTTAAATAAATACCATGTTATAAGTATCATGAAATTCATACAAACAGAAATCTGACCTTGTCAGATGCTTGCTTGATGCATGTACCTCCATTTCATTACTTTTGTATTCATTCAGTTCTTTACGAATTGCTGCCTGGAATTTAAAAACTGCACATTATTTTTCAGGACATTAAAAAGTTAACATAGGAAATTAGTATCATGGTTATAGATTGACAGCCATTCCTAATACTTGCTGGCTTTTGTTATTTTGTGATGGATTAGAAAACCCTTTTGTTCAGCATGTAGGCTTTTACATACTCATTTTTATAGCCCTACCAAGCTAGTGCATAGCTGGTATTCTGGAAGTGTTCAGTGAATTTATTTGCTGTGCTGGAGTTGGACGATATCCCCCCTCCCCCCATCCCAGCCCACCACGGCACATCATGGAGGGATCAAGCACATGCTCAGGGCACTTATAAAGTCGGAACATCGAAATAATGAGAGGAGTTCAGCTTTTGGTGAACTTACTTGGAACTCAACAATTAGATAATCTAGAAACAAGTTATTCTAACTTCAGAACACATTGTTGTTTTGTGTCATTTGAGAAATAACCTTGCCGTTACATGTGGGTGAGATGTGCATCTCAGTCTTTTCAGGGCCTCTCATCTGGCCCTCCTCCAGCTTCCCAACACCCACTTGCATTGTGTGCTTCTCTCAGATAAACCCTCCAGGACCAGGCCAGACAAAAACATCAGACACAGCCTCCGGGGCAAGGAAAGGCTTTGCATCGACTATGTAGGGACATACTACTCCCAGCTCTGCTGCCAAAGATGCCTGAATTCTCCCTTCATGGCTGGGCTCCTCTGAGCACACCCACCACGGGCAACAGAGAGGGTCAGTCCAACTACAGCCTGTCTGCATTTCTCCAAGTGCATGCAATGCTTACGTGCATTCATTTATAACCTCACGGACTCACACTCAGCATATGAAGAACGAGGAACAATTAGCAAAGTCAGCAAACTCATTGGCTGAATGTATTATGTTCCTCTTCCGAAAGGCTTTAAGAGTTCTGAAAATCACTAGAGGCGGGAAGGTAGGAGAGACTGTGTAGACAGACGCTCCTGGGTTTAAGTTCTGCCAGTCGATAGCACCTGACCCAGACAAGCCTTACCTGCCCCAGCCTCTCCTGGTCACCTGTTCAATGGCACCTCTACTGGGATAATTACAACACCTCTCTCTTTGGGATCTTTTGGAGGATTAAATGAAATAATAGCTGGCAGGCTGGGCTCAGCACAGGGCAGCGTGAGGGTTCGGTGGGTGTTAACTCCCTCTGCTTCACCCCTCAGCCTCTGCCCCACCGCCTCCTTGCTCTCCCCGCCTCTCTGACCAGGAGGTCCCCAGAGACACCTCAAACCAGACCGGCCCAGGACAGAGCCCAGAGCTGCCTCCCTCTACACCGGGGAGGGTCTCCTGAGGGCCTCTCACCTCTCCTCCCTTCCTCGTCCCCACTGCGGCTCGCTGTTTCAAACGATGCCATCCAGCTCTTTTTTGCCAGCCCTGCCTATTCTGATTTGTGCCCCAGATCAGAGCTTATCAACTTCACATTCTTGACATTTGGGGCTGGATCAGTCTCTGTGCGGGCTGTCCTGTGCACTTCCGGGTGGTGAGCGGCATCCCTGGGCTCCACTCAACAGACGCCAGTAGCACCGCCCCACTGGTGACAACCAAAAATGTCCCCAGACATTGCCAAATGTCCCTAAGGGCAAAACCATCCCCTGGTTGAAAACAAGACCTGAAATCTGGGTTGTATTTGTGAAAGCAACATCTGGTCAAGCTCAGCCTTAACTGCAACAGCTGATGGCGCCCACTGTCTAAGAATAAACTCCCTGGCATGATGCGGTTTGCCCTTCTTACACACATGCACCCCCGGCCAGCTGAGACAGGTCTGTTCCGCACCTTATCTGCTGCCGACAGTCTTGTCCAGGGCTTGTCTGCCCGCCTGTCGTAGTCCTGTGCTTTCGCCACCTCCACGTAGTCACTGAATCGTATCAGAATTTTTCTGTCTCTCAGTTCATCAACTGTGGGCCTCTGATTCAGCTAAAATAAAAGATAACCATAGTTAGGTCTCACATGCCAAACTAGCTTTCCTAAAGTACTCTGAACAAACAGTACCCTTCTACAAATAAATAGAAAAGTCTGAAATTGTGAAATATAACCCTAATGCAAAGAAAATCTCTAATGGGAAGGGCTTAAATTATACACTCTTAAATTACAGCCTCCTCCCCTTAACATATCTCATCAGGAGCACTCACACCCCCAGGAGGCTAGCGTGCCCTGTCCACAGAACAGCTCAAGGAAAGGCTGATGAATTAACTTAGGAAAAATTTCACAGCAGCAGCTGCTTCTTTTCAACTATCATTAGGCAGGATTTTACCAAAAAAGCTTCTGATAAAGTTGAAATGCTAAATACTACTACTAGTGCTCATAACTCAAGCTCAGAAAGGATATTCTATTAACTTCAAGCAAGACAAGATTTCATTATTATTATTATTATTTATTATTATTATAGAACACAGTAGAGAAAGGATAACATCAGATCACTTGAATTTAGAGATGGTCAGGGCTTTAAAAGGAGATCAAAGTTTATAGACTTGCTACCTATGTTGGCCATAGTATGTTTTGACTTAACTTATTTGAGTCCCAGATACAAACCCTTGAGGCTAATAAAGTTTTCTGCAGTCAGGAGCTTCTAGACAAGTGGAAGGTAACCAAAGAGTCTGAAAGGTAACCGACACACTGATATCCAGGCACACTTTGCTTAAGCACTGTGTAAAGAGCTTGAATAAATGAAGAGCATGCCCAGTCAACGTCTGACTTCCTGGAAACAAATGGAAACGTCATCTGGGCTGCACGGCCACACCACGCTCTCTGGTGCTAGGTAAAGACATCGTCCACGGGCATGTCGGTCACACCACGGGACGTGGCAAAAGGCACTGCTTTTCGAGCATCTGGTGAGTGAATTCACGGTTACCCCAGAAATCATCACTCATTATCACAGAGCGAGGCCCTGTATCACCCATCCCAGCTGCTACAGAAGCAGCTTTCCTCTAGTCCACCTTTTCCCCCTTAATATTCAGGACACAGGTGCTTAAATGATAGTACCTTTCTTGTCAATCTTTGCTTGATTTCTCTTCTTTCTTCCTGCTCTGTCTGATCATTCCTTTCTGTGAAAGATTAAAACAAAAAAAAAAAGGAAAAGAAAAGAAAGAAGCAGGTTGAGACTTTCTTCTTTTTAGCGGCGAAGTGTCCTCAAGATCTGCACATTTCTGGAAGCTAAAGATGTTAACACAAAGGACACCTGGTAGGTGACACTTTTCTCCACATCACAGTTTGTTTTTTCTCTGCTTTGCCAATTGCTGCTCAGGAGATTATGGTCTCACTGTCCACAGAAACACTTGTAGAAGGGAAGCTTTGCCATCGTCACAGCCTGGTTCTCCTGGACCCTTCTCTGTGTCAGAAAGAACCGCACAGATTGACGCTGGGCATTTATTTGCGGGAGAAACAGGAAGAAGCTCTCTCTCCTAATCAAATATCATCTTTCTCTCTGTATATTTACATTTAGGAACATAGATGGCAAACAAAAATAGCTTTAGTAGATACGTTACATATATATTCATACATATATATATATGAATGATTGCATATTAATAGACCTGTCACTGCGTTTTCCCCCCCGCCTTTTCCATGTAATAGGTGTACATACTTTCAGCCAACCAGCATAAGGTAAGGAACATTCTCTTCAGATTCTGGGCAGCATGTGCCTGCTTGGAATTCATATTTTCAGGATGTATTTCAAATCCAAACATATCCAGGAACCCAGCTGACTCTCCACTGCAGAAGCAAGATGCATGACCTGCCGTTTAAAGGACCCTTAGTCTTTCACCAAAATTGGCTTTGCCTGGGGAGTGTGACTATTAACATGCAGGCCGTGCTCACACCTACACTTGGGAGCTAAAAATGGAACAGAATGCTGAGCTGTAGTGTAGAACGTACGCTCTGCCCTGGGATACCAGATAATGGATGTCCTATTTCTGGCTCTCTCTGTTGCTAAATAAAGCTTCAGGTCCCTGGAGGGGGCCCAGAATTCCTCTCCTAGGAAAGGGATCTCATCTGTCAGCTCTCCTAGAAACACCACCAGGTCTGAGAAAGGAACATCCTGCGATTTGCAGTTAACATAAGCTCATATTACCTGCCTTTATCTAAAACATTTCAAACATTTGTGCATTTTGGGGATTTGGTATACGGGCGTTTAACATACTAGCCATTGTACTTTTCAGTAGTTTTCTTTAAAAAGGATTCATCTCGCATTTGGGTGTTTTAGAAAAGGAAACCAAACCCTGTTATGTTCCTGTTCTTAATCTATGTGAAAAACCAGAAGAAACCATAGTTATAAGCGCTAATCAGAAAGCTGATAATACAGTTAGAAAAAACTGTGAAAGTACCACATAGAAGGCCAACCATGAGGGATTGAAATGATGATATGAAACGAATTCTTCAGATTTCTTAAAAATAGGCCATGAAAAAATCCCAAGTACAGCCTCCATGTGAAAACACTGAAGCAAGATCAGATCTTTCTGTTTTTTAACTCGTGAACAACAAATCAGCTTCATTACAAGTTCACATGAGCACAGCAGGGGCGTCGGAGAGCTGATCTTTGGGTGCCCAGCAGGGTCCCTCTCAGGGCCAGGCACTCTGTGGGGCACCAACTCCAAGGCGTCCTTCCTCAGAGCCTAAGCCACAGATTCTCTGAGCTCCCCTCAGCGATAGGTTTGTGGATCTCTTATTCTCAGACCCAGAAAGCCCGGTGCCTTATACAAAACAAGGGAGCCATGATCGGAGTTTCCATACCCAGATTTACTGGGAATAGTGCCGGGAGCTTGGACAGTCACACATGTGTCTTCTGTAAACAGTCAGATATGCACCGCTGCTCCTAAGGCAGTGGTTAGAGCGTGGACGACGAGCCCGGCCACCTGGGCGTGAACTTCAGCTCCATCCCTTTGCCAAGACTCGAGTTAAAAAGTCATAGTACCTCCTGGGGTCTAAGCTTCCTCGCTAGGGAAAGGGGGACAGCCGTGCGAACCTCACAGCTGTGTTGTAACAACTCAACGGGGGAACATAAGCAAGCACTGCGTACGATGCCTAGCAGAGTGGGCCCAACGCGGGATGATCAGTTGTAATATCATAGCATATACAGGGGCCGCCGTGTCTTACGCCGTTGTAACCACAGATGCACAGGCCCAGTTCTGAGCGTTCCTCTGACACGATCACAGTTAGTCATGAGCTCCCCACTTGAAGGGGAGCAAACACAACGGGATGATACTCTGCGCAGTGATTAAAAGCCGAAAGCGCAGTAAGTGCGAGCCGGTGTCAAGGGCCTGCGAGGACAATGTTCTAGGCTGGACCAGCTACAGTCAGTCGATTCTCACCTCCACGGAACCAAGCCAAACAGCCACCTCAAACCAGCAGTGAAATTCTCAAGGACTGCTGCCCAGGGCATTCGAGAAGCTTCCGGCTAGGCATGGACCTGCCTCCTGCTGGATGGCGAGGGAGGGACCACCAGGGCCACAGGGGTGAAGCCTGTTTTCCTGCCCCTGCTGTGCCCTGAAGGTGAGCGCCGTCAGCTCCCGGGGTCCACCTGCCATCTCTGCTCACCAAGCACCAGCTCTGATATTCAGGCTTCTACGTCTATGTGCAAAGACTGACACAATTAGAAGCACTTGCCGGTGGGAGGGCCTGGCCGTCCGCAAGACCAGAGAGGAGGTCACCACTGACGGGAGAAAAGCCTCTGCCCACTCTGGGCAACAGACCAGTCTGAGGATGGCACTGCCCGGGCCTTGAACTTGCCCCATTCAACTCTTGGATTACTACTTCAGGGGCACCTGTGACTCATGAGCTTTATAAGTAAGTGATTTAATTTTTAAAAATTCAAATATTTGGTAACAAAGAGCTTGACATTTCTAGCTGCCCACTTGATTAAGCATGTTAGCAATGAAAAGCTTTTCTTGAAATCCTCAGAGGTGGCCTAGTTCACGTAATATAGAATCGTAGTTTCCATATCTGAAATTTAAAAAATAAAACACAGAATTCTTTTTTTTTGGCTGTGCCACGTGGCTTACAGGATCTTAGCTCGCCAACCAGGGATTGAACCCGAGCCCCCTGCAGTGGAAGCGCGGAGTCCTAACCACTGGACCGCCAGGGAAGTCCCTAAAACAAAGAATTCTTAATCTTAGGGTTTAAATATTTCCAACAGTTAATAAAGGTGCTGAGGCAAAGAAAGGGAGAAGGAATCAGATAGGACGTGGCACCTGGACCAGAGGTTCTGCTGTCTACTTTGAGACAGAAGGTCAGCCTCGGGACCATCTTAACTTTGTAAAAAGATGTTCATGGGATGAAAAGCCAAACTCAGAGAATGTCTGCAGTGTGCATCCATGAAGAGGGGAGAAAATGAAAATATTTTTAAAATCTAGGCCCTTAGAAGATACTTTTTGTAGAAAATGTCTCGCAAACTAAAGTCTGTTGACCAGATACATAAGAAGTATCTGAGAAACACTTTTGAAAGGGTTTTACCACCCAAATCATCAATGGCTTTAATGAGATGGAACAGTGTTCGCTACATCGTGGAGGCTATCCCTGGACACCGGTGTTCAGCACATGTTACAGCCGCACACCTAACTGGGGAAACCCAAGGGGTGTGAAGCCAGGAGGGAGGGTCCTGGAATTGCGGGGTTCTAAGCCACAGGCAACATTGCCCAAGGCTTCTCCGTTCCTTTGAGCTGCTTTATGCCCCCAGCTGTAACCACCAAGGGGCGAGTCCTTCCCTGGTAGGATTTATACATTGTCCACACCTGCCTGTGATGTCCCAAACTGCCAGGGACAGACATCTGCTTGAGACCCAGCCTGCAAGGGGATATGGATTCTTCTCCCTTCCATCTGCAGGGCCGACCAATGAGATAACCCTGGAGTAGGGACACCTTTAACGGTGCTAGGAGAGCTTTTTTCCTTTTTAAACAGGATGTGCCTGGGTGTTTCAACTTGCCCGGGGGCTTTGCTTTCAGAGTCCCTCAGCAGCTCAGACCTAACGGGAACCCAGGAGGGCTCAGGCCACTGAGCCGGGTTCCCGCAGCAGCCTCAGCACACGTGAGGGGGGGCCTCAGGGCATCACCCGCTACTCACGTTTCAAGATGTTTCTTCTCTCCAGTTCTTCCACGGCGGGTCTTTGGCTCAGCCGTCTGCGGAAAAACACCAGAATTACATTTTGCACCATGGTGGCTGCCGGCGGATTGCACCCAGGGTCTGCGAGGGTCCCAGGCGGGTGGCGCACCCGCTGAAGATCGCCTCCCCAAAAGCGGGAGGAGGGGCGGGGGACCTTCTCCGGCGGCTGCCTCTTGCGGGCAAATCGAGTTAGACCCCCGTGAGGGAGGGAGGCGGTCCTCTGTCACCGGGCGGCTGGGGCAGTCCGCGCTCCCGCTCCGGACGGGCAGCTCTTCATGTCCAGATCTGCTGCCAGCCCGGCGGGCTGGACGGCTCCCCAGGTGGCGCGTCCGAGCTGCGCGGAGATCCACCTGGGAGATGGTCCCCTGCCCGCTGGCGGAGGGAGGGGCGGGCAGCCGCGTCTCCAGTTTCTGTGTCCCCAACTCCCGGCGACCCGGACACTGGCACTCGCCCTGGTCCTGCTCCTACCGCGGTCCAGCCTCACCCGCCACCCGCCACCAGGGTGGTGATGGAGGGAGCTCCTGCCTCTACGGGCAAGGAGCCGAGGCGCGTAGAGACGAAGCACATCCAATCCAGGCTGGGAATCTCCTGGGCTGAGCGCGCGGAGCCGGCCACGCCCACAGCTCCCCTCCCGCCACCAGCCCTTCCCGACCGGTTTGAGAGATAGGAAGACAAATGATCATTTCCTTTCAAATGGCCTCTCATTGAGGGAGTTGGAGGACACAGCCAAAAAGAAAAAAACACATAAATAAAAGGCTTGTCAGGAGAGGGAGGCATAATTAGCCGAAATTAATGCCAAGCTCCAATTATTTTTGTAACTCCAATAATGCTGTCCTTGGGGCACAGCCAGAAGGCTTCCCACTTCCGGATCCTGTAGCCGCTGCACAGAGACAACAGGCTGAGCAGCTGAGTGCCCACAACACTCCGCCCCAAAGGGGATGTCGCTTCCATAAACACTTGCCTGCCGTTTATAACCCCTGTCGCAGCACACAGCCCAGGGCGGCCCGCGGGCTCAGTCTGCTGATGGGTTCCTCTGGGGACCTGTGTGTCGGCTGGCTGCTGGGTGGTTGCCTAACATCTTGTCTGGATGTCTGCTGAGACTTGAACCTGCCCCCCACAACTCCTGGCTGGTACCCAGGGGCCAGGGCCTCCCAATCCCTCCCAAGCACTGGGCACAAAACCAAGCTCTATGGGTGGGGCTCCCTCAGCCTGATCAAGATCCCCCAAATGCCATTCATTCACGCACTCACTAAGTGACTGGCTAGCACTGGCTCTGTGCCAGGCACTGCTCCGAGCCCCAGGACACAGTGGTCCCTGCCCTTGGAAAGCTCACAGGCTAAAGAAGGCGGCAGACAACAGTAAACAAACAAACAAGACCATCCCAGGGAGTGGTCAATGCCATGGAGAAGACAAAATGGGGGGCGGGGAGGATGTGATGGATGAGTGATGGGGTAAGGGAGCTCAGGGGAGATCCATTTCCACAGAGACCGCAGGAAGAGGAGGAGCCAGCCTTGGGAAGATCACATTTCTAGACGGTGTCTCCTAACTGCTCACGTGCTGGGCTTGGGGAGGGCAGGGAGGAGTGATCAAGGCAGACTTCCTGGAAGAGGAAACTTTTGGCAGAATTGTGGAGAATCCACAAGGCATGCAGAGCCTGGTGCTTAGTGGCTGCCAGCTGACCAGCCAGGATGCCCACAGGGACAGCTGAGGATGAGGCCACACATCTCCTCAAACCTGAAAAGTACCCCCAAACTTCCACTCACTTTGCCCCGACAGAGGCTTTTTCTTCCTGGAGCCCTGTTCTCTTCCAAAATGAGGACTAATAACAGACCTTCACAGAGGTGAGAGAATTGAATGAGAAAATGCACAAATGCACCTGTTACCATGCTTGCTCAGGACAATGGTTTCTCAAGAACTGTCTGGAGAAAACCCAGCCTGTGGGTTGTCAGCTGATCATGGACTGAGTTCTCAGAAAGTGTGGACATCTCAGCACCAAAACCTCCGCCACTGGCCCGAGGGGGGAAGGCAGGTCTCCAGCTGGCTGCTATGCACCTCCTGGATGCTGCCAGGATGAGGCCACAGCAGCCCCACAGGGCACCTCCGAATGGTCCAGAAGGGGTAGTCCGCTGGGTGGATGCAGCCCTGCAGGTACACAGCTGTGAGCAAAGTGCAGCCTACTGGGTTCTCACCAACTTGCCCCTCTACCCAGAGGGAGTCCAGGAGCTCACGGCTGGAGGAGAGGGCCCAGGGCCCTGGGTAGCACCGCCAGCCCAATCCCCTCCCTGTGGGACCCCAATCACAGGGGGAAGGGTGGTGCTGCAGGTCGAGAGCCCCTGTCTAGACTCGCCCCTACCTGTACCCGACACCCCACTTCACGAGACTGAGAACTTCTACCTTGAGTTAACCTGACCTTCCGTGTCAGATGTTTAGTGAGCCTATAGGACACGCCTGGCCCTGGGATGTGGTGATGAGAAGTTAGACCCAGCCCTGCCCTCAGAAGCACAGGCTCCAGGGGCACAGACGTTCAGCCCATTATCACACAAACAACCAGGCATTTCTGCGTGGTGACCAGCGCTAGGAAGAAGAACCGACAGTACTGTGAAAGCCTACAGTAGGTGGGCCCACCTGGACAGAGGCACTGCCTGAGAAGATGATGCTTGACTTGAGATGTGAGATCAGAAAGATAAGTGGGGATCGCTAAGCCAGGAGGGGAGGCAAGAGCACAGCACGTGCAAAGATCCTGAGATCAGAAGGACTCCTGCAGTGCCATTTGGACTGAGTGGGGGTGTGCGTGCATCCGTGGGGCAGGACCCACCCAACCTGCAGTCCTTGGTGAGGTCTGGATTTATTCCCAGAGCCCAGAAGGCACTGAAGGGTGTGAAGCAGGCAGGGCAGGATGGGGCATGGGCATGCCAGGATTGCATGTACCTTCGGAAGCACTTCTGGACTGCTTTCCAAAGAAGGACAGAGAAGAACCTGCCCCCAGGAGACATGGAGCTGCTCAGGGGGAGCCCCATGAGACGGGAAGCACAGGTGCCACAGGCCCGTGAGTGGTTGAGGGCCCACGAACTGTTCAAGACAAGGGGAGGTACTGGCTCTAGACTAAAAACACTGCAAATTCCAAATTAATACACGTTGGACTCAGTACATATTAAACACAATATTCCGCCCATTTGCTGTCTGAGACTCAGCACCACTCTCCACATGGGCTGGGACTTCCCAAAGCAGGAGTGGCGACAACCCTAATATCAAGGGCAGACAACACGATTATGCCCACTTTACAGATAAGACCACTGGGGCTCAGAGAAACAAACATGACCAGGTCTTATTCCCCACGTAGACCCCAGGGTCTGGCACAGGCAAACACAAGTGGCCTGAACAAGGAGCAAATGAATGGATGCTGGCTCCTCTCCCTCTCCGAGGCATGTGCTTGGGGTGGCCCAGGAGGGATGCTGCCAGAGCATCCTTGCTTTGGCACCTCAGCAGCAAGAGGCTCTCCAGGACGTGCGGAGACAGCCCCAAGGTGGCAGGGCTTTGGGGGTGAAGGGGCGGGGCCTCAGGAGGGGTGAGGTAGGAGAGTTCAGCACCCTGAGGGATTCCCCAGCTCCACCCACAGGCCGCTCCCTCCTTATTCAGAAGCTGCCGCTGTGGCTGATGAGCAGGTGCCGCCTGGAACTGGGGGAAGCCACAGTCTATTTCTGACTCTCCCCGCTGAGAAAGCAGGAATGTGGCAGCCAATTACAGCGCTGCGTGGGCGTGGGAGCGACACCAAGAAAAGAAACCAGGAGAGAGAGAACCTGCCCTACCCCCCCGCCGTTCCCCTCCCCACGCCTGTTCACACAGGAGAGGCAGGCATGCTGGGGGACCAGGAGCGCACTGGACAGGCCCTGGGGACTTGAGTAGGAGGTAAACGTACAGGCCACCTGGGACAGGACAGGGTGGGGGGCATGGCAACTGCGGGTCTGCGTGCATTGTGGGTGTGAGGGCCCCCATAGGGGCTCCCCAGCCCCCCGGCATCTCCTCTGAATAGGTCTGCGGTGAAGGCCGAACTGTGCACCTGATCCTGTGCCGTGAATATGGGAAACAACCTGAGGACAGCCGGCCAGTGAGCAGGAGACGCACGAACAGGGAGGAATGGGGGAGAACGGGTGGAGGGAAGGGATCCACGAGGCCACTGACAGCCGGGTGACCAGGGTGCCCGGAGTGGGTCTCAGGAGAATAAGTGATGTGGTTATACCAGCCACATCCCTCAGGCTGCAAACTTCCATCCCCCAGACCAGCACCAGGGGCAGGACACAGGCAGCGTCTCAATTCAAGTCCCAGCTCTGCCCTTCTGCCGGTGGGGTGACAGGGGCCAGTGCCCCCCCTACCTGAGCCTCCAATCCCCTGGCCCTCACCTGCCCCAGGGAACCCAGGGGTGCCGAGGGGGTCGAGAATACTAAGACACGGAGGAGACCGGCACACGAGCAGGTGCGGGTATTATTACGATGACCAGCATCTACACTGCTCCCCGGGTGTGGTGGGCCCAGGTCTTCTCCAGCTTCAGCCAACAGAGCTGCCATCTCCACCCCGCTGGCAACCTCCCTGACCCCCGGGGTGGGGGACAGCCTGGCCGCCTGACCCATCAGAGCACCACGGTCCAAATTCGGCAAGCAGCTGCACTTTCAGCTCACCCAATATTTTTTAAAAAGCAAATATGAAGCAAGTATTAATCCACTGGGAGTTTTCACTCTAGAAAATCAGTTTTGCAGCTTCCCTTGATATTTGGGAGAGCTGGCTGCTCCAGATCCACACCTCCCTGGCCCTCCGCACCCCTGGCAGCACAGCTGGAGCACAGCAGCGGACTCTCATCGGCCCCGTGGCTCCCCTCCCAGTGGCCTCTCTCCCCTGCGGGCTCTCCATCTGGGTCACCTGTGGCACCAGGGTCCGGAGGGGGCCGGGCCCTGGGAACCCCCTCCTCATCCTCAGGACCCCCTTCTGGCTCCTAGACACATTGGGGGCGAGTGGCCCGTGTTCCCGGGAGCACCTGACGTGGCTCCAAGGACAGCAGGTCCAAACCTCAGCTCTGCGGCCCGCTGTGGATGAGTGGCCCCGGCTGAGCGCCCCACGGGGGCGTCCAGCTGCTGGCTTTCTTCCTTGGGGAGGATGAACGCACAGTCAGACCTCTTTCCAGGCACACCTGTCTCCCATCCGCCAGCTCAGGCCCAGGGCCGCCACGCAGCCTCCGTGCACGGGCCGGTGACGCCCTCTTGGCTCCCCGCTTCTCTCCCACACAAGGGGCTGATGACAGTACCACCTGTCGGGGTGGCTATGGGGTAAGTGAAATGGCCCAGAAGCCCCAAGCCAGGTGCCTGACACGCAGCAGGCCCGCCCGTAGTCGGTGGCCGTGTCGGAATCGTCCCTCACACACCCTCGCGGGGCCTCACACCGGGCACAGCTCCAGGGGCTGCGGGTCATGCCCCCGCCGGCCAGGACTGTCCCCCGGCACTGCACGCGCCCCGAATCGCCGCTGCCTCCCCGCGGGGCTCAAGGAAACGCCTAAAGTCACCTCAGCGTCGGGCAAGAACCAAGACGCGATCCTGCCAAACAAGGCAGAATGCCTTCCTGGAGAGAGAAGCCAGGGCTGCAGAACAGACAGCTCTCCGCCCACAGGGACGCCGGCTATTTTGGGAGCTCCTTCCTGGGAACACCGACCCTCCTCCACTACCAGCTTCGAGTCACCAAGGAACACCGGGAGTCCCCGCCTGGGACGGGGTTCCCCAGAGGCGCAGCCTCCTCTGTTCCCACGGGCGCTGTCAGGGTGGGGGGACCACCAGGGACACGTAGGCAGGCCGGGGAGGCCGGGGAGAGAGGGCCAGGGAGGGGAGCCTCTCCAGGAGGTGACACGGAGACGAGGCCACACAGAGACCAGAGCCGGGCTGCAGGCTCTGAGGGGCGGAGCTGTCCACGCTGGGGAACAGCAGCGTCCCCCAAACCTTAGTCCCCTCTGTCCTTGCAGTTACCCTGCGAGGCCGAATTATCAGCCTGTTAGGGGCTTGCCTGGTGAGGCGCGGGCCGCAGGTCCCCATCACGGCACCTTGTGACCCAGACACTCCAGCTGGCCTAGCATCCGACCCCACCTCCTCGTACTTGCTTACGGTCCAGTGTCCCTGCTTCAGAGGCTGGCATCTGCTGTGGTCCACGGGCTCACGCCAGACCCCGAGCCACCCTCTGCTCCCAGCCCCCAGGCATCTCCGAGTCCACAGGGTTCCAGCACCGACACCTCAGCGGTCCATCCCCTCACTCCACGCCTCCCACAGCCGCGGGCTGGCCTTTCTGAAACATGACCCCCACTCTCACCATGACCTCAAACCCGGGGTCCCACCGCACTCAGGACCAAGTCCAAGCCCCACGAGGCCAGCGAGTCTGCGGGGACCCTCCCCAGACCCTGCGCCCAGTGACTCCCACACCGAGCTGCTCACGTCTCCCTCGGCACAGGCACCCTTCTCCTAACTCAGGGTCCCCGACCCCATTAGACCGTACACCCCCTTTATAACAAGTGTTCTGTCGCACCCCCTTTACCCCAACCCACCGACATGCGTAATTTTTAAAAGTCAGTGGGATGTCCGGCTGTAACACACAGGAGGAAGGGAAGGCAAGTTTTAATCAAATAACATATATTCAATACATAAGTGCTCAGTGTGAGCACGTCACGTGATGTGGTGAAAGCACCTACACAAAACCACCACCATGAAAACAGCAGCAGCCACGAACGCAGAGAGACTGGGCCCTGTACTGGTCACTCACACACCCACAGTGATGGCACCACAGAGGAGCCATTTCCCGAAATGAGCAAGTCTCGGTAAAGTTCTGAATGAAACCAGGTGTGTCAATTTCCATCAATTTCCAAGACACTTGTGTTCAGGGAAACTGTGACGAAACTGCCAGATCTCCCTGTGTGTGTCCACTGCACACCCAGGTTGCAGGCTCAGGTCATTCTAACAGCTTTGGACCCTCCGAGCATCCGAGGAGCACTGAAAGTCAAGTGGGGTGGGGGTGAGTCCTCCTTGCTCAGGAAGTGCCCTCGCCTGCGGGACGCCCGACCCCCTGGCCTGACCCGTCACAGTGACAGCCCACGAAACCTCCCCAGGTTTGCCAGGGGCCACAGAACAGCTGACCTAAACCCTGTGCTCTCAGGCAGACATCTCACCTCCTCCAGGAAGACCTCCGACTGGACGGGGGGGGGCCCATCCTTCATCTCCAACCCCGGGCCTCAGAGTGTGCTCTTCAGGTGAGCTCTGATGATGACATTTTGGTATCTACCAAGATTACAAATGCAGGTATTTATCCTTTGACCCAACAGTTCTGGTCTAAGCGGATGTTTTCTGGAGAGTTCATAAGGACACGGTGCATGACAGCAGAATTCAGGGCAGAGCTCTGGCGTCCGTTTAGAGCCTGGCTGGAGACACTGTGGTCCGCTAGCAACAGAGCTCCAGGCAGGTGTGGGAAAGCAAGGGCGCTTCTCGAAAGGTCCTCCCTGGAAGCCCACCTGGCTGGACTCTGGAGCGTGAAAACAAAACTGGGCTCCGAACCCAGCCTTGGTGTGAATTCTAACTTCTCCACAAATCAGCTCTGGGATCCCCCATCTGCTCACAAACTTCTTGCTGCCTTGGCCGTGGGGCCGGCAGTTGGTGGAGTCCACCTGGTAAGGCCCCGTCCCCAGTTCTGCAGTCCATCACTCACCTAGGTGCCATGGTGGAGGGGTTTTGTAGATGTGATTTAACGTCCATAATCAGTTGACTTGAACTAAGGGAGCCTGTCCTAGATGGTCTGGTGGGCCTGGTCCAATCAGTGGAAGGGCCTTAAGAGCAGGGCTGTGGCTCCCTGGCAAAGAGGAAATTCTGCCTGTAGACAGCAGCCTCGGTCCATGCCCGGGAGTTCCGGCCCTTCCCGACAGTCTGCCCCACAGACGCCGTCAGCAATGTCCTGTCATAAACCGCTTAATATACACCTCCCACTGGGGCTGGGCCTCTGGGTCTCACAGACACAGCCTCCATTCTCCACAAACGAGGATGACAGTATGGGAGAAGCTCTCTCGAGTTACCTCCACTTATCTGAACCCGGGTTAACCGACACTCTCAGTCCTTCTGGAAAAGCAGACCCCACTGAGCACACGTGGCAGGCAGCCCTGGCCCCGTGCAGTCCGTTCCCACAGAGAGCTGGGCACCTGTCAGGAACTGGTCTCCTTGTTCCCTAACCTATGCGAACCAGGTGAACTCGTTTCTGTCATTAGGTGATTTAATCAGACTTTACGCACATTGATTAAATGATTCGATATGGATGGAAAAAGAAAATGTTATTTCTATGAGAACCGACTTGGCTGCTTTGAAGTCAGTAAAGGCAGGATGTTGAAACACGGCCGTCGCGGGCAAGCATGGGAGACGAACGAGTGAACGGTGGGGTTTTCCATCTCCGGGAGGACTCTGCTTCCAGGCGTCTTTAATTCTCACTCCTCTGCAGAGAAGTCGGCGCTAGAAATTGTAGAAGATGCATCCAACGTTTGTCTCACACGGGAAAGAACGCTAATTGTAGATCCTTCTGCAGTGAGACGTCTTTGATGCCGTCCGAATAAATGCACCTCTGAATGACTTAGGTTAAAGTGTTTCGAGCATGAACAAGTCCCGTTTATAATTTCTCCTTCTAACCGGCTTTGGGATTAATGACCCGTGTTGAGCGTGGAGTCGGGGGCTCTGCCTTCGCCCTCCCGGGCCTCTGACCTCCTCCCGAGGATGGCTCAGCCCCGGGCAGGGAGGGTTGTCCACTCAGTACAGAGGAGGCTAGTTACCATCATGGTTATTACTGCTCGTGTAAAGCCCGCCTCCGAGTGTTTCTAAACAGCCCATGGACAGCGGCAGCCTCTGGGCAGAGATGGGGAGGGAGTGAGATGTGCCATTTAAGTTTTACCACGGGTATCGGTCCCTTATTCAGATTTGGAAAATTAAAGTAATACGTAATGCTCCCCACTGCCTGCCCGTGGCATTGGGACCACTTTGGTCCCTGGTCCACAGATGTTAATGGGGCACCTGTCGGTGCCAGGCCCTGCCCCTCCCCTCCCCTTCCTGGGGAAGCTCCCCCGGGTCTTGGAGGGCTCCCAGCTCCTCCATCACCAAGAGGCTCATTCATGCGCTGGGCCGCATCTCCTGGTTCCTAGCTCCCCTCCCCAGCAAGTCTGGGAGCCAAAGGCAGGTTAGTACGGCGCCCGAGGCCCAGGGCAGGGGCTCAGCAAGGCTGCAGTAAACAAGCAAATACTGGGTGAGAAAATACCAAGGCCAAGAGAAGAGCAACTCCACTTGATTCTAAAAAAGGAAAGAGCACCACCCTACACACCAGGTAGCTTCTACAGGACACGGAACTTCAGCAGCACTAAGAAGCATCGGCCTCAGCAGCCCGGAGAGGGGAGGTTAGGACCTGCCTGGTAGGGCGGGATTGTTAGGACCCCGACAGCGCCCTGTGCACCGCGCACGCTACTTCCTGTGTCCCACAGGCATCTCACCCTCTCTCCCTTGACCTCCCTCGCCGCCCTGTGTCCTGAAGGCAGCCCCTGCATCCCTTTTGTTCTCTCCTCCATCCCCAGGGCCCTGTGCCGAGGGGGGCACATAGAGGTTGCCCAGGAAGTGTCTGCCCTTGAACTGCAACGTCATGGGGGGGTATCACTGAGGAAGGGACAGCGGTATCTGTCCACGTCCCCCCAGGGGCTCCTCGGAGTCCCCCTCCCCCTCAGCTTCCCGCCACTTGCCAAAATCCCTGGGCCCATCTCTAGACGGTCAGGAACACGAGGCATTTACAAACTGCCCAGAGCCTGTAGGGGCTTCCACACAGACTCCTTGGACCAGACTGCTTTAGAAATCGCTGTTACCTCACAGACACAAGGTTTTCCATTCACTTGTCCATCTGTTTGCTCCTTCTTTCCGTCCTTCAGTCTATCTCAACAAAATTAATCTGAACACCCACTGTAGCAGAGACCGCTAGCTTCCTACCCAACCTCCATCCTCCCTTCTTACAAAGCACCAGAAAGCTGATTCTATTCAGGGAAGCTTCTTTTCCAGCTAAGCATGGCCACGTGAAGAGGTTCTACCAAGGAGCTGTAGGGAAAGGTGTTCCAAAGAGCCTCTAGAAAGAGTCTTTTTGAAGAGCTGACTCAGCTGGGATCTATGCACCTTTGGGACTTGAATGTGATGTCTGGTGCTCCTGCAGCCATCTTGGACCATAGAGGGTAAGTGCCAGTGTGAGGATAACTGAGCAGGAAGATATTGATAGAAGGAAGCCTGGACGCTCAGTGACTATGGAACAACCATGCCAGGCCTGACTGTCTGAAACCATTCCATGAAGCAGGGTGCCTCCAGGCCCAGTGTCCAGAACCAGCCTGACTGGGTCAAATCTCAGCTCCATGACATACTAGCTGTGTAACTATGAACATCTTACCTAACCTCTCTGAACCACCATTTCCTTAGCTATGAAAGACAGCTAATGATAGCATTTACATCTTAGGCTTCGGTGAATGCAGGCAAGGCACAGTCTCTGGCACACGACACACATTTAATAAATGTTAGCAAGCTACCACTGCACTATTATTACTATGACTACAGCTCACACAGGATAAGCCCTGACTCTGGGTAAAGCAGGCAGGTGTCACACGCCCATTTCACAGGCTCGGACAGGTGGGGAGCGATTAGCCTGGGCCCCCTCGGTCCGCGCCTCCCAGCCACGTGAGCTCTAAACTGCCAGTCCCCCTGCTCCCCTGGGTATGGGATTCGTGTTGTTATTGATCCTGAAGGGGGATTGAGGTTGCTTTGCATTTTCTTATAAAACATGCTGTACTTTCCTTGACAGACTTCCAAGCAACCAAGGAAAACAAGAGCAGCTGACCCCACGGGAGGACTCGGGGGCCATGAGCTGACAGGACCAAGGGGGGCTGAGCAACACCTGCGAGGGCCGCCCAGCCCCAGAGGCTGGCTCTTCTTCCTTGAATGTCATGCGTTCTAACAAAGACCGAGATTCATATGTGTCCTCCGAGGTGTAGATTTTGTCAAACGTTTCCCGACTTGGGAGTGCCGTTTCTCTATCGCTTAGCTACTTCCATCTAAAAGCAGAACACGCGCGACTTTACAGCCACCGCTCGGCCTGGACTGTGCCGGCCTCGGCCTCCCAGGACCATCGCACCCCTCCCTCCAGGGCAGGGGTCTCGTCTTGCCCTCCCCCCAACATCCCACAGGGCCTGCTCCCAGGCCTGCCCCGCGACTCCCTTTTGTATTTTGCAACAAATCCTTGAAAGTGCCTCATCAATCCCAGGCTTCCTCTTCACATTGGAGGCTAGGTACTAGTCACAGCAGGCCTCTCCCCACAGCAGCGGAGCAGGGAGGCGGTACCAGGCTAAGGGCCTGGGAGGGTTTATCTGGATAGAACAGACCTGACCTCCGTGTCCCCTGAGGTTTCTAAACAGAGGGAGACTGAAAGCCCCAGGAACATGTCCAAGATTCCCTGGAGGGCTGGGGAAGTGAGTCAAGAAAATCTGCTTCACCAGAAAATGAAGAAAAGCAGAGAAATTGCTAAACACAAAGAGTCTTTGCTCCTGGGATCTCAAAATCCTCTTAAGAGGGTTGTAGAGACCTGGGCCCTGCACATCCCAGCCAAGGGGTGGCTGCTACCTCGAGATCAGCATCCCAACCAGCCACTGCACTGGGTCGGTCCTGAGCTGGACCTGCAGGAACTGAGAGGTCCTGGCCCCGCCCACCCTTGACCTTCCACCACTTTCAAGGCTCCCTTTCTCTCCAGGCAGGAGTCAGCCTGAAGCTCCCTCCCGACCCGGCTTCAGATGTGGGCTTCATTCTCCTGGAAGTGGGGTCCCTGGACCTCAAGGAGGTCGAGAGCCACTGTTTCCTAAGTGCTTCCTATGTATCAAAGACAGACAATGAAGATGCTGAGGATGACGATAAAGATGTGGATGAAGATGTTGCTAAAGATGATGGTAAAGAAGATGAAGGGCTTCCCTGGTGGCGCAGTGGTTGAGAGTCCGCCTGCCAATGCAGGGGACACGGGTTCATGCCCCGGTCCGGGAAGATCCCACATGCCGCGGAGCGGCTGGGCCCGTGAGCCATGGCCGCTGAGCCTGTGCGTCCGGAGCCTGTGCTCCGCAACGGGAGAGGCCACAGCAGTGAGAGGCCCGCGTACCGCAAAAAAACAAAAAAAAAAAGATGAAGAAGATAGACAAAAATGATGAAGACACCTGATGTAGATGAAGAAGAAAAAGATGGATAAGACATTGATGAAAATGACGCTGGTGATGACGAAGATAAACAAGGTGATGAAGATGGTGATAAGGATAAAGACAGCGACAGTGATGAAGATGCTGAGGAAGAGGATAAAGTTGGTAAAGACACAGATGAAGAACAGGATGGTGACACTAATCGTGGTAATGGGTCTTCACACATACCTCCCTCAACCCTTGCGACAATAACTGAAAAAGTATTAAGTGCCCACATGGCCCAGGTACTGTTCTAGGGATTGGAGGTATGGCTAAGGGGTGAGGGCTCCTTCGGGGGGTGATGAAAATGCCCTGAAGTTGATTGTGGTGATGGACACACAACTCCATGGATATACTAGAAGCACTAGACTGTGCACTTTGAAAGGGTGCATTGTATGGTATGGAAATTACGTCTCACACTATTAAAATTCCCTATCCCCATATTTATTTGTTTTATTCCCTGGTGCTTCCTCCCTGCCACACAGAAGTCTAGGATTTTTACGTGTCCTGTCTCTCTGCATCCTTTCCGCAGCCCTAGGAGATGGGCTCTGTTTTAATTATCCCCATTTTACACAAGAGGACAGTGAGGCACGTGCCAGGGAGGTCGCCTGCCTATAGTCACACAGCTGGAAAACAGCAGAGCGGGGACAGGAACCAAGACATCCTGCCCAGAATCCAGGCTTTCACCACCACACAGAGATTCTCCCTCTGATCACCATTAGAGCCATGGGGGCGGTGTGTACACAAGCTCTTCCAGAGCAGCCCCCTCCCCTGCCAGTTGGAAAGAAAAGACCTGCCGGAGCTGCACAGGACACTGGTGGTCACAGTCTCTGCTCTTAATGCTTCTACTGCTGACCTTCAATTCAGATTCTGACCCACTGTTTTCCCTACATTAATTCAACAGTCAAAATCCCCCATTCTCAGCGCAAACAAGAACGAGCTTCTCATAAAACAAGTGACATATCACAGGTGGCAAACGGGTGACCCCCTCAGGCCAAATACAGCCCACAAATGTGTTTTATGGGGTCCATACTTTCTTTTTTAAAAAATGTGAGTCGACCCCCAACATTTAAATAAAGGAAATTTTACATCGGAATAAATATTTCCAGTTTCTCTTGGAAAATTCTGCCCGCACTGATCTGGCATTCCCAGGCTGACACCCACAGCTGCTGAGGGGCGGGTGCCCCCTGCAGCAAGGACACACGTTTCCCAACCTGCCACAGCCCTGCCCCTGGCCCGGCACTCACAGACGGCGCCTCTGGGCGTGTGACTCCTGTTCTGTGAAATGAGCTGGGAGGACAGTCTGACCTCCCCACTCCAGAGCCATCCCCATCCCAGGACACTGTCTCTCCTCTCCCCCTGAAAGTGCTCAAGAAGCTTTGGGGTCAACTTTGTCGTCCACCAACCTTCCAGGGATGGTGAAGGGGGAGTTTGGGGGCATCCCTCCCCAGGGACCCGAGGACCTGCAGCCTAATCACCTGCTTTGCGGATTCGGGGTTCACCGTACAATGGGGGGCACATTAGGCCTAAACCTCATCCTTCCCACCACAGCTCTACTTCCTCCTGCTGAAGAGGCCCAGCTATTAGTTTTCTGCTCAAGAATTCTCTTGGGCTTAATGAATTGCTAGTCTCCTCATTACGCATCTACCTTCCTTCCTCTATTGCCTGCAAATCCCTTTGGAAGTTGTCCCACCAGCCGTTTCAGAGACCGAGCCGACGAATGGCCTTTCGTGTACCAGGACGCCAAGTTCAAGCCTCTGAGGTTTCCCGCCGTGCAGTCGAGCTGGGAGAACATCTCGTGCTCTCCTTGTGGACGGCGGCTCATTAATGAGCCGCCTCCTTCACCCGGAGGCCTCTCCTGAGTCCATGCCGCTGGGCGCCCAGGCTGCAGCCCCAGGTCGGCTGTGAGATTCCTCCTCCCAGAGCTGGGAGCCCTGGCCCGGCCCCTCCCCGGCAATGTGAGGAAGGACTCAGTCGCCCCTTGTCCTGTTTCATCCAAACGGAAGCACCTTGCCCCTGACGTGCCAACCGCAATCCCCAAATTACTCAGCAACGTCCCACGGCTCAAGTCCTGCAGGCTTTCAATGCAGAAAAGTGGGTTTCAAGTCCCCTCATTGCCCTTGGTTTGCACTTAATGCCACTCTGTTTCCACAGATGGACGGGGCTTATTCAACCTGACACACAGAAAGCCCTTTTGTCCCCAGGGGCCCCAGGGGAAAACGGCTGGCCACCTGCTCTCCCTGTCACCCTGATGTGAGGTCGGAGGGAACACACGGTGGTAGGAAACGCACCCATGACCAAAGGAACCACACAACCCCGGAAACCTCCTTACTGGGCCTTCAGTGACTGTGACCTTCAGCTGTGCTGCTCGTAACTTGCAACCTGGTTACTTCAAAACCGCCAGTAGGGCTTCCCTGGTGGCGCAGTGGTTGAGAGTCCGCCTGCCGATGCAGGGGACGCGGGTTCGTGCCCCGGTCCCGGAAGATCCCACATGCCGCGGAGCGGCTGGGCCCGTGAGCCATGGCCGCTGAGCCTGCGCGTCCGGAGCCTGTGCTCCGCAACGGGAGGGGCCACAGCAGTGAGAGGCCCGCGTACCGCAAAAAAAAAAAAAAAAAAAAAACCGCCAGTGGAGGCTCCCCCATGCAGTCCACGCTCCTGCTCGTGGATCGAACCCCTGCTAACAGCGCCAGAGACACGGCCATCTCTGTGCCCAAACGCGGGCACGAGCCTTCCTCGAGCACCTCCCTTCCTTCTTCCTGTATCCCCTGCCCCGGCGCAGAGTATCAGCCCCTCCCCGTCCCGGCACCTCCTCAAGCCCTTAGCGGGGTCCTGCCCCTCGTCCGCCTCCACCCACCCACGCCCCGCGGCCCCACCGTCACGTGATGACGTCCACCTCGGCTCTTGCAAGACCGGCGTCACATGCCCCCGTCAGGCACCCCAGCCTGACACCCCCCACACGTGTAGGCAGAGGGGACCTCAGACGTGCCCTCACCCCGCCACACCCCTGCTCGTGAGCCCTCAGGGGACCCTCACTGCTTCTCAGGAAAGGCCAGACGCCTCTGTTCACCGTTTACACCAATTTATGGAGCGGCTGCTCAGTGTGTCAGGGGCACCCCAGGCGAACAGCAGAGGCAGGATCCCAGTGTTCTAGCGGGGAGACAGACCCCAAAGAGGCAAAGGAAGGAATAAAGGGGAATTTCAGACAGCAGTAAGTGCGGTGAAGAAGCGGGATGATGGGACGGAGAGTGGGGGACATCAAGGGAGGTCCCCCGGGAGGGACCAGAGGCAGCCGCGTGCGGACCAGGAGCTAGGAGGGTGCCCACCACCTGGCCCTGTAGCCCTGCAGCCTCCCCGCTGGCCCCGCTCACGCCAGCCCTTCACAGCCACACCACGTTCTCCAGAGGGCGATGTGGGTTCAGGCCGCGGGACTTCCTTGCGGCTGCTCTCTGCCTGGGACATCCTTGCGCTCCAGCTGCCACGTGGGCTGACACGTATCGAGCCATCAAGACCGCGCGCCATGTCACCCCCTCTCTGATGCCTGCACCCCAACTCTTCCTCCGTCCTGCCGGATTCATCGCTCCCTCCTAGACCCTCCGCTTCCACGGCTGATTCGTACGTCTATTTTGCACATATTTTATTAGACAGGATGCACCTCTGAGCCTGTCTTTCCACCTCTGCTCCCCAGCCCCCAGCCCCTGCGCTCTGCAGGGACCCGAGGTTTGTGACGGGGCTTCTGCGCCCCAGGAGACATGCAAGGGTGTGAGATGCGATGCTGCAAGAGAAGGCAGGCCTGCTCTCCCGCGGTCTCGACCTCCCCCATAGGTCATTTACAACACCCTCTTACGTCACGGCAACCGTGCATACACCAAGGGGTAGGAGGCAAAACCTGCAAGGAACTTCAGGTTCGGCAGTCACAGCTGCTATTATACAAGTCGGGGGTGCCCGCACCAGGCCCGGACCTAGGAGTGTCACGTCCTGCATCCGAGGTGAGGCTGCAGCGTGGGCATCGGAGGGTCTACTAGGGACCGAAGCCGAGGCACGTGTACAGGACCCCACACCGCATGGAACACAGAGGGAAGGTTCTAGGGCTGCCGACGCTGAAGCAGGCAAAGGACCAGCAGAGGATGCGGATGTTCCTCACGCGTTAGTTCTGACGTACCAGGAAGTGGATTGAGCCGTAGTGCGTCACGTGCTCTCTGTGCTCTTGTGGAAGATGAGATGCTCCCGGGGCGGGGCGCACGTAGAGCGAGGGCTCTGGAGCCCACGGTCTGGCTGCTCCGCCACAGACACTGGGACCCAGCAGGGAGGACCGCTCCTGCCCAGCACTGCGGTCCGGCTAGAGACACAAGCAGCTCGGTGCCCAGCCTGCGGTCAGGGCCAATCTGTCCCATTCGCCGCTGTTCATGTTGTCATGAAACCTGGGTCAGAAGCTGGCTCTCCCCACTCCACTTGCCTAAATTTACCAAAGGACACTTCAGTGGAAGCGAGAGCTATCATCCGCACAGGCTTCGGTACAAGTTCACAGCAGAACGAAGGCGCCCTGAGACCAAGCCCACCCCCAGCTGGCCCCTTCGAAGCCTGAACGACAGCTTCTGCAGGAACACTGTCCCCACGTCGCAGCGTGTAACGTCCTCAGGACCTGAAACAGAGCTGCCCCACCTGCAGCACATCTGGAGGATGGAGATTCTCGGCTGTCACACTGTGTCCTGACCCTCTGTCCCCAGACACACTAAGGGGGACACTAAGGGGGGGCCCCAGCAGACACAAAGTCCTCTGGGACTAAAACTAACCATCACAGGACTTCCCTGGTGGCACAGTGGTTGGGAGTGTGCCTGCTAATGCAGGGGACACGGGTTTGAGCCCTGGTCTGGGAAGATCCCACATGCCGTGGAGCAGCTAGGCCCATGAGCCACAACTACTGAGCCTGCGCATCCGGAGCCTGTGCTCCGCAACAAGAGAGGCTACGACAGTGAGAGGCCCGCGCACCGTGATGAAGAGTGGCCCCCGCTTGCCACAACTAGAGAAAGCCCTTGCACAGAAACGAAGACCCAACACAGCCAAAAATAAAAATAAATAAAAATTTAAAAATAAGGCTCAACATTTAAAAAAAAAAAAAAAAAAAGCCCTAGTTGTTAAAAGTTAAAAAAAAAAAAAAAAACTAACCATCACAGCATGCTTCTTCTCCTTCTAAATCCCTGACTATAAACTCCCAGAGGCAGAGTGTTCGGTTAAAATGTGCAAACTGTCATCCTGGCTCTTCACCTGCCCAGTTATTTTCAAGTCACATGGCTACCAGCAGTGGGATGGCATGGAAACCACCACCTCACTAGGGTGGGATATTCTTATATCATTATCAGTATTTACATTAGTAAAATATAACTTAAAATATTTAAAAATAATATTTTAAAGTTTTATTGTCATTTTAATTGGGGATGAAAGGTTCTTTGTTACTATGAATTTTTTAATGTCTGTAGTTACTAGTGAAGCTGAATTATTTTCATGTATTTGTTAAGAAATTTTGCTCCCTCCCTCCTGAACCACAAATTCCAGGCTGTTACCCACTGATCTGCTGGGTTCTGCTGACAACTGGTTTTCATTCTTGAATGATGACATCATCTAATTCAATGCATTTTCCTCCTCCTCTTATCATTTCTGGAAATGTTGCTCATGTAAATAATCCATAAAAAGAAAAAAAACCCACTGATATGTGAAAATAAGCATTACATGTAGTTTTATTTTAAAAGTAAAGATTCTGAGGCAAACTAAAAGTCTGTTGATTGTGGGAGGGAAAGGCAAAGCTGGTAGGTCTATCCCCTCCTTAACACACTAGACCCCTATTAAAAATGAACATCTGAATCCTATGTAAAAGAATGGAAAACCCTTCTGACATGATGTTAGATGGCAAAATCTTATGCATGCTAAGAGGGCCTCCATCAAAAAATATGTATTTTTACTTATTTTTATAGTTAAAATTGAGAAATGCGTTTGAAATCATGTATAGAAAACTATACCCCCTAGAGATAAAATTAAGAGTTGAGCAAATTAAAGCAATCCTGAGGAAAAAAGGACAAAGCAGGAGGCACAACCCTCCCAGACTTCAGACTACACTGCAAAGCTATGGTAATCAAACAGAGTGCTACTGGCACGAAAAACAGACATATGGATGAATAGAACAGAATAGAGCCCAGAAATAAACCCACACACCTACACTCAATTAATCTATAACAAAGGAGGCAAGGATATACAATGGAGAAAAGACAGTCTTTTCAGTAAGTGGTGCTGGAAAACTGGGCAGCCACATGTAAATCAATGAGATTAGAACATTCCCTCATACCACATACAAAAATAAACTCAAAATGGTTTAAAGACTTAAATGTAAGACCTGAAACCATAAAACTCCTAGGAGAGAACATAGGCAGAACAGTCTTTGACATAAATTGTAGCATTATTTTCTTGGATCTCCTAAGGCAAAAGAAATAAATGCAAAAATAAACAGATGGGACCTAATTAAACTTAAAAGCATTTGCACAGCAAAGGAAACCATCAATAAAACAAAAAGACAACCTACCGAATGGGAGAAAATATTTGCAAATGATGTGACTGACAAGGTTAATATCCAAAATCTACAAACAGCTGGTACAATTCAATATCAAAAAACCAAACAATCCAATCGAAAAAATGGGCAGAAGACCTAACTAGACATTTCTCCAAAGACATACAGATGGCCAACAGGCACAGATGCTCAACATCACTAATAATTAGAGAAATGAAAATCAAAACGACACCTCACACCAGTCAGAACGGCCATCATCAAAAAGTCTATATATAACAAATGCTGGAGAGGGTGTGGAGAAAAGGGAACCCTCCTACACTGTTGGTGGGAATGTAAATTGGTGCAGTCACTATGAAGAACAGTGAGGGGGTTCCTTAAAAAATTAAAAATAGAACTATCACATGACCAGCAATTCCACTCCTGGGTATAATTCCGAAAGAAACAAAAACACTACTTTGAAAAGATACATGCACCCCAATGTTCATAGCAGCACTATTTACAACAGCCAAGACATGGAAACAACCTGAGTGTCCATCAACAGACAACTGGCTTACGGTATATGTACATACACACACACAGAATATTAAGCAGCCATAAAAAAGAATGAAAAACTGCCATTTGCAGCAACATGGATGGACCTAGAGAATATTATTCTTAGTGAAATAAGTCAGAGAAAGACTAGTACTATATGATATCATGTATATATGAATCTAAAAAATAATACAAATGAATATGTATACAAAATAGAAACAGACTCACAGACACAGAAGACAAACTTGTGGTTACCAAAGGGGAGAGGAAAAGGGGAAGGGACAAATTCGGGGTATGAGATTAACAGATACAAATGACTATACATAAAAGAGATAAGCAGCAAAGACATACTGGATAGCACAGGGAATTATACCCATTATCTCGTAATAACCTATAATGGAGTATAATCTCAAAAATGCAGAATCACTACGCTGTACACCTGAAACTAATGCAATATTGTAAATCATCTATACTTCAATTTAAAAAAAAAGGAAACTACTGAAGCACTTCTGGAGAACTACAGCAGACAGAAAGAGAGGTGACAAAAGCAAACTCAAACTGCACCAACAGTCCTGTCTCACTCACAATCACTCCACGACCTCAGCCTCCATGTGGGCATCAGTTTCACGTGAATGCTTTAGAAAAATTTCAAGTCCTACATGTTTGGAGTTACTGGCAAATAGGCAAAACCTCCAACACTGAATCATCAAATGGCAAGAGTCTGTTGTAATGCCTATATCTTAGGTTTCTTGTAACCATGAAAAAATGTAACATAGGTGAAAGAGTTAGAACACAGTGTGATCAATAAATGTGAGACTCCTTCCTTTCAAAAAAAAAAAAAAAGAGTTGAGGAAATTAAGACAAAGGCCATACAACAGAAGATCAAACACAGACACACAACCCAAATGATACAACACACTTGTGACAGGTATCTGCATACTTGGCTCTGAGCTTCCTGGTGGCCAAGGCAAAAAGGGAAACACAATTAACTACAAAATGTGCATTCTCCTTAAGATACTAACAGACAGCTGTTACACAGAAGTACAGCTTATTTTGATCCTGAGGCCTCCAAGAACGGTCTTCCAAGGGTGACAAGGAAGGGGACACAGTGCAGCCTAAGGCAGCAGTGACACTTAGGAGAAGGGTTCTGTTAAAATACAGATTCCTGTTCAAGAGATCTGGGGTGGGGCCTGGGAATCTGTGCTTTCACAAAGCTCCCTGGTGATTTGGATGGACGCCCTGATGTTGGAACTGGCGTGGATCGGGTGACCGATTACCCCCGCATCCAATACTTCCCACTGTGTGAGCACAGGCAAGTGACTGCACTGTTGTGAGCCAGTTATCCTCATCTGAAAACTAGGACCATTAACAGCACCTACCCCAGAGAGCTCTTGCAAAGCTCCAAGGAGGTAATACGCGTGAAACGCTTAGCAGGAAGCTGGTACACAGAAGACACCGAATACATGTTAGCAACGACCATCATAAATAACCACACCTTTCTGTCGCTCCTTAGAGGGTGCTTATGGGGCAGGATTCAAGTCACCCAGGAGGAGCTGGGCTCCCACCCGGCACTGCAGGTCGGGAAGAGGAAAAGCAGCAAATGTTTATCAACATCTGTTATTATGCAATCCCCCACCCGCTGCAATGATGCCTCAACACTTCCCAAAGGAGCAGCTTCCTTTGCAGCAATTAAAATTAAGCCATTTTTTCCCTGCTAAGCCCAGAAGAAGTAAGGTTTCTGTATTTCCTAAACCCTGTGTCCACAGAACTGAGACCCTGCACTGTGCCCCAGCTTTCCTGACACCTTCAGCAGAAAGAAAGTACCACGGCTAACGCTCGGTTCACGGTGCTGATTATACGGGTACCAATCTCCATCTCCATCCTTAAAAGCATCAAGCCTCCTCCTTAAAATTCCGCAGATTTCAAGGCAAGCACGGGGCAAGGGAGCAGCAGCACAGAACACTTTTTCCTGGGAATCTGTTTCCCGCAGGCCTGAGTGGCGGCAGCCTGTTCTGGATGTGGGAGAACAAAACGTACAAAGGGACCGGCTGGAGGGTCATTTAATGCACGTGCATTTAACGCCTGTGTTAATGTGCTACTGGAGGACGCTACTGAGCATTAATCAGCTTCTCACATGCGGTCCCACAGCAGAGGACGCCCCAAGGGAGAGACTTAACAGAAGGTTTGTGCATCACTCCGGGGGTGCCCACCGGGCAAAAAACACCAGTCACGGACGAGAACAACAATGTACTGACATTAACAACTACGCTAACACGACCTTAGCTCTCCAGGCGCCGCTTCTACAGCAGCTCACTACCCTGGCCTGGCCTGCTGGGCAGCCTCTGCCCCTGCCCGGGTGACAACTAGCCCGAGTGCGTCCAGCCAGGACCAAACAGCCGCAGCTCCACCCCCCTGAGCGCCTCCTGCAGGGTTGCACTTTCACCTGTCTGTCCAGGGACTAACCTGGAACCTTCCAAAGGGGCCCCAGGAGGAAGGTGCTGCCACGGTGTTGAATTTACAAACCAGGGGGAGATTCAGAGAAGGCTGTGCTGGCCCAAATCCACACCGCTGTGACGGAAAGCCTGGGATTTGAACCTACTTGTCTACGTTTCCCCAGAGCCCGTGGTCGGCCGAGAGTCTCTGTTCGCTAACTGCACTGTTCCGGGGGTGGGAGAATATTTGCATCCCCTCCGGTTCCCGCCAACACAGGCATGGAGTGTTTTGCACAGAAGCCCAGGGCATTGGCTGGAGGCCTAAATGTCCCCTGATGGAAGCCACACCAGTATGAGAAAACGCAAAGCAGAGACTTAGATAAGCCAGGCCCCCAGAGCTCTGTTTCCCCTGCCACCCAGGCCTGGGGGTTCTAAGGGACCACCCATCGTCTGACTCCTAGCCCGCCTCCTCTGAGCTGTGTGACCCTGGGCAAGCTCCTTAACCTCTCTCATCAAGCCTTAGTTTTCTCATCTGTAAAATGGAGATGATGATAACACCTACTCTATCGGTTCCTGTAAAGATTAAATGAAATGGGGGAAAGGAAGCAAAACATACTGTACGGGGTCTGCACTTAAAAGGGAAAGTTGTCACCTGATCACTCTGTAGTGTATACAGATGTCGAATTACAATGCTGGACACCTGAAGCTTATATAATAATAATAATAAAAGAGAAAGCTGTCGGGCATCCTTAAATGGCGTGCACACAACCCAACTGAAGACAGTAGTTTCTAGAACATGCCCACTGTGTGAGGCACGGGAGCTGCGGGCCTGTAATACTCTGCAGATTCATTTACACACGCCGTGAAGGTGAGCTGGGCTCCCATATAGAAAGGGGGCGACCATGATCACAGGGCTTTACTCCTCCTCTACTCCCAAGCTGACCCTGACTTCATGCAAATCCCCAGAGCCAGCACACAGAGTCAGGGGAGACCGTGACCACTTCGTCCAGAAAAGCCCTAGGAGCGCCCAAAAGATAGAAGAGTAAGGGTCTGGAAATTTTTTAAAATACACAATACGAAAACACCAACTGCACTTCAGGATACAGTGAATGGCACGTTGCCACAGCAACCAGAGGCTGAATTATTCAGCAAGGGATGGCAGAAGAATCTCTGAAAGGCGGCAAAACAAAGACAAAGGATCCAATTAAACCACTTCTGCAGGGGAAACAAACTGGGCCGGCCAGGAAAGCTACATCTGCCCACCTGGGATGTGACTTTTCAACCACGCTGTCTTCGTGTCTAATTCTGGGGTCTCTTTTCCGTTTTTAAAGATGGTGACAAACGTCCAAGGAGCTACTATGCTCTAGTCCAAGCTTTAAAATGAGTTATAGATTCCTTGAGTAACAGTCCAGGGCCTGTGTTTGGGGTATCACTTAATTAGGGGTCCTTTGAGGTTTCCCAGCACCCCACCTTTCCCCACCTCCCGTCTGCACCGGGAGACAGGAGTGGGGTCCCCAGAGTTCTCTTAAGCCAAGCACCATCACGACCATTTTGTTATCCTTGAATCACATATACTACAATGTTTACTATTTTTTTTTCTTTAATTCACTTAATATTCTATCTTGAAAGAGAAGTTGGTTTGTTTAGCAAATAGAAAACCATTATCGCTTGGCACAATTAGATGACAACTGCAAAAATAATATGTGTAAACATCATTTTTTTGACTTTCGGGCAGGGAAGAATGTTTTAAAACAAGGCACAGGGCTTCCCTGGTGGCGCAGTGGTTGACAGTCCGCCTGCCAATGCAGGGGACACGGGTTCGTGCCCCGGTCCAGGAAGATCCCACATGCTGCGGAGCGGCTGGGCCCGTGAGCCATGGCCACTGGACCTGCGCGTCCGGAGCCTGTGCTCCACAACGAGAGAGGCCACAGCAGTGAGAGGCCCGCGTACCGCAAAAAAAAAAAAAAAAAAAAAAAAAAAAAAAAAAAACAAGGCACAAATAATATGGACCATAAAGTATATCAGGGCCCAGGAAACTTTACCCCGTGGGCTGCTGTTTATGTTTGTACATAAAGCTGCATTAGCATGCGGCCGCACTCACTCACCGCGCATTAGCCATGCGTTAGTGTGACGACAAAGTCGTGTGGTCACAGCAGACACAGTAGGATCCACAGAGCCAGAAATATTCAGTATCTGACTCTTCACAGAAAAAGTCTGCTGACACCTGAAGTATATGATCGATAATCTGATAACTTTAAAAATAAAAAACTTTCGCATATCAAAGGAAAGCATGAACCAAATGACAAAACCAGTCCTGGAGAGGGAGAAGAGGTGTCATTCACAGGCCCGGAAACGACTGGAAGCTGCAATTTCCAGAGTAAAATCCTCAAATCATCAAGATAAAGAAAACTGCAGGTAATGTACATGAAAGGAACTGAAAAAAACCAGACAGCTAATAAACACTGAAAAAAAAGTTCAATCTCATTAGAAAGGAGAGGAAACCACGCCTCCTGCGACGGCGCATCCCATCCATGAGACAGGCCACAAGGACACCAGGCTGGATCTGCCAGCATCTCCCCTTGGCCACGAGATTGATGCACCTGTGTTTCCACCGCTCCTTCCTTCCCACCCATATGCACTTACTGAGCACCCATCTGGTCTGTTCAAAGCCCCAGAGTGGGTACCAGCCACACAGGAAGAGGTCTGAGGATGCTCTCCGGGAATACGGAGCTCAGGGGAGATCTGTCCCTCATTACCCACAACTGTGTCTCTAGCAACGGCCACGGCGCCTGCCTGCCCCTCATTTGAGTAAAATAAGCCTTTGCTGAATGACTAGACACAGAGCGATACGTGCGTGGTGGGTTGACAATCTCACTGCAATCAGGCTAAGAACGTCCAACCTGGAGAGGACCCCTCAACCCGTTAATATCAGGGAATTCGTGAAAATCCCCCTCTCAGCCCAGAGACTGATCAGGTGGGGGTGGGGCGCATCAATCTGTATTTTAAAAAGCCTCTCCCTGGTCTGGGTTCAGAGCCGATACAGGAGGAGGGGCTGAGGACCCGGCTCCCAGGCCCCATCAGCCATGGTGAGCACCGACTTCCTGAGCACCTACTTTGTGCCAGGGCTCGGCCATACGCCTTCCTTACGGGATCTCCCCCCAAATTCACAATGACCTTGAGAGCATCAGCACCCCACTTTATAGACGAGAAAACCAAGCCCTGGGGAGGTCAGGCCGCTGGTCCAAGGTCCCCCAGCACGTCAGCACAGAGCAGGGCTATGCGATTCCAAGCCCTCGGGACCCCAGCTGGGGACCTCGGCTGCCTGCAGAAATGTGCGCCACACCGAGCCCACCCCTCCTCCACGGCGATCCCGCAGCTGGTATCATCCCCATTTTATAGGTAAGAAAACTGAGGCCCACAGAATCACAGCCTCTGGGCACTGGGCTTCACCCCCTCACACTCATTGCCCTCCACTCTGAAGAAACTCAAAGGATTTCGGAGGGTGGCAACACGGGGGCCCAAGCTCCCCGGCAGAGAGCAGAAACAAGGGCCCGTCCACCCGAAACGGGGAGACCTGAGCCTCGGGCAGAGGAAAGACCACCTGGAGAAGTCCAGGGTGACCTTCAGGTCAGGGGTCCTCGACTGGAGGATGGCTCCATCCCCCAGGGGACCCTTGGCAGTAACTGGAGACATTTCTGGTTGTCACCGTGGGAAGCAGGGTGAGGGGCTGTGAGCATCTCCAGGGTAGAGGCCAGGGATGCTGCTAGATGTCCTACCGTGCCCAGGACGGCCCCATCAGAGTCATCCGGCCCCAAACATCAGGAGCCCCGAGTTCGGGAGATCCTGCTTCCGGCCCTCGCTCCTCCGGAGGGCAGGGGGGCACCACAGACCAGGAGCACTGGCAGCCTCCCGGAGCCTGTCCACACCATAGGCCTTGCTTGGCTTCTATAACCAGTGCTTCTCCACAGGGAAGAGTGGCCCCCAGGGGGGATCGGGCCATGTCTGGGGACAGTGTCGGCTAGCAAAAGGGTGTGCAGCCTGCAGAGGCCAGGGAGGCTGCCCAGCATCTGACGGTGCCCCGACGGCCCCCGCGGTGAAGAGCCATCTGGCCCTGAGCGTTGACAGTGGCAAGGCTGGGAAACCCCGCCCCGGGCACTGCGTTTGGAGCCGGGACAGCGCGGTGTGGGGAAGGTGGGACATCCGAGGGGTCAGGCTGCAGGGCCGGGACCAGCCCCCACTGTGCCCACGCGCCACTTACTTGGAGAGTTTCATCTCAATCTGCTGCCGGATCTCCTGCCTCTCTTCAGCCGTCCTCCTGGGGAAGATATTGCGGTCTTCCAGTTCCTGCTTGCTGGGCCGGTTCCTCAGTTTCACCGCCAGGAGCTCCTTCTTGCACTTCCTTGGCAGCGTTCCTAAGAGCAGGGGCACCGAGAAAGGGGTGTCAAGGAGGCGCTGGCTCCCAGTGCAGCCAGCACTTCCCGCCCTCCTGCAGGAAAGAACCTGGACCAGAGCCACGCGGGCACGTCTGGCAGCTGTGACGCCCTCCAGCAAACAGTGGGCAATGCACCTCCCTTCACGAAGGCCCACATACAACCACGCCTTCCACAGGTGCGGGATCCTTCATGCATCCGGGGTCTCCAGAGACAGTCCCGATCGACACCCTTTGCCCCAGAGCGATTACTCATAGCACCACGTTTTCTTTCAGAAGTGCCCGGGTGCAGATCATAAATTACAGTTACTTTACCCATGGTGGTCCGTCCCCCCATCGTCCTGTCACCCCCTTCTCCCCTCTGCCTGTGACCCCGTAGCCATGTGGGTCCTCTTCCATTCCTGGGCGATCCCAACTCAGGGTCTCTGCACCATGTCTTTCCCATGCCGACCCCCGTGCTCTGCCTGGACCATCCAGGGCCGGCCACCTCCTGAGTCACGCTGCTGGCCTTGAGCCCTGCCCTCAAAGAGGCCCGATGGGTCCTCCAATCACCACCACCCACCCGGTTAACTCCTCCCCTATCTGGCCTCTTTCTTGTTCACTAGGTTATCCTCCATCTCCTCCACTAGCTTTTAAGTTCGACAACAGTCTGTTCTCCTGGGTCCTGGAACAGTGTTGACGCAGCAGGTTATCAAGGAACACGGTTGAGTGAGCCTGGTTCAGGGTCTAGGAGGCTGACACTGACTTTTAGTTCTACACATGTCCAAGCAGCAGAGTGACATCGGTGTGCATGTAAGGTCTTAAGGAACGACGTTTAAACGTACTGAAGAGCAGAAAAGGGGGCTGGCTGCATTCATGTACAGAAAAGGAACCGGCATGGAGCTGCATGAAGAGCGGAGTCCTTACCTGCCTCCCGCGAGCGCACGTGCTGATAAAGGGCAGGGAACTCCGGGGCACAACGTAGACTGCGGTTTTGCGACGTGTGGTTTTGTGCTTTTACTAGGGCATGGGTTTAAATCCAGGGGCTCAGACCATCATCCAAGAGGTCAACCCCACAGGTGGAGGGAAACTTTATTTCTTAAGAATAACGTCTCCCCCCTCTCTACGTCCGTAGCTCCACCTACGTAGATATACTGACGTAGGTGTTGTTTTACTGCTTGTCTGGGGAACGCTTTATTTAAGACAATTTGTGGAAAGTATTTTCAGAGAGAAATTGTTGTTAAGGAGAATAGTGTCTTCTAACTACATAGCATATACTTAGGTTTTCTAGTAGTAAGTAGAAGGAGAAGGAGCTAGGAAAAATAAGTTTGAAATTCGCTGAAGGAGACTGAACTTGGATAAACTGGCAAGTTTTCGAGCCTTTGTCGAACCGTATTGATGGATATACTCTTGTTGAAAAGTTGAAACAATAATTTTGAGAGGACATTCAATATAGGACAATACAAGATACATCAGAAATTCATCTACACGTGGAACAACTCCAACAGAACACCTACTGAACGCTGACAGAAGACCTCAGACCCCCCAAAAGGCAAGAAACTCCCCACATACCTGGGTAGGTCAAAAGAAAAAAAGAATAAACAGAGACAATAGGATATGGACGGGACCTGCACCAGTGGGAGGGAGCCGTGAAGGAGGGAAGGTTTCTACACACTACAAGCCCCTTCGAGGGCGGAGACTGCAGGTGGCGGAGGGGGAAAGCTTCGGAGTAGCGGAGGAGAGCACAGCAACAGGGGTGTGGAGGGCAAAGCAGAGAGATTTTGGCACAGAGGATCGGTGCCCTCAGGCACACACCAGCCCGAGAGACTTGTCTGCTCGGCCGCCAGGGCGGGCGGGGCTGGGAGCTGAGGCTCGGGTATCGGCTTTCAGTCGGAGCGCAGGGAGAGGTCTGGGGCTGGCGGCAGGAAGAGAGCCTGAAGGGGTTAGTGCTAGCCCGGAGGGAGTCCGGGGAAAGGGTCTGGAGCTACCGGAGAGGCAAGAGACTTTTTTCCCTTTTGTTGCCTGGTGCGCGAGGAGAGGGCATTCCCCTCCCTCCCCTCTGCCTGAGTGAGCCAGAGCCCCCGAATCAGCGGCTCCTTTAAACCCGTCCTGTCTGAGCGAAGAACGGACGCCCTCCGGCGACCTACGCGCAGAGGCGGGGCCAGGTCCAAGGCTGAGACCCGGGAGCTGTGAGAGCAGAGACAGGGAAATCTCTCTGTGCAGCCTCCGAGGCAGCGGATTAAAGCTCCACGGTCCATTTGATGTGCCCTGCGTCTGTGGAGTGCATGAATGGACAGCGAATCATCCCAAATTGAGGAAGTGGACCTTGAGGACAAGATTTAAGACTTTCCCCCCCTTTTTTTCCCTCTTTTTACAACGAATTATCTCAAATTAAGGAGGTGGACTTAGCAAGATTTCAGACTTTTCGCCCTTTTCCTCTTTTTACAACGAATTATCCCAAATCGAGGAGGTGGACTTGGAGAGCAAGATTTTTGATTTTTCCCCCTGCTCTCTTTTTGTGAATGTGTATGTGTAATCTTCTGTGTAAGATTCTCTCTGTATAGCTTTGCTTCCACCATATGTCCCAGGGTTCTTTCGGTCCGTGTTTTTTTTTTCAATAATTACTTTTTAATTTTAATAACGCTACTATATTTCACACTTTATTCTATTTTACTTTACCTGCTCTTTCTTTTTTTCCTCCCTTCCCTTCCTCCCTCCCTCCCTCCGCTCCTCCTTTCCTTCTTTCTTTTTCTTTCCTCCATCCCTCCCTCCCTCCCACCCTTCTTCTTTCCACTTTCTTTTTCTTTCCTTCCTCCCTCCCTCCCTCCTGTCTTTCTTTCTTCCTTTCCTTCCTCCCTCCCTCCCTCTCTTCTTCCATTCACTCTTCCTTTTGCTTTCATTCCTCCCTCCCTTCCTCCTTTCTTTCCTTTCTTTCCATCCTTCCTCCCTCCCCCCTTTCTTTCTTTCTTCCTTCCTTCCTTCCTTACTTCCCTTCTTCCTTTCTTTCAATCTCTCTTTCTTTCTTCTACTAATTATTTCTTTCTACTTTTTCTCACTGTTATTCTGAGCCGGGTGGATGAAAGGCTCTTGGTGCTGCAGCCAGGAGTTAGTGCTGTGCCTCTGAAGTGGGAGAGCCAACTTCAGGACACGGGTCCACAAGAGACCTCCCAGCTCCACATAATATCAAGCAGCGAAAATCTCCCAGGGATCTCCATCTCAACACCAGCACCCAGCTTCAGTCAACGACCAGCAAGCTACAGTGCTGGTCACCCTATGCCAAGCAACTAGCAAGGCAGGAACACAACCCCACCCATTAGCAGAGAGGATACCTAAAAACATAATAAGGCCACAGGCACCCCAAAACGCACCACCAGACGTGGACCTGTCCACCAGAAAGACAAGATCGAGCTTCAACCACCAGAACACAGGCATTAGTCCCCCCCACCAGGAAGCCTACACAACCTACTGAAACAACCTTAGCCACGGGGGACAGACACCAAAAACAACGGGAACTACGAATCTGCAGCCTGCAAAAAGGAGACCCCAAACACAGTAACATAAGCAAAATGAGAAAGCAGAAAAACACACAGCAGGTGAAGGAGCAAGATAAAAACGTACCAGACCTAACAAATGAAGAGGTAATAGGCAGTCTACCTGAAAAAGAATTCAGAATAATGATAGTAAAGCTGATCCAAGATTCTATTTCCAAGATCCAAAATCTTGGAAATAGAATAGACAATATGCAAGAAACAGTTAACAAGGACCTAGAAGAACTAAAGATGAATCAAGCATCGATTAAAAACACAATAAATGAAATGAAAAATACTCTAGATGGGATCAATAGCAGAATAACTGAGGCAGAAGAACGGATAAGTGAGGTGGAAGATAAAATAGTGGAAATAACTGATGCAGAGAAAAATAAAGAAAAAAGAATGAAAAGAACAGAGGACAGTCTCAGAGACCTCTGGGACAACATTAAACGCACCAACATTCGAATTATAGGGGTTCCAGAAGAAGAAGAGAAAAAGAAAGGGACTGAGAAAATATTTGAAGAGATTATAGTTGAAAACTTCCCTAATATGGGAAAGGAAATAGTTAATCAAGTCCAGGAGGCACAGAGAGTCCCATACAGAATAAATCCAAGAAGAAATACGCCAAGACACATATTAATCAAACTGTCAAAAATTAAACACAAAGAAATCATATTAAAAGCAGCAAGGGAAAAACAACAAATAACACACAAGGGAATCCCCATCAGGTTAACAGCTGATCTCTCAGCAGAAACTCTACAAGCCAGAAGGGAGTGGCAGGACATAATTAAAGTGATGAAGGAGAGAAACCTGCAACCAAGATTACTCTACCCAGCAAGGATCTCATTCAGATTTGATGGAGAAATTAAAACCTTTACAGACAAGCAAAAGCTGAGAGAGTTCAGCACCACCAAACCAGCTTTACAACAAATGCTAAAGGAACTTCTCTAGGCAAGAAACACAACAGAAGGCCTATACCTACAATAACGAACCCAAAGCCATTAAGGAAATGGGAATAGGAACATACATATCAATAATTACCTTAAATGTAAATGGACTAAATGCTCCCACCAAAAGACACAGAGTGGCTGAATGGATACAAAAACAAGACCCATATATATGCTGTCTACAAGAGACCCACTTCAGACCTAGAGACACATACAGATTGAAAGTAAGGGGATGGAAAAAGATATTCCATGCAAATGGAAATCAAAAGAAAGCTGGAGTAGCAATTCTTATATCAGACAAAATAGACTTTAAAATAAAGACTATTAGAAGAGACAAAGAAGGACACTACATAACGATCAAGGGATCGATCCAAGAAGAAGATATAACAATTGTAAATATTTATGCACCCAACATAGGAGCACCTCAATACATAAGGCAAATACTAACAGCCATAAAAGGGGAAATCGACAGTAACACAATCATAGTAGGGGACTTTAACACCCCACTTTCACCAATGGACAGATCATCCAAAATGAAAATAAATAAGGAAACACAAGCTTTAAATGATACATTAAACAAGATGGACTTAATTGATATTTATAGGACATTCCACCCAAAAACAACAGAATACACATTTTTCTCAAGTGCTCATGGAACATTCTCCAGGATAGATCATATCTTGGGTCACAAATCAAGCCTTGGTAAATTTAAGAAAATTGAAATTGTATCAAGTATCTTTTCCGACCACAATGCTATGAGACTAGACATCAATTACAGGAAAAGATCTGTAAAAAATACAAACACATGGAGGCTAAACAATACACTACTCAATAATGAAGTGATCACTGAAGAAATCAAAGAGGAAATTAAGAAATACTTAGAAACAAATGACAATGGAGACACGACGACCCAAAACCTATGGGACGCAGCAAAAGCAGTTCTAAGGGGGAAGTTTATAGCAATACAATCCCACCTTAAGAAACAGGAAACATTTCGAGTAAACAACCTGACCCTGCACCTAAAGCAATTAGAGAAAGAAGAACAAAAAACCCCCAAAGTTAGCAGAAGGAAAGAAATCATAAAGATCAGATCAGAAATAAATGAAAAAGAAATGAAGGAAACAATAGCAAAGATCAATAAAACTAAAAGCTGGTTCTTTGAGAAGATAAACAAAATTGACAAACCATTAGCCAGACTCATCAAGAAAAGAAGGGAGAAGACTCAAATCAGTAGAATTAGAAATGAAAAAGGAGAAGTAACAACTGACACTGCAGAAATACAAAAGATCATGAGAGATTACTATAAGCAACTCTATGCCAATAAAATGGACAACCTGGAAGAAATGGACAAATTCTTAGAAATGCACAACCTACCAAGACTGACTCAGGAAGAAATAGAAAATATGAATAGACCAATCACAAGCACTGAAATTGAAACTGTGATTAAAAATCTTCCATCAAACAAAAGCCCAGGACCAGATGGCTTCACAGGCGAATTCTATCAAACATTTAGAGAAGAGCTAACACCCATCCTTCTCAAACTCTTCCAAACAATATCAGAGGAAGGAACACTCCCAAACTCATTCTACGAGGCCACCATCACCTTGATACCAAAACCAGGCAAGGATGTCACAAAGAAAGAAAACTACAGGCCAATATCACTGATGAACATAGATGCAAAAATCCTCAACAAAATACTAGCAAACAGAATCCAACAGCACATTAAAAGGATCATACACCATGATCAAGTGGGGTTTATTCCAGGAATGCAAGGATTCTTCAATATACGCAAATCAATCAATGTGATACACCATATTAACAAGTTGAAGGAGAAAAACCATATGATCATCTCAATAGATGCAGAGAAAGCTTTCGACAAAATTCAACACCCATTTATGATAAAAACCCTGCAGAAAGTAGGCATAGAGGGAACTTTCCTCAACATAATAAAGGCCATATATGACAAACCCACAGCCAACATTGTCCTCAATGGTGAAAAACTGAAACCATTTCCACTAAGATCAGGAACAAGACAAGGCTGCCCACTCTCACCACTCTTATTCAACATAGTTTTGGAAGTTTTAGGCACAGCAATCAGAGAAGAAAAGGAAATAAAAGGAATCCAAATTGGAAAAGAAGAAGTAAAGCTGTCACTGTTTGCAGATGACATGATACTATACATAGAGAATCCTAAAGATGCTACCGAAAAACTACTAGAGCTAATCAATGAATTTGGTAAAGTAGCAGGATACAAAATTAATGCACAGAAATCTCTGGCATTCCTGTACACTAATGATGAAAAATCCGAAAATGAAATCAAGAAAACACTCCCATTTACCATTGCAACAAAAAGAATAAAATATCTAGGAATAAACCTACCTAAGGAGACAAAAGACCTGTATGCAGAAAATTATAAGACACTGATGAAAGAAATTAAAGATGATATAAATAGATGGAGAGATATACCATGCTCCTGGATTGGAAGAATCAATATTGTGAAAATGACTCTACTACCCAAAGCAATCTACAGATTCAATGCAATCCCTATCAAACTACCACTGGCATTTTTCACAGAAGTAGAACAAAAAATTTCAAAATTTGTTTGGAAAAACAAAAGACCCCGAATAGCCAAAGCAATCTTGAGAACGAAAAACGGAGCTGGAGGAATCAGGCTGCCTGACTTCAGACTATACTACAAAGCTACAGTAATTAAGACAGTGTGGTACTGGCATAAAAACAGAAAGATAGATCAGTGGATCAGGATAGAAAGCCCAGAGATAAACCCACGCACATATGGCCAACTTATCTTTGATAAAGGAGGCAGGAATGTACAGTGGAGAAAGGACAGCCTCTTCAATAAGTGGTGCTGGGAAAACTGGACAGGGACATGTAAAAGTATGAGATTAGATCATTCCCTAACACCATACACAAAAATAAGCTCAAAATGGATTAAAGACCTAAATGTAAGGCCAGAAACTATCAAACTCTTAGAGGAAAACATAGGTAGAACACTCTATGACATAAATCACAGCAAGATCCTTTTGGACCCACCTCCTAGAGAAATGGAAATAAAAACAAAGATAAACAAATGGGACCTAATGAAACTTCAAAGCTTTTCCACAGCAAAGGAAACCATAAACAAGACCAAAAGACAACCCTCAGAATGGGAGAAAATATTTGCAAATGAAGCAACTGACAAAGGATTAATCTCCAAAATTTATAAACAGCTCATGCAGCTCAATAGCAAAAAAACAAACAACCCAATCCAAAGATGGGCAGAAGACTTAAATAGGCATTTCTCCAAAGAAGATATACAGACTGCCAACAAACACATGAAAGAATGCTCAACATCATTAATCATTAGAGAAATGCAAATCAAAACTACAATGAGATATCATCTCACACCAGTCAGAATGGCCATCATCAAGAAATCTAGAAACAATAAATGCTGGAGAGGGTGTGGAGAAAAGGGAACACTCTTGCACTGCTGGTGGGAATGTGAATTGGTACAGCCACTATGGAGAACAGTATGGAGGTTCCTTAAAAAACTACAAATAGAACTACCATATGACCCAGCAATCCCACTACTAGGCATATACCCTGAGAAAACCATAATTCAAAAAGAGACATGTACCAAAATGTTCATTGCAGCTCTATTCACAATAGCCCGGAGCTGGAAACAACCTAAGTGTCCATCATCGGATGAATGGATAAAGAAGATGTGGCACATATATACAATGGAATATTACTCAGCCATAAAAAGAAACGAAACTGAGCTATTTGTAATGAGGTGGATAGACCTAGAGTCTGTCATACAGAGTGAAGTAAGTCAGAAAGAGAAAGACAAATACCGTATGCTAACACATATATATGGAATTAAAAAAAAAAAAAAATGTCATGAAGAACCTAGGGGTAAAACGGGAATAAAGACACAGACCTACTTGAGAATGGACTTGAGGATATGGGGAAGGGGAAGGGTAAGCTGTGTCAAAGCGAAAGAGAGGCATGGACATATATACACTACCAAATGTAAGGTAGATAGATAGTGGGAAGCAGCCGCAGAGCACAGGGAGATCAGCTCGGTGCTTTGTGACCGCCTGGAGGGGTGGGATGGGGAGGGTGGGAGGGAGGGAGATGCATGAGGGAAGGGATGTGGGAACAGATGTATATGTATGACTGATTCACTTTGTTATAAAGCAGAAACTAATAAAAAAAAAAAAAAAAAAAAAAAAAAAGAATAACGTCTCCCCAAAGAAAGCCCATTCCTACTGTGGGGTACAGGAGTACAAAGCAAGAAATGTCTAGTAAGGTGATAGTTTAACAGAAGCCTGGGATAAAGTAAGATAGAAAAATTGGACTTGACTGAGGCTTGAGTTTCTAATATGAACTTGTTTGCTGTGTGTTTTATTAGAGACAAAGAGAAAAATAATGACCCCCAAAGCCATTTCAGGCAGGACTCCAGCCCGATTTTGTTTTAATAGCTTTATACATGACTAGAGTCCTGTATTTATAGAATCATGAAAGCCTAAGGCAGTCACATGCATTTTTCTGTTGATCTTAACTGCATGGTCTGGGGGAAATTGAAAGCTAAACTGGCATTTATGAGCTGAGGGAGTCTCAAAGGTCTCAGGACAAATCCTTCGTGAATGTCAAAGGTCTGATAGGTGGCGAGAAGGATTGCCATTTTTAGACAACTGTAATATGCTAACCATGAAACTACACTGAATGTGGTTTCATCTTTTTAGCTTTTGATAAAGAATGTCTTTAAGCCTACTGCAAATGTCTCAGCATACTTGTCATTACAAACTTTAAGCATATTTGTTCTTAACTGAGAGAAAGATCGTTTCATCAGAGATTTCTAGATGTAATGAGAATTCACTCCACAGGAAATCTCTGTGCTAAGAGCAATTAATTCTTCTCTGCTTATTCATCCAGGCCCTAAGAGCGCAACATGGCACCCAGTAGGGCCACAATGAAAACTTCTGGGCTGACGGTCTTCCCCAGGCTATCAAGAGGTTAACAGGTTTGACTACTACTTAAAAGTCAAAAAGGGAAACTTCCAGACAAATAGCTTAAAGTGAGGGCTTTTCATGAAGTTGAGTGGCACGTCTACACAACTGATGGAATTAATCTAAACGAGCAGGGGATCCAGAGCAGGATGTGACACTGAGAAACAGAGGCCAGGAGACCTTCCTGTCCTGACGATGGGAACAAGCCACCCTCTCCCCCAAAGGCCCCCAAACACACTTGTGATCCTACCTTTGAGGCCAGAAATACCACTTCCAAGAGTCTGCTCCCAGAACAAATGGGACAAGCACACAAAACACATAAGAGGGTGTTCACACAGCCTCATTTACGAAAGAAAGAAATTAAACACAGCCGAAATACAACAAGACAGCATGTGTTAAATTATGGCTCATCTGTATCATGTGAATATCATGAACCTATCATGAACCTATCATGAACCTAAGAACAGTAGTATATACATTACTGAGGGACAAAAAGACAGACATGATATGTTGCTACGAAAAGCAACTTGTAGGAAAGTATGTACGTTTTATATATAAATATATCTGTGTATGTGTTTGCATCTAATTTTTTTTGTGTGTGTGTGTGTGTGTTACGCAGGCCTCTCACTGTTGTGGCCTCTCCCGTTGCGGAGCACAGGCTCCGGACGCGCAGGCTCAGCGGCCATAGCTCACGGGCCCAGCCGCTCCACAGCATGTGGGATCCTCCCGGACTGGGGCACGAACTCGCGTCCCCTGCATCGGCAGGCGGACTCTCAACCACTGCGCCACCAGGGAAGCCCTGCATCTAATTTTGTAAGTATTTATAATCTTATAACTCGGCATAGAGATGCCAGAAATGGATTTTACTTATTAATTTTGGTTTTCTGTATTTTGTTTTTAATCATCAACATAGCTTCCTTATATCAAAATAAATGTTTAAAAAGAAAGACCTTTGTGGAGTGACAGCAGTGAAGATGGTGGAAAATTCTCTCCATAAAGGCAACAAAAAAGCAGCAAAATCATCAGAGTCAACTTTTTCAGAACTCTGTAAATTAACCAAAGGGTTGCAGCAACACAGGAATCTTTATTCAAGGAAAACTGGATGAATCTCAGGAAGAATGTTTTACTCTGTCTCCTTCTCCCCTGGCTCTTTCTCCAGCTTGGCAGCAGCCTTGAAGCACTCTGTTTTCTGCTGAAAACCAGGGGCCTGGCAGCCACTGGAGGGAGGGGAACAGGCTTCATTCTCAAAGAGCTGTCATCATTTGACCTGTTGCTGGTTCCCTGAAGTCCCCACTGCAAGGCTGTCTGCATTGGATCTGACTCAGAGCTGGCCCAATGCAAAACTACCTTCTCCCCAGGGTCGTGCTTGTCAAAAACAATACTTTCTTTCCAAACCCAAGGCTTTCATTTATCTTTAGACCAGTCTTCCTCAATACTCTATGGAGTTCTTGATTGGCCAAAGCCAATAAAAATCAAGGCATAAGCCAAATATTGTAAGTCAACTAAAAGAAAAACCTTAGAAGAGAAAAAGAAAGGGACTGAGAAAATATTTGAAGAGATTATAGTTGAAAACTTCCCTAATATGGGAAAGGAAATAGTTAATCAAGTCCAGGAAGCACAGAGAGTCCCATACAGGATAAATCCAAGGAGAAACACGCCAAGACACATATTAATCAAACTATCAAAAATTAAATACAAAGAACTAATATTAAAAGCAGCAAGGGAAAAACAACAAATAACACACAAGGGAATCCCCATAAGGTTAACAGCTAATCTTTCAGCAGAAACTCTGCAAGCCAGAAGGGAGTGGCATGACATATTTAAAGTGATGAAGGAGAAAAACCTGCAACCAAGATTACTCTACCAGCAAGGATCTCATTCAGATTCAACGGAGAAATTAAAACCTTTACAGACAAGCAAAAGCTGAGAGAATTCAGCACCACCAAACCAGCTTTACAACAAATGCTAAAGGAACTTCTCTAGGCAGGAAACACAAGAGAAGGAAAAGACCTACAATAATAAACCCAAAATAATTAAGAAAATGGTAATAGGAACATACATATCGCTAATTACCTTAAATGCTCCAACCAAAAGACATAGACTGGCTGAATGGATACAAAAACAAGACCTGTATATACGCTGTCTACAAGAGACCCACTTCAGGCCTAGGGACACATACAGACTGAAAGTGAGGAGATGGAAAAAGATATTCCATGCAAATGGAAGTCAAAAGAAAGCTGGAGTAGCAATTCTCATGTCAGACAAAATAGACTTTAAAACAAAGACTATTACAAGAGACAAAGAAGGACACTACATAATGATCAAGGGATCAATCCAAGAAGAAGATATAACAATTGTAAATATCTATGCACCCAACATAGGAGCACCTCAATACATAAGGCAAATACTAACAGCCATAAAAGGGAAAATCAACAGTAACACAATCATAGTAGGGGACTTTAACACCCCACTTTCACCAATGGACAGATCATCCAAAATGAAAATAAATAAGGAAACATAAGCTTTAAATGATACATTAAACAAGATGGACTTAATTGATATTTATAGGACATTTCATCCAAAAACAACAGAAGACACATTCTTCTCAAGTGCTCATGGAACATTCTCCAGGATAGAGCATATCTTGGGTCACAAATCAAGCCTTGGTAAATTTAAGAAAATTGAAATCATATCAAGTATCTTTTCTGACCACAACGCTATGAGACTAGATATCGATTACAGGAAAAAATCTCTAAGAAATATAAACACATGGAGGCTAAACAACACACTACTTAATAACCAAGAGATCACTGAAGAAATCAAAGAGGAAATCAAAAAATACCTAGAAACAAATGACAATGAAAACGCGACGACCCAAAACCTATGGGATGCAGCAAAAGCAGTTCTAAGAGGGAAGTTTATAGGAATACAATCCTACCTTAAGAAACAAGAAACATCTCAAATAAACCACCTAACCTTACACCTATATCAGTTAGAGAAAGAAGAACAAAAAACCCCCAAAGTTAGCAGAAGGAAAGAAATCATAAAGATCAGATCAGAAATAAATGAAAAAGAAATGAAGGAAATGATAGCAAAGATCAATAAAATTAAAAGCTGGTTCTTTGAGAAGATAAACAAAATTGATAAACCATTAGCCAGACTTGTCAAGAAAAAAAGAGAGAAGACTCAAATCAATAGAATTAGAAATGAAAAAGGAGATGTAACAACTGACACTGCAGAAATACAAAGGATCATGAGAGATTACTACAAACAACTCTATGCCAATAAAATGGACAACCTGGAAGAAATGGACAAATTCTTAGAAATGCACAACATTCCAAGACTGAACCAGAAGAAACAGAAAATATGAACAGGCCAATCACAAGCACTGAAATTGAAACTGTGAATAAAAACCTTCCAACAAACAAAAGCCCAGGACCAGATGGCTTCACAGGCAAATTCTATCAAACATTTAGAGAAGAGCTAACACCTATCCTTCTCAAACTCTTCCTAAATATAGCAGAGGGAGGAACACTCCCAAACTCATTCTACGAGGCCACCTTCACCCTGATAACCAAAACCAGACAAATATGTCACAAAGAAAGAAAACTACAGGCCAATATCACTGATGAACAGAGATGCAAAAAACCTCAACAAAATACTAGCAAACAGAATCCAACAGCACATTAAAAGGATCATACACCATGATCCAGTGGGGTTTATCCCAGGAATTCAAGGATTCTTCAATATTTGCAAATCAATCAACATGATACACCATATTAACAAACTGAAGGAGAAAAACCATATGATAATCTCAATAGATGCAGAGAAAGCTTTTGACAAAATTCAACACCCATTTATGATAAAAACCCTCCAGAAAGTAGACATAGAGGGAACTTTCCTCAATATAATAAAGGCCATATATGACAAACCCACAGCCAACATCATCCTCAATGGTGAAAAACTGAAACCATTCCGACTAAGATCAGGAACAAGACAAGGTTGCCCACTCTCACCACTCTTATTCAACATAGTTTTGGAAGTTTTAGGCACAGCAATCAGAGAAGAAAAAGAAATAAAAGGAATCCAAATTGGAAAAGAAGAAGTAAAGCTGTCACTGTTTGCAGATGACATGATACTATACATAGAGAATCCTAAAGATGCTACCAGAAAACTACTAGAGCTAATCAATGAATCTGGGAAAGTAGCAGGATACAAAATTAATGCACAGAAATCTTTGGCATTCCTATACACTATTAATGAGAAATCTGAAAAAATTAAGAAAACACTCCCATTTACCACTGCAACAAAAAGAATAAAATATCTAGGAATAAACCTACCTAAGGAGACAAAAGACCTGTATGCAGACAATTAGAAGACACTGATGAAAGAAATTAAAGATGATACAAACAGATTGAGAGATATACCATGTTCTTGGATTGGAAGAATCAACATTGTGAAAATGGCTCTACTACCCAAAGCAATCTACAGATTCAATGCAATCCCTATCAAAATACCACTGGCATTTTTCACAGAACTAGAACAAAAAATTTCACAACTTGTATGGAAACACAAAAGACCCCGAAGCCAAAGCAATCTTGAGAAAGAAAAACTGAGCTGGGGGAAACAGGCTCCCTGACTTCATACTATACTACAAAGCTACAGTAATCAAGACAGTATGGTACTGGCATAGAAACAGAAATATAGATCAATGGAACAGGACAGAAAGCCCAGAGATAAACCCACGCACATATGGTCACCTTACCTTTGATAAAGGGGGCAAGAATATACAGTGGAGAAAAGACAGCCTCTTCAATAAGTGGTGCTGGGAAAACTGGACAGCTACATGTAAAAGAATGAAATTAGAACACTCCCTAACACCATACACAAAAATAAACTCAAAATGGATTAAAGACTTAAATGTAAGGCCAGACACCATCAAACTCTTAGAGGAAAACACAGGCAGAACACTCTATGACATAAATCACAGCAAGATCCTTTTTGACCCACCTCCTAGAGAAATGGAAATAAAAACAAAAATAAACAAATGGGACCTCATGAAACTAAAAAGCTTTTGCACAGCAAAGGAAACCATAAACAAGATGAAAAGACAACCCTCAGAATGGGAGAAAATATTTGCAAATGAAGCAACTGACAAAGGATTAATCTCCAAAACATACAAGCAACTCATGCAGCTCAATAACAAAAAAACAAACAACCCAATCCAAAGATGGGCAGAAGACCTAAACAGACATTTCTCCAAAGAAGATATACAGATTGCCAACAAACACATGAAAGAATGCTCAATATCATTAATCATTAGAGAAATGCAAATCAAAACTACAATGAGATATCATCTCACAACGGTCAGAATGGCCATCATCAAAAAATTTACAAACAGTAAATGCTGGAGAGGGTGTGGAGAAAAGGGAATCCTCTTACACTGTTGGTGGGAATGTAAATTGATACAGCCACTATGGAGAAAAGTATGGCAGTTCCTTAACAAACTAAAAATAGAACTATCATACAACCCAGCAATCCCACTACTGGGCATATACCCTGAGAAAACCATAATTCAAAAAGAGTCATGTACCAAAATGTTCATTGCAGCTCTATTTACAATAACCAGGACATGGAAGCAACCTAAGTGTCCATCAACAGATGAATGGACAAAGAAGACGTGGCACATATATACAATGGAATATTACTCAGCCATCAAAAGGAACGAAACTAGGGCCTCCCTCGTGGCGCAGTAGTTGAGAGTCCGCCTGCCGATGCAGGGGATACGGGTTCGTGCCCCGGTCTGGGAGGATCCCATATGCCGCGGAGCGGCTGGGCCCGTGAGCCATGGCTGCTGAGCCTGCGCATCCGGAGCCTGTGCTCCGCAACGGGAGAGGCCACAACGGTGAGAGGCCCGCGTACCACAAAAAAAAAAAAAAGGAACGAAACTAAGTTATTTGTAGTGAGGTGGATGGACCTAGAGACTGTCATACAGAGTGAAGTCAGAAAGAGAAAAACAAATACAGTATGCTAACACATATATATGGGATCTTTAAAAAAAAAAAAAGAAAAACAAATGGTCAGAAGAACCTAGGGGCAAGACGGGAATAAAGATGCAGACCTACTAGAGAATGGACTTGAGGACACAGGGGGTGGGAAGGGTAAGCTGGGACGAAGTGAGAGAGAGGCATGGACATATATACACTACCAAACGTAAGGTAGATAGCTAGTGGGAAGCAGCCGCATAGCACAGGGAGATCAGCTCGGTGCTTTGTGACCACCGAGAGGGGTGGGATAGGGAGGGTGGGAGGGAGGGAGACGCAAGAGGGAAGAGATATGGGGACATATATATATGTATAACTGATTCACTTTGTTATACAGCAGAAACTAACACACCATTGTAAAGCAATTATACTCCAATAAAGATGTTTAAAAAAAAAAAAGTAAAACCTTGATGTTACCAGATCCAGCTCAACTCCAGCCAATGTTGGAGAGCTTTTCCCACGCACAGCTGACAGACAGGGCTCAGGAAGCAGGGTGGGCAATGCTGGCTCTTCTCCCAGGACCCAGCATGGCCCAGAGAGCTGCTGACCCCAGAGCTCTGGGCTCCACCTCGCCAGGCGGGGGGCAGCCTCCCGAGCTCCACGCAGGCCCACACACCAGCGTGTGTGGGACTCAGAACATACCCTCAGCCCCGTCTCATCAGCGCCCATTAGCCACCCGGTGGAGAAAGGATGCCCGTGGGGGGTCTCAGGCCTTGGACCACTCTCTTCCTTGTGAAGCCTCCCTTCTCTCTCCCTACGCACCACTGGCCGGCATCCTCCCACTGCCATAGCCACGCCTCTGTCTCCTTTGCTGGTTCTGCATCATCTCCCCTCTAGACGTGGGTGAGCCCAGGACTCAACCCACAAACCCCTCCTCCACGCTTGCTTCCTACACAACCTCTTCAGTCCCACGACACTAAGGACCAGCTGCCAATGCTCAGAATCTCCCTCTCTAGCTACATCCTCTCTCCTGAATCCATGCTGCATCTTCAGCTTCCTTCATGATGTCTCTACCCAGGTCCCAATCAGGCATCTCAAACTTAGCACATCCACAACTGAGCTCCTGTTGAAGTGCTGATAGGTTAAGCGACAGAACGGAGATTCATACTCAGGCCTGAGCTCAGCATCCACACTCTTAGCCGTGACCTTCACAGATCTGTTAGGTTTAGCAAGGCACCATCTCTAGCACACCTGTCGTATGCCTGGCCCCCAAGAGCAGAAATGAGGACCACGTGGTGCACGTCCCACTGAGCTCACTCAGGTGAGGGAGGGAGATGTGAAAACAAGCATCTGTAATGATCTGAAACATATTATGTGTGTTCCTATTTGCACGTCCTCACAAAGTATTCTAATTATCTGTTTGTGTGGATTTCCCTAACCACAGTCATTATCGGAGCTTGAAACATTTTCACTCAATGGAGAAAAACAAATCTGCTGAGCTCATCCATGGAGAGGACTCTGCCTTGTTCATTTCTTTCCCTGCACAAACTCGGGAAATGTCTGCTGAATTACACAGCACAGGAGGAATGAACAGGCCACACGAGGAAGGGGGCTTGTCAAGATCAAGGAAGGGTTTCTGAAGGAAGGAGCATCTGGGCTGGAACCTATAAGAAGGATTCCCTCCTGAGGACCTGTCATATCGGAACCCAGCTTGTTCCATACAAGGGATGTGCCATGAAAACTTGCCTCGGGCTCCAAAGGAAGAGTGGTGACTTTAACTTCTACTTCTGACCAGGATGGAGTAATACACACTGAATTTCCCACCCACAAATAAAACAAAAATCAAAGTATATGAAACAATGGTTTTGATGACACTAGAAAGGACAGTGACGCCTGAGGTGGGAACCAAATAAAGCGAGAGCCCTGTGATGACCCAGCTTACTGCCTCTGGAGATTTCCTAGGCCGTGGACTGGGGAGAGGCAAGAGGAAGGGCTTGGAAAACTCCCTGAGTTGAAAAGATGAAGCCTTAGAGCCCAAGACGGCGAGAGTCTGCAGGGTGGAAATGGGAGGGAGAGCAACACAGACCGAAGGTGGAGATCTGCAGAACCAGACCCTGGACGTAAACTCGATAAAATCAATGATCACATGAAGTGTAAGCAGTCTGAACACCTGAACTAGAGGCAAAAATTCTTAGGATGGACAAAAAAAAGCAAGAGCGAACTACATGCTGCCTATGAAACATGCACTTTAAATAAAAAGATGCAAATATTATAGATGAAACGTACAAAGGGAAAACGAGGTACCATTCTAAGACTCATCAAGAGAAAGCTGAAGTGGTCTATTAACATCAGACAAGGGAGATTCCAGAGCAAAGGAGTTACTCAGGGATAAAGAGGATCATCCCAAGCGACAGAGGGACTTCATTAGGAAGATGGGACAGTCCTAGATATTGATGGCCCTACTAAGAGGGTCCAATATATGAAGCAAAAACTAATAGAACTGAGAGGAGGAGATAAATCTACAGTTATAGTTGGAGCTTTCAGACCGCTGTCTAAGTAACTGGTAGAACAAGTAGACAGAAAATGTGTAAGAAGGGACACATCCCTGGTGGTCCAGTGGGTAAGACTCCATGCTCCCAATGCAGGGAGCCCGGGTTCGATCCCTGGTCGGGGAACTAGATCCCACATGCATGCCACAACTAAGAGTCCGCAGGCCACAACTAAGAAGTCTGCATGCCGCAACTAAAGATCCTGTGTGCTGCAACAAAGATTCCACATGCTACAACCAAGACCCAGTGCAGCCAAAGTAAATAAATAAATAATTCTTTAAAAATGTGGAAGGATACGGAGGATTTGACCAACACTATCAAGAAATCTGATCCAATTAGCATTTATGAAAACACTCTAACCCACAACACAAGAATACACATTCTTTCCAAGAGCACGTGCAATATTTACCAAGACAGACCATACCCTGGGCCATAGAGCAAGTCTCCATAAATTAAAGAGTACTCAAGTTATACAAAGTATATTCTTTGGCCAGAGTGGCATTAAACTGGAAATCAATAACCAAAAGATCTCTAGAAATATACCCAAATCTTTGAAAACTAAATTTTAAAATTCTGAATAACCTACAGTCCCAAGAATAAATCAAAAGGGAAATTAGGAAGTATTTTGAAGTAAAAATTAACACAGCTTGTGGGAAATTTACAGCATTAAATGCCTAAATTAGAAAAGAGGAAAAGTCTCAAATCAATTACCTCAGATTCCATCTGAAGAAGTTAGAAAAAGAACAAATTAAAACCAAGGAAGTAGAAGAGAAGAAATAATAAAGATCGAAGTAGAAACTGATGAAATAGAAAATAGAAAAAACAATAAAGCTAACACTTTGAGAAGAGCAACAAAACTGATGAAACTCTAGGCAGACTTATCAGGGGAAGTGGAGAGACGAGAGTGAGAAGAAGAGGGACACACACACACACACACACATTACCAGTGTCAGGAATTAGAGGTGCAATAACCATCTGCTTCAACCCAAACTACCAAGACTCACTTAGGAAGAAATATATAACCAGAATAGACCTATATTTATTAAAGAAATACACTTTCTACTTAAAAACCTTCCCCCATTTTAAAAAAAAAAAAAAAAAAAAAAGCCCTGCAGGCCCTGATGGATGTATTGATGGATACTATGAAACATGTAAGAAGTAAATAATTTCAATTCTATACAAATTATTTCAGAACATTGAAAAGAAGGGTAGACGTTAAAACTGATGCTATGAAGCCAGAATTTATTGTGACATCAAAATCAGAAAAGATACCTGCAGAAAAGGATACTAAAGATTAACAGCCCTCCTGAGCATGGATATAAAAATCCTAAACAAAATGGTAGCAAATCAAATCCAACAATTTATACAAACGGTAACACATCATGACCAACTGGGAGGCAAAGCGGTTTATCACTTGAGAAGCAACGAATATCATTTGCCAAATTAACAAGCTTTGAAAAAGAAAAAATGTATTAGGTCACCCTTCCATTTACGGGGTGTTTGCTGACTCTTATCAGAGCCCGCCCGCCCACAGGGTTCCGCCCGCTCACCTCAACGGTGAGTTAACGAGAGGTAAGGTTAAGTTCACGGCGGTGGGCGCTGTCCCAGGTCACAGCTGGGAGCGGGGCTCAGGCTGTCTGCCTTCTGGCTCAGAGAAGCGTGACCTCTCACTCAGCTGTAAGAACAATGCACGCTCACTGCAAACACCCGAAGCACAACAGCGGTATTAAGAGGAAAGGATTCCCTTTCCCCGCCCACATCTCGCCTCCAGAAGAAACCACTACGGATGTTTTCCGGCACTTGCTTCCAGGACTATTTCTCTACCATGAACCACTGACACTCCCACTTAACTCTTCTGTTTCACAGAAGTAGGATCACACCATGCACAGTACAGCGAAAAGCTGGCTTGCTCACACATCTGCCTCTAAAGAAGGACGAACGGATCCAGCTCCTTCTCTTTTATGGCTGCAAATGATCCCCGAGTGTGGATGGCACATAATCCCGTCACTTGTTGATCCAGCTCCCTGGGAATGGACATCTAGGTTAGCGCTCATTCTTGCTCTCTTAACCAAAGCTTCAGGGACTGCCCTCATTCCCGTATTTCCCTGCACATGGATGAACATTCCCATCAGCCCCGTCCCTGGGAAGGCGAGCATCCCTGAAGCAAAGCTGCCACATATTTTAGGTTTAGACAGACGCTCCTTCCCCCCTCCACCCTGGATCATTGCCTCGCTACTGCTTCCAGAACCACAGTCTTGAAAGGAACTGTAAATGGGGTCGGGTATAAAGAAGAACAGAAGGCTGAGGAGTTAAAAATAAACTCAGCACGAGATCTTTTTCTCAATTAGTCACACTTTGGAATTTATCCTAAGGACATCATTACAGAGATGCGCAAAGTCTTAGCTACAAGGATGCGTATATACTCCCGCCGTTTTCCCCCCCAAAACTGCATGTCCAGACTGGCAACCGTGGAATCCAGGGGGCTCGGCCGCGTGAGGCTTTGGCATTTGAGTGGGAGGCAGCGGAAGGCATGGGTGCCCGCCCCCCCCCGCTGCAGGAGCCCCGTGTGAGGAGTCCTCGCACCTGCCTCGGCACGAGCAGGGATGCTGTGGGGCCGTCTTTAACCTGCTGTGGAGTTTTCATTTCAGACTTCATACTTTTCAATTGTGGAATCTGCACTTGGTTCTCTTTTATAATTTCTGGTTCTCTGCAAAGATTCTCCATCTGTTCATTCATCCTGTTCTTTAAGACCCTGGACATGTTCACAACGATGGCAGGTCTATTTTGGTTTTGAACACGGTCACCTACTCCATGGCATCCTCCTTACTCCGGAGGCTCGGCCTTCCTGGGGTTTTGAAAGACGGTCCACGGTGCTCCCCGAGGTCTCTCCGCGGTCTGGGCTGGATCCCAGCATCCCTGGCCTCCAGCACCACGTTCCTCCCTTGCCCCTACAGGTGATCTCTGCTAAGTCATGGGGAATTCTGTCTGCCCTCGGCCAGCTGAATCTGCACGGGAACTTCTGGGGCCCCCTTCACAGACCCCCCTTTTCCAGGACCCTGTCCTACAAACTCCAGCTGCTTCAGCAACACAGAACCGCATCTAGGTCTCCCCCTCTTGGTGTGATCACCACTCTGCTTGGAGGCCACATCCCTGCCCCACTCCCCGCCCAGGAAGATGCTCCAGGCAGAAAGCTGGACGATCAGTTGCAGGGCTCACTCTGTGTGTACCCCTGTCTTCCAAGGATAAAAGTGAATTTCAATGTGAATTTCAGATGTGAGCTAGTACTGCAATTTCAGTGGATAATTCTGTGCATCACTATAATTCCACAGCCCCAGAGTTCTCTGGAGTTTGGAGCCTGGAAAAAGCATCGCTGCCTGTCACAAGAGGAAAGAGAGGGTGCCCTGCTGTGTCAAGAGCTGTGTGCAAGGGACAGGGGGTGGAGTCTGGGCCCTGAGTTCCAGCCCAGACCCATCTCATAACAACTACCCATGGAGCCCAAACCAGCCGATTAATCTCCTGGGCCTCAGTCTTGTCATCTGTGAAATGGAGCAATGGAACCCAGCCCGGTCATATCTCCTGTGTTTCTTCCAAGGTTCATCACCTCAGTCGTCACTGAGGACCTACTACGTGCCAGGCGCTGTGTTGAGAATGACACAGAAATGGGCCACAGTGCCTGAGCCAAGGGAACTAAGAATCTGAGACAAGGACAAAGCAAGTCCCCCTGAAGCCTGCCCCCTGCCAGAGAACAGGAGGTCTCTGTGGTCACCCAGCTGCCGCAGTCAAAAGAAAGGATGGCTTTCCGACCAGGGCTGCTACTCTTCCTCTGTGACTTGGAGCATCCAGGGTCCCATACAATGCAGACCCTGATTCAGAGGGTCAGGGTGGAGCCCAAGACTCTGCATATCTGAGCTCCCAGGGGACCACTGGTGAGGAGGCCAGGGACCCTTCTCTCTGCTCAGCTCCTCCTGTGCAGGGGTTTCTGTGTGCCACTGTGGTCAGCAGGATAATGGCCCCAAAGATGTCCATGTCCTGTCCCCTGCACAGAGGGACCTCCATCAACACCTGTCCACTGCTGGGTGGTGCTAAGCACACTGCCCACATCATCCTGTGTCCTCCTCATGGCGGCTCCCTCAGGCCCTGGAAGACTTCTGCCCCGAGGGTGGCCTCCTGGGCCAGAGCAGGTCGCCCCGCTCCCCATTAGGACAGAGAGGCGTGGGCAGCCAGGGGCAGCCCTTATGCCCTCTCCAGAAGGGCCTGAGGGACAGTCTCACAGAATTAAGACTTCAGGTTCTTCAAGTAATTCTCCAAGGGAATTGAGATGCCCTTTCTGAGGGGAAACTGAGGCTCTAGGAGAACTGAGAGCCCCAAGGCCATGCATGCTGGGCCCGGGCGGACAAACTTTTAGGGACACTGAGGTGCCCTGGAGAGTTTGCTGATGGGTGATCCCTCATGGCTACAGAGCTAGAGAGACCTGCGTTCAAAACGGGCACGTGTCCCCCCACCCCTTTGCCTTGGTTTCCTCAACTGTGAAAAAGGTACAGTGATAGATAGTACGTGCCCCGTCAGGGGATTAGGTGATAGAACAGGAGAGAAGCTCTCAGGAAAGTACCCAGGTTGAAGCAATAGCGCAAAGAAACAGCAGCTCTGCTATGTTGGATTATCACTGGGCCTACGAGTCCCTCGCACGGATCTGCTGCTTGGTGCTCAGTGAGAACCACCAGACCCTCACAGGGTCACCCGCAAACGGCCCACCAGCTTGTCCCAAAGTGGCCCCTCTTCCGAGCATCCTGCCTCCCAGTGGCTCCCTACAGCGCCACCTAGTGTGCATGCCGGGAATGGCCGGTTTCCAGGTAACGTCAACCCCAGAGCCCCAGGCCAAGCCCAGGCAGTGACCGCTGGTGTTCTGTTCGCTCATCCTGCAGAGGGGACAGGTGATCCCTCTCCTCACCTGGCTCAAGTGACTCTTCACATCACAGGATTCACCGCAAGGGGCCTTTCAATAACCTTCCACCACATTTAAGATAGGATTCAAATAACATTACACATTTTAGCTTTTACTTTTCACAAGTGGGTCCAGGCGAAAGGATGCCAGAGCCTGCAAAGAGGGCCACCCTTTCTTTCAGTTCAGGAAACACCACAAAGCGCCCAGCCTCACCTCTCCCCACAGTGGTGTTCCTGTGTCATCACATCATGCAGCCCGATGTGTCCGGATTTCTGATCCAGACACGGCCCTCCTCTGCCTCCTTGCCTTGATGCTGACTGGCAGCTTTTAATGCAGCCAGAAACTCCTCAGGTGGTCTAGTTTTTCCTTAGAATCCTTGGGGACCCAGAGCTGGGACATGAAGTACTTGTTGAATAAACAACAAAGCAGATTTTTGTATAAAGCTTTGTGGAAAATTCTAGGTTTTATACTATGGTGGACCTATCAAGGATGAACTTTGGACCAGGTGCACCAGGATCACTGCCCGCCCCCCCCAATCTATGCACTTGCTGAAATGCCAATCTCTGGGCCTCACTTTCAGGACTCAGTAGGTCAGGCTGTGGTAGAAAATGAAACTATTAACACAATGGCTATTTCATGTCATCTTTCCTTCATAACTACTTTTGTGTGCATTTTATAACGTTTGCAATACATTAGTATGGTACCACTCATATATACAGTTTATAAATAAATAAATGAAAATAAATGTAATACATAATGAAATAAATAATGCACAAATATCCAGCATATACTTTTTCTTTGCTCCTGGGATGCACCAACAGAAAGCTTTGTGACCCTCTCTTTAGATTGTTGGTTCTAAGTGCTCATCTGGTCACAGCCCCACCGAGAATGATTTGCTCGGTCCCTTGTTTTCAGCGTAAAGCCCTGCCCCTGAGTATCACTAGCTGTGGAACCCCTCTTGGGGGTTCTGTTTAGGTTCAAGATGCCACCCTGCCTGCTCAGGACACAGAGCAGCCCCAGGGATCCCACTGGGCGAGTTCTCAAAGCAGGTCACACAGCTCCCCAGGACCTCTGTCCCTGACAGGTGATGCAGCTAGGACGGAAGGCTCAGGTAGGTGTGGGAGCTGCCCTGAAGATGTGCAGGGATCACTCCCTCCTATGACCACTGCCTGGAGTGAGCTGCTGGGGCCCCTTCAAGAATCACTGCACTCAGAATCCCAGGTGTTTATCGTTTATTTACACTCGTCCCCAAACAGATGCAATTTGCCAATAGGAGTGATATTTTTTGCCATTAGCAATATTGACACTTCACACCATGGCTGGGATTCTTAGCCTTCTCAGGTTACCTGGGAAACTGACCAAAGTGATGGAGAGTGAGATTCTCACATCAACGTTACGCTCCCACCAACTAAGACCCTCAGAATTGGCCCCCTTCCTGCTCACACATGCTGGGCCCCAGGTGGTCCAAGCCAGCTTTAGTTTCCTAAGTGCGCCCACCTCTGCCAAGTCTCTGAGATTTTATCCACCTAGCAAACTCTTACTCATTCTTCAAAACCCTATTGAAAACTCCTCTGGTCCTCCTCCTGACATCTGCCCACCACCTAACCTGTTCTTAGCCCAGGCGTCAGCTCCTCTGTTGCAGGCATTGTTGAGTTGTGTTACGCTTGCCTGCCTGTGTGTTTGTAAGGCTGAGAACTCCCCAAAGCAGAAATGGGGTCTTTTCCAAAAATGCCTATCCTTACTGATTTGCTAATGATAAAAGTAAGACATGCTCATTAAATCCAAACTAAGCAGAAGACACAGCAAGAACTAGAGCAGAAATCAGGGAAATTAAAAATAGGACATCAAAAGAGAAAAAGCAACAAAACCAAAAGCTGCTTCTTTGAAAAGATCAATAAAATCAAGAGTATCGAGCCAGACCAAGAGAAAAAGATAGAGGACACTAATTGCTAATATCAGAAATAAAAGAGGGAACATTACTATAGGTAATACGGATGTTAAAAGGATATTAAAGGAATCCTATGAACAACTCTGTGCCCACAAATTGGATAACCTAGATGAAATGGACGAATTCCTTGAAAATACACAAGCTGCCAAAACTCACACAGGAAATAGACAATCTGAACAAGCCCCTACTAAATAACCTGAATCAATCATTAATAATCTTCTAAAACAGAAAGCACCAGGGCCTGATGGGTTGACAGGTGAATTCTACCAAACTTTTAAGGAAGACATTATATCAGTTCTCTACAATCTCGTTCAGAGGATAGAAGCAGAGGGAATCTTCCTCACTCATTCTATGAGGCCAGCATTACCCTAACACCAAAACCAGACAAAGACAGTACAAGAACAAAGATCAGTATCTCTCAGGAACACAGATGCAAAAATCCTTAAAAGATTAGCAAATCGAATCCAAAAATGTATAAAGAATTATACACTACAACCAAGTGGGATTTATACCAGGTATGCAAGGCTGGTACAGCATTTGAAAGCCAATTAACATAATCCATCACATCAACAGGCTAAAAAGGAACAATCACATGATCATATCAACTGATGCAGAAAAAGCGTTTGACAAGTCCAGCAATCATTTATGACTTAAAAAACTCAGTCAAGAGTGACGTCAGCAGGGAATTCCCTGGCTGTCCAGTGGTTAGGACTCTGCACTTTCACTGCCAAGGGCCTGGGTTCAATCCCTGGTCAGGGAATGCCGTCAGCAGCACGGTGGATGAGACGCCCCTTTGTCTCTCCTCTTCAATCTACAACCACAGCTAAACAAAGCCGCCTCTGCCCACCATGTCAGGACACCAGAGAATTCCGTACATCTGTGCATCTGAAGGTGGGTGGACTGGAACACACAGAGGCCGCGGAACCTGGGGAACAGCAGAGGTGGTACTTGTGATCCTGGAACCCCAGCCCCAGTAGCCAAGCCCACAGCCCCAGAGAACTCAGTTGCATCAGAGAAGACAGTGCACACAACTCCAGCCTCCTGGCCACAGTGGTGTCCACAGCCACAGGGGAACACGTGGCAGTGGAGGCAGGGCCTGTGATCCATCCCTCCAGTCACAGAGGTGCCCATAAATCTGGCCCCCCTCCCTGCCTGCAGCAGCAATACCTATAAACTCCAAAACCCAGGACACGACAGAGGCACTCACGACCCTGGCTTCCCCTACCACAGTGGAGCCTGCGACTCAGGAGACCCCAGACACAGCGGAAGTGCCCGTCATCCCAGTGTCCCAGGTGGCGACCAGCAGCAGCAAGGCACCAATGACCCCAGATACTCAAGCAGGGATGACAAGGGCACCCAGTGGAGGGTGGAAAGTGCCGATTCTCAAAGGTGATCTTAGGTAAGGGAATCCAAAAACTTGCGCTATAGCACGACCTACTGGAAAAGAAAAGAAAGGCCTCTAATTTTTAACCTGTTGAATTGTTAGAATCGAGTTAAAAAAGAAAAAAAAAGCTTTACCTAAAGAAAAAAGGTGTTTACTAGTTCAAATGCAACAGCAGAGGAACAACTCATCAAGTGCCAGGAAGAACCACAGTAACCTTGTACCACAAAAAGAAAATGACAATTCTCCAGAAACCAAACTTAAAGTCATGGAATATTACGATCTCACTGATAGAGAATTCAAAAAAGCTGTCATGAAAAAACACAATGAGCTACAAGAAAGCTCAGAAAGGCAGTTCAGTGAGCTCAGGAATAAAATGAAAGAACAGAAGCAATATTTTACCAAAGAGACTGAAACTAGAAAAGAACCCAATGGAAATTATGGAGCTGAAGAATTCAATAAACAAGATGGAGAACACAATGAAAAGCACTGGAAATAGAGGAGACCACACGAAAGAGAGAATTAGTGAACTTGGAGATGGAAATCTAGAAATGATTCAGGTAGAAGAGAGAGAATTAATATCTTAAAAAATGAGGAAATTCTATGAAAACAAAATGGCTCTTTTAGGAAGGACAACATTAGGATAGTGGGTATCCCGGGGGGAAAAGAAGGAGAGGGGCATAGAGATATTATTTTAAAAAACAATAGCTGAGAACACCCCAAACCTGGGGAAGGAACTGGATATAAAAGTCCATGAATCTAAGGGAACACCTAAGTACCTCAGAAAAGACCTTCTTTTTGTAAGACACATTATATTAAAACTGTCAAAAGTCAATAACAAAGAAAGAACTTTAAAGGTAGCCAAAGGAAAAAGAATGATAACCTACAAAGGAACTCCCATTAAGCTACCAGCAGATTTCCCAGCAGGGACTCTATAGGCCAACAGACAGTGAAATGACATTCTCAAAATACTCAAAGAACTGTCACCCAAGAATACTCTATCCAGCAAAGTTATCATTAAGATATGAAAGAGAAATAAAGGCTTTCCCAGACAAACAAAAGCGGAAGGACTTAGACCTGCAACTAGACATGCCTCACAAGAAATATTGAAAGGAACTCTTCTACCTGATACAAAAAGGCAAAAGTACACAAATCTCTGAGTAAGGTGCTAACAGACAGAATCAGAAATTGCAACTATATATCAGAATAGTTTTTTTTTTTTTTTTTTTTTTGCAGTACGCAGGCCTGTTGTGGACTGTTGTGGACTCTCCCGTTGTGGAGCACAGGCTCCGGACACGCAGGCTCAGCGGCCATGGCTCACGGGCCCAGCCGCTCTGCGGCATGTGGGATCTTCCCGGACCGGGGCACGAACCTGTGTCCCCTGCATCGGCAGGTGGACTCTCAACCACTGCACCACCAGGGAAGCCCCCAGAATAGGTTTTTAAACATTTATTATAGTATAAAGGTTAAAGAGGAAAAAAGCAGTAAAAATAACTATAGCTACCTTCAATTTGGTAAGAAACTCACAACATAAAGAAGGATAATTTGAGACAATAAAAACATAAAACAGGAAGAGGAAAAGGATGGAAACCATATAGGCAAATGAAGGTAAGATGCTATCAGCATAAAAAGGACTATTTTATCTATGATATGCTTTATACAAACATCATGGTAAGCACAAAACTTAAATCTAGAGCAGAGACACAAAGCATAAAAAAAGAGGAAACTGAAAAAATATCATAGAAAATCACCAAGCTGAAATAACAGAAACACAGGGAAAAAGAAACAATGGCGATATAGAGCTACCAGGAAACAAAAGATAAAAGGGCAGTACTAAGCCCTCATCTCTCAATAATCACCCTAAATATAAATGGATTGAACTCACCAATCAAAAGGCACAGAGCAGCCACCTGGATAAAAAACAAGACCCAACTATATGCTGCTTCCAGGAGACCCACATCAGCTCTAAAGACAAACAAAGGCTCAAAGAGAGGGTATGGAAGATGATATTACAAGCAAATAGCAGCTGAAAAGAAAGTGAATGTAGCCATACTTATATCAGACAAAATAGACTTCAAGCCAGAAAAGGTAACAAGAGACGAAGATGGACATTATATAATGATAAAGCAGACAATTCATCAAGAAGACATAACAGTTATTAACATACATGCACCTAACACAGTAGCACCAAAATATATAAAGCAATTATTAACAGGACTAAAGGAAGAAACTGACAACAACAACACAATAATAGTTAACCCCATACTTACATCTATGGATAGATCATCCAGACAGAAAGTCAATAAGCAAACAGTGGCCTTAAATGAAACATTAGACCAGATGGATTTTATAAACTTGTACAGAACATTCCATCCAAACGCAGTAGAATACACATTCTTCTCAAGTGCAGATGAAACATTCTCAAGGATAGACCATGTATTGGGACACAGAACAAAGCTCAGTAAATTTAAGAAGACTGAAATCATATCAAACATCTCTTCCGAACACAACAGTATGAAACTAAAACTCAACTACAAGAAGAAAACTGGAAAAATCACAAATATGTGGAGACTGAACAACATGCTACTGAACAACTATTGGGTCAACAAAAAAAAAATCAAAAAAGAAATTAAAATTACCTAAAGACAAATGAAAATATGGCATACTGAAATCTATGGGATGCAGCAAAAGTGTTACTAAGAGGGAAGTTTATAGCAATACAGGCCTACCTCAAGAAACATGGAAAATCTCAAATAAACAATCTAATCTTGCACCTAAAGGAACTAGAAAAAGAAGAACAAAGCCCAAAGTAAGTAGAAGGAAGGAAATAATAAAAATCAGAACAGAAATTAAAAAAATAAAATAGAGACTAAAAAGACGATAGAAAAGATCAAGTTGGCTCTTTGAAAAGATAACTTGACAAACCTTTGGGAAGAATCACTAAGAAAAAGGAAGACTCTGATAAATAAACTCAGAAATGAAAGAGGAGAAATAACAATGAAAGTCACAGAAATGCAAAGGATTACAAGGATTATAAGAGAATAGCTGTACTCCCAACAAACTGGGTAACCTAGAAGAAATGAACAAATTCTTAGAATCATACAGACTTCCAAGACTGAATCATGAAGAAATAGAAAATCTAAAAAGACTGATCACTAGTAAGAAGATTGAAAGAGTAATAAAAAAAAAAACTTCTCCAAAAACAAAAGTCCAGGGCCAGACAGCTTCACAGGTGAATCTTATCAAACATTCAAAGATTTAATATCTATCCTTCTCAAACTCATCCAAAAAGTTGAAGAAAATGGAACACTTCCTAACTCATTTTAAGAGGCCAGCATCATCCTGATACCAAAACCAGAAAAAGACAACACAAAAAAAGAAAATTACAGGCCAATATTTCTGATGAACATAAACGCAAAAATCCTCAACAAAATATTAGCAAACTGAACACGTGTGCTACTTAAAAGGATCATACACCATGATCAAGTGGGGTTTACTCTAGGGATGCAAGGATGGTTCAACATCCACAAATCAATCAATATGATATACCACACTAACAAAATGAGGGATAAAAATCATATGATCATCTCAGTAGATGCAGAAAAAGCATATGACAAGATTCAACAGCCATTTATGAGAAAAAACTCTCAATAAAATGGGTATATGAGGAATGTGCCTCAACCTAATAAAGGCCACATATGACAAACAAACCCACAGCTAACATTATACTCAATAGTGGAAAACTGAAAGTTATCCCTCTAAGATCAGGAAGAAGACAAGGGTGCCCACTCTCACCACTCTTGTTCAATGTAGTACTGAAAGTTCTAGCCAAAGAAATTAGGCAAGAAAAAGAAACAAAAGACATCCAAATTGGAAAGGAAGAAGTAAAACTGTCACTGTCTGCAGACAACCTAATTTTTATGTATAGAAAATCCCAAAGACTCCACCAAAAAACTACTCAAAATAATGATTACAGTAAAGTTGCAGGGTACAAAAACAATATATGAAAATCCACTGCATTCCTATAAACTAACAATAAGATAGCATAAAGTAAAATTAACAATTCTATTTACAACTGGTACCAAAAAAGGAGTAATTTTCATCAAGAAGGTGAAAGACCCGTACACTGAAAAATATAAGACATCGGTGAAATAAATTGAAGAAGATACAAAGAAACAAAGATACTGTTCTCATTGGATTAAAAGAATTAACATTGTTCAAAAGTTCACATTACCTAAAGCAATCTACAGAGTCAATGCAATCCCTATCAAAATCCCAATGACATTTTTCACAGAAATAGAACAAAAAATTCTAAAATTTATATGGAAGCACAAAAGACCACAAATACCCAAGCAATCCTGAGAGAAAACAACAAACCTTGAGGTATCACACACCCTGATTTCAAACTATATTACAAAAGCCATAGTAATCAAAACAGCATGGAAATGGCAGAAAAACAGATACATAGATCAAAAAAAGAACAGAATTGATGGGCTTCCCTGGTGGCGCAGTGGTTGAGAGTCCGCCTGCCGATGCAGGGGACACGGGTTCGTGCCCCAGTCCGGGAAGATCCCACATGCCGTGGAGCGGCTGGGCCCGTGAGCCATGGCTGCTGAACCTGCGCGTCCGGAGCCTGTGCTTCGCAACGGGAGAGACCACAACAATGAGAGGCCCACATACCGCAAAAAAAAAAAAAAAAAAAAAAGAACAGAATTGAGATCTTAGAAATAAACCCACATATATATGGACAAATAATTTACAACAAAAGAGCAAAGAACATACTACAGAGAAAGGATAGTATCTTCAATAAATGGTGCTGAGAAAACTGGATAGATAGATAAGAAACTAGACCACTGTCTCACACCATACACAAAAATTAACTCAAAATGGATTAAAGACTTGAATATAAGACCTGAAACCATAAAACTCTTAGAAGAAAACATAGGCAGGATGCTCTTTTTACATCAGTTTTAGCACTATCTTTCTATGTATGTCTCCTCAAGCAAAGGAAACAAAAGCAAAAATAAACAAAGAGGATTGCATCAAACTAAAAAAGCTTCTGCACAGCAAAGAAAGCCATCAACAAAACTAAAAGACAACCTACCTGATGGGAGAAGATATTTGCAAATCATATATCCAATAAGGGGTTAATATCCAAAATATATATGAAGAACTCATACAACTCAACAACTCCAAAACACAAAATCTGATTGAAAAGTGGGCAGAAGATCTGAACAGACATTTTTCAAAAAAAGACATACAGATGGCCAGCAGGCACATGAAAAGATGTTCAACATCACTAATTATCAGGCAAATGCAAATCAGAACTACAGTGAGACATCACTTCATGCCTGTTAGAAGGGCTATTATCAGAAAAGCAAGAAATAACAAGGGTTGGAGAGGATGTGGAGAAAAGGGAACCCTTATACACAGTTGCTGAGAATGTAAGTTGGTGCAGCCACTATGGAAAACAATATGGAGATTCCTCAAAAAAATAAGAATAGAATTACCATACGATCCAGCTATTCCACATCTGGTTATTTATCTGAAGAATACAAAAACACTAATTCAAAAGGATATATGCACTCCTATGTTCATCACAGTATGATTTACAATAGCCAAGAGATATGGAAACAACCTAACTGCCCATCGAGATGAAGAGATAAAGAAGTTGTGTACATATATACAGACACACACACACAACAGAATACTACTCAGTCATAAAAAAAGATAAAATCCTGCCATTCTCAACAGCATGAATGGACCTGCAGTATATTATGCTGAGAAAAGTCTGACAGAGAAAGACAAACACCAAATGAAATCACTCATGTGTGCAATATAAAAAACAAATAAATAAACCAAACCAAACCAAAATGTAGATACAGAGAACAGAGTAGTGGTTACCAGAGGGAAACAAGGGGGAAGGCAAAATGGACAAAGGGGGTCAATCGCATGATAATGGATAGAAACTCAGTTTGGGGTGGTGAGCATACTGTAGTGTATGCAGAAGTAAAAATATAGTGTTGTACACATGAAACTCATAATGTTATAAACCAACGTTACCTCAATTAAAAAAAACCACATCAGTAAACTTAGCAAAGAGGAACTTCTTCAACTTGATAAAGAATATCTACAAAAACCAAGAGCTAACAACATCCCTAATGGTGAGAAACTCAAAGCTTTCCCACTAAGATCAGGAACAAAGCAAGACATCTTTTCCATCATTCCTTTTCAATATCATACTGGAATAGGAGGTAATGCAACAAGAGAAGAAAAGGAAATAAAGGCACACAGAGTGAGAAGACATAAGACTGTCTTTGTTTTCTGATGACACAATTATCTATGTAGAAAATCCAAAAGAATCAATGAAAAACTCCTGGAACTAATCAGTGATTGTAGCAAGGTTGCAGGATACAAGGTTAATATACAAAAGTCAATTGCTTTCCACTATACCAACAATGAACAAGTGGAATTTGAAATTAAAAACATAATGCCATTATATTAACATCCCCCAAAATGAAACAGTTATGTATAAATCCAATAACATATATACAAGATCTATACGAGGAAAACTACAAAACTCTAATGAACAAAATCAAAGAAGAACCAAATAAATGGAGAGATATTCCATGTTCATGGACAGTAAGACTGAATATTGTCAAGACGTCAGTTTTCCCTAATGTGATCTATAGGTTCAATGCAATCCCAATCCAAATCCCAACAAGGTATTTTGTGGATACTGGCAGACATTCTGAAGTTTATATGGACAGGCAAAGGACTAAGAATAGCCAACACAATACTGGAGAACAAAGTTGGAAGACTGACACTACTCGACTTAGTTTATAGTGTGGTATGGGTGAAAGAATAGACAAATACATCAATAGAACAAAACAGTGAGTTCAGAAATAGACCCACATAAATACAGTTAACTGATCTTTGAGGAAGGAGCAAAAGCAATACAATGAAGCAATGATAATCTTTGCACAAATGGTGCTGGAACAATTGGACATCAACATGCAAAAGAATAAAAATAAAAAATGAATCTAGACACAGAACTTTCACCTTTCACAAAAATTAAGTCAAAATGGACCACAGACTGAAATGCAAAACACAACACTATAAAAGTTCTAGATCACCTAGGAGGAAACCTAAGTGACCTTATGTATGGTAATGACTTTTAGATACAAGACCAAAGGCACACTCCAAGGAAGAAACAATTGATAAGCTGGAGTTTACTAAGTTAAAACTTCTGTTCTGTTAAAGACAATGTTGAGAGTATAAGAAGAAGAGCCATGGACTGGGAATAAATATTTGCAAAAGACACATCTGATAAAGGAATGTCATCCAAAATATATAAAAAACTCTTAAAACTCAACAATAAAAAAACAAATCACCCAATTAAAAAACGGGCCAAAAATCTTAACAGACACGTCACCAAAGCAGATACACAGATGTTAAGTCAACACATGAAAAGATGCACCATATCATGTGTCATTAGGAAAATGCAAATTAAAACGATAATGAGGTACCACTACAAACCTATAAGAGTGGCCAAAATCCAGAACACTGACAAACACCAAATGCTGGCAAAGATGTGGAGCAACCGGAACTTTCATCCATTGCTGGTGGGAATGTAAAATAGTGCAGTCATCTTGGAAGACTGTTCGGTGGTTTCTGACAGCACTAAACATACTCTTAACATGTGATCCAGCCATTTCACTCTTTGGTATTTACCCAAAGGAGTTGAAAACTTATACCCACACAAAAACCTGCACATGGATGTTTATAACAGCTTTAGTCATAGTTGCCAAAACTTAGAAACAAACAAGAATTCCTTCAGTAGGTGAGGGGATAAATAAACTGGGATGCAGCCAGACAGTTGAATATTATTCTGCATTAAACAGAAACGAGGGGGTGGGGGAGGAGAGAAACAGGCGAGGGAGATTAAGAAGCACAAACTTCCAGTTAAAAAATAAATGAGCCACAGGTAGGAAACGTACAGTGTGGGGAATATAGCCAATAATTATGTGATATCTTCGTATGGTGACAGATGGTAACTAGATTTGTCATGGAGATCATTTTGAAATGTATAGAAATATTGAATCACTATGTTGTATACCAGGAACTAATGTAGTGTTGTAGGTCAACTATACTTCAAAAACAAACTCATAGAAAAAGAGATCTGATCTATGGTTACCAGAGGTGGGAGATGGAAGCAGGGGGAATTGGATGAAGGTGGTCAAAAGGTATAAACTGCCAGTTATAAGATAAGTACTAGGGATGTAATGTACAACATGATAAATATGATAAATATAATCAACACTGATGTATGTTATATATGAAAGTTTCAAAAGAGTAAATCCTAAGAGTTCTCATCACAAGGAAAAAATATTTTTTCTATTTCTTTAATTTTGTATCTATGTGAGATGATGGATGTTTATTAAACTTATTGTAGTATTTCAGTATGTATGTAAGTGAAAAACATTACGCTGTATACACCTTAAATTTACACAGTGTTACGTGTCATTTATATCTCCACAAAACTGGAAGAAAAAAGAAAAAGAAAAAAAGAAAAAAAATTAAATATCATCTAGCCATGAAATGGCAAGGCAGAAACATAAATGTATATTATTAAGTGAAAGAAGCCAATCTGAAAAGACTACCTACTATATTATTCCAAATGCGACCTTCTGGAAAAGACAAAACTATGGAGACAGTAAAAAAATCAGGGGTTGCCAGGGGTTGGGGGGAGGGAGGGATGAACAGGCAGAGCACGGAGGATTTTCAGGGCCGTGGAACTTCTCCATATGATACTGTAAGGACGGACACGTCATTATACATTTGTCCAAACCCACAGAACGTACAACACCAAGAGTAAACTCTAACAAATTATGGACTTCGGGTGACTGTGTGCCAGTGCAGGCTCATCAGTTGTAACAAATGCACCATCTGGAGGGGATGCTGATAATGGAGGGCGCTGTGCAGGTATGGGGCAGGGGAATACAGGAAAAGTCTGTATTTCTTAATTTGCTGTGAACCTAAATTGCTCTAAAGAACAAAATCTTTTTTTAAAAAAAACACCTTTGATGGACTTGAGAATGTCCCCAGTTACCAGGCGCTGACTGCACATGCCCACAAAGGTACCGTGTGTGTGGACACATATGCACGCAAGACTATGTGGGAGCATAAACACAGCACACGAGGCACAAACACAACAGCCTGTAATGCATCTTTGTGTTGATCGAGACATCGTATGTGCCCTGCATGGAAATCCAACGGCCACACCCAGACTAAAGTAAATACATTTTTCACTCCAACTGGATCCAGCAGGACAGTCTTCTAGCTGATTCAGGGGCAGGACTGCCTCGGATGGGGCCTCCACCACCTCCAGAAACTAAACCCTAATGTAGCTACTACTAGAGAATTCAGGCTGCCAAGATGTTCGATAACAAACACTTCCTGGGGTGTTCACGTTGGATGAGACGCCACCTGCAAGGGCTCCATCGACAGTGAGTTATGAGGATAAATAAATAAATAAACACCAGCGCAGTTTCTATGGTTAATAATTGATGAGGCCGCTGCCTGGCGCTTTTCTGCTTCTGCACCACAGAGATCTACAAATAACACACCAGCGTGACGCTGGGAGCGGGGTTTGAACTCGAGAGAAGGAAATAAAAGGAACTCGAGAGAAGGAAATAAAAGCTGATCACTGTCCTACCAGGCCAAGCAGAATACGTTTATGGGCCTTTCCCACTATGAACCACTTTCCCCCAAAAGTAAGATTTATAGACTTTTCCCAGAACCAATATTGAATTTGTTTTCCTCCAAGCATGTTGTCCCAGAGATTTGTAACTTTGAGGGAGTTGCAAACACACGTGAGAATATGATAAAGGCCCAGAATCCACTTTCTGACCTGGATCTCAGGGGTTCAGGGACCCCAGACTGTGTACCGTGGCCTCAACTGCAGATGTCAGGAGTCAGCGTGTGGGCGTCGGGAATCCCCAGATCTGCCTCACTGCGTGCAATGGGCCCAGCCCTCCACAGGGCGCTCTTAGGGTTGGATGTGAGCTCTTGACCTTGAGCCTTAGACAACGGTGCCCACAGAAGGCCCACAAGAGGGGTGGCTTCACCTGGGTTTGCAAACGCAGTCAGTGCAGTCCTTCCTGAGCACAGCCTGGTGGGATCCTGGGCATGTTAACAACTGCAGAGTTTCTAGAAGGAGTTCCACCCTAACCCTCTTCCTGTCACCACAGTCAAACGCCAAGTTCAATTAAGGACGCCGGTTTGAGAAGGCAAATGACAAGAGACTCAGGTTTGCCCCACGTCCTGGGAGAACCCTCAGAGGTGGCGAGACGGCTGATCTGGCACGTGAGGCTACAGACACCATCTCCTTTCATCCCGACACCCCATCATTGACTGACATTTATTGTGTGCGTAGGGACTGGCAGAGGAGTCACTTGTTCATGCCTGCCGGCTTCCTGGAGGAAGCAGTGTTTTAAACCCCGTGGAGCCGCACACACCTCCTGCCTGGTGAGCATGGGAGCCCTGTGGTCAGGGCGTGTAAGAAGCAGGGAGGGTGCGTGGGTGGGTCCCAGGGGGCGTGGAGAGGAGACAAGCCAGGGGGACAGGGACAGGCCACACAGGTCCTGGTGAGGTCAGGGCATTAAACCCCTCAGAAGCCACTGGAGGGATGTGAGCAAGGGGTGACGTTCCCTGACGTCTGTCTGTGTGGAGGGGCTAGAACAGAGGTGACGGCGCAGGCAGGGAGCCTCGGGGGAGGCTGAGCACAGCAGAGGAGGACTGGCCCCATGTCTTCAAGGAGGAGCCATTTGTGTGTCAGGTGCAAAGTCTAGAGAGTGGCAAGGTGGCCCCCGGCCACGGAAGGTCAGAGGCGCTGCTCACGAGGACAGGGAACAGTCTGGGTTTGGAGACAAAGATCAAGAGCTCAGATCCAAAGATGTCAGGTCAGCCACACCTCCGAGACCCCAGGGGGACATGCTGAGTTAACAGGGCAACCCCTTGGAGCTTGGGCCACGTGGGCTGGAGGACCTGTCGGACTGGCAGATGGTATTTAAAGCCACTCATCCAGAAGCTACTCACTGACTCCTACTTAGAACCAGGCACATGGAGACAAGGGGGCACCACCCCACGTGGGACAGTAGTCAAACACATACATTAGGTAATCAGTAATAGTCGGATAATGATAGACTTGTGGGGAGACAGACAACAGTCAGATAAGGACAAAAGTCAGGGTAAAATTGCAACTGTGCCGAGCTCCGAAGGAAGGTTCCCAGTGTTGTCATCAGAGCAGGGGAGGAGGTCTGAGCTGACCAATGAGGGGTCGGGGGGCAAGGCAGGCGGGGACCCGCTCAGACCGCGGGGACAGCGCCCCGGCTCCTTCCCACAGCAGGTCTTGTCTGAGGCGCATGGACTGGTCCCACTGCTGAGGACCCGGGCGTGGGGTTGGGGGTAAAAGGTCCCAGGGCCCAATAAGAAAAGGAACCTGCTACACCATCAGGGGTGACAGTGTTGGGTAGACCAGTGACCCCCAAAGACTGGTGCACCTGGAACCTGGGAATGTGACCTTATCTGAAAAAAAAATAGATGTAATTTGCTTTTGCAGATGTAATTAAGGTAAGGATCTCAAAATGAGGAGATCATGCCAGATTATCCAGATGGGCCCTAAAACCAATGACGAGTGTCCTTATAAGAAAAGGAGAGGACACGGAAGAGCTGACGTGAAGACGGAGGCAGAGGTCAGAGCGATGCGGCCACAAGGCAAGGACCACTGGAGCCCCCAGCAGCTGAAAGAGGCAGGAAGGACCCTCGCCTAGAGCCAGAGGGAGTGTGGTCCAGCGAGCAGAAGCCAGGGATGCTCCAGACACCCTACAAGGCCCAGGGCAGCACCACCACAGAGAACTGTCCAGCCCCCAGTGTCACTGGTGCTGAGGTTGAGGGACCTGCTCCAGCCCGTGATCCCTGTCTATGCCAGCCGTTCTCAGACGTGTCCCACGTCACCCCATCCGGCAGGATGCTGACGGGTGTTTAAGGGAAAGGGTCCCAGGGCCAGATAAGTTGGGGAAACATCACAAGCTTCATCCTCTTCTTAGACGGCTGTGAGTTTCTGCCACGAAGACCTCAGTTCAACTATCTATCAGCCTCTTCCAACCTCATGGGTGCCATGTCACCCCACATGCACCGCAGCACATGCCCCCGGAAGTGCTTCACTAGACCAGCATGGAAAAGGCCCAGAGGTATGCAAGGTCACAGGAGGGGGTGACAGTCAAGGTCAGTGTCTAGCCCTGGGCTCCTGGTCTGTCCATCTGGTCACGATTCCCCCTGCCTGTACCCACTCAGTACCAGCCAGCTGAGGTTCAATGCCAGCCCCTCCCCAACTCTCCACCACCACCAGACCAGGTCCCCGGTGGCTCCACCCAGAGCTCTGCCTGTGGCAGTGACGGTCACCAAGAGATGCTTTCAGGAAGAACAATAACCCCTCACTTAGGAATAGTAATCCTCCCCAAAGGCCTTAGAGCCATGTCCACCCTTGACCCTCCTACAAGAGACACAGCTCAGCCCAGTCTGCACCAGGACTGAGCACCCTTTTACCTTCATCAGGAGGGGGCTACAATGCTCTCTCTCTCTTGAGCCCCCTGATCTTCAAGGGTAAGACAAACCAAACACACTGACCTTTAGAACACGTTGTGAGGACAGACACAGACCTCCTAGGGCCTCGTGAACATGTGGTCCTGAACAAACAGATGCTGCCGGGCTTATAGTATTTCTGAGACGACCGCTCGCATCAGCCCCTCTGTCCTTCCCTCCCTCCCATTTCCATCTCATCTCGCTTTCCTATTAACATTTTCTGCTACATTTTCCAAACGATGGCCATCCGAGTGCCACCGACACCACCTCCTGCCGTGTCATCCCAAGCAGTGATGCCCTGTCACTTACAGAGCCACTTTTGTTTTTCCAATACACGTGAAAATAAATACGCAATTGGCAAAATAAAACAAACTCACTCAGGTCCCTCCTAACTATGCCCTGAGCCTGCCCGCAGGCAGCCTGCTCATGAAACAAGGAGAGGCGGGTATCTCTCTCCATCACTCCCCTGGCCCCTCTGTGCTGGCGGCAGACGTGGCCCCTCGAAGGCGGCCTTGGGTGTGTGCCTCCGGTGGGAGGTTCCCACCCCGCGGGATGCACCCTCCACTCACCAGAGATGATGGAGTCATTCAGGGCCTCTTCGTCTTGATACAAAAGCAGGTCATCCTTGAGTTCGGAATTCATGATCAGGTTCTCCTTGTTCTCCTCGGACTCCTTAGTCACGGTCCACTTGCCGTCCGAGGCTCCATCAAAGCTCCAAGCTTCGCCCCGCTCCTTGCCCCGCTCCACACTGCACGTCCTCGACAGCCGGACGTCCACGCGCTTCTTCGGGGACCCCTTACTGTCCCTGCCTTGGAAACTGAACCAGAAAGGCAGTTCGTGTTATACGTTGTCCAGCTTCACCTAGAAACCCTGCAAAGTCGACTTGAAGACTTATAATGGGCGTTGCAAAGACGACCCCCAAGTATGTGCAGCCGATACACAGGACAAGAAGTGCCAGAGGCACACACAGCTCTGAGTCCAAGGCAAATGGCTGCTTAGAACGTGCTGTTCTGAATGTCACAGACATGCATGTAATAAACCCTGCCAAGGCTTAGAGCAGCAAACACTCAGATCAAGGATTTCCTCAGAACTGAGCAGGGCATTTTATTTGTCCAATATTTCTGCCAAGCCACACGCGTGTTCCATTGTCTGTTTTGCCCTTCGATGACTCACTTATCCTCAGTCTATGAGGTGTATGAGACCAAGAACAAGAGTCAGCTTCCACGCAGGCTTACTTGAGCTCTTGCCTGACGAAAACGGGAAGCCGTCAGAGTCCCCGGACAACATAACGGCTACTTCTCCCTCTCGATTCTCCCCCGGGATGCTCCCACCCAACCCTGGATCCTCCAGGAGAAATGCAGGGACTCTGTGGCTGGTCCCCACGGTGCACATCACCCACTTGACCCCTCCTGGAAAGTGGCAACTGAGACCAGCTACAGACCAGCTGCACGGCCTGGTACAAAATGAAAACATGAGCTCCTTGCTCAGAAGCTAGGAATTCCAAGACGGTGACAGCAGAGCATTGAGTCCAACCCAGAGCCCACCCCCCATAACTGCCTCCCATAAGGCTGGCCACAGATGGGGATGTGGGCACACGGGTCCCGCTGCCAGGGGAGGGGCCTCACCTGTCCTGGCGGTGCTTGGTGGCCAGCGCCCTGTGCAGCTCCTCAATGACTCGGCTGGGGGGCAGCGGCCGGTGGACAGTGGTAAGATGTGGGGACCCCGTGGGCGTGGAAAGCTGGCCTCGGAGAGGAGGGTCAGTACTCTTCCCGCCAGAGCCTTGGAAGAGCGTGGCCTGGCCTGGGGCGTGAGAAGAACCAACAAGAACATAAGTCTTTGGGGGCAGGGAAGTGGGGATTTGCTAAAACACAGGTGCCCGTGAGCAGAGAGGACACAGGGCTCCCGGCCAGGCGAACCCACTAGGACCAGATGCTGCACCACATCCCTTCGCCCCCAAAGCCAGAGACGAGGTTTGTCCCTGACCAGCTCCTGTCCATCCTCCAGCCCTGAGCTGAGCCCATGGCAGTGCCCACAGGCCCCCTGCAAGGTCTCAGGCACCGAAAGCCTCCTTCCCGTTTCTCTACTACAAGCTCCTGAAGCCACACTTCCTTTTGCGGGACGTGGAAGAACTCCCCAAGCCCTACAGCCACCGCTCAGCCTGGAGCACCGCACGGCCCCCTCTGCTTCCCCGCATCACCCGTCCACGTCCGCTGCCAGCCCTGCACCTCACCAGAGGGGGCCTTCCGATCACGGCTCTCCCATTCTCCTTGGGACGAGATGTGGCCTGATGATGGCAAATCCCAGGGCCCCGAAGGCTGCCCGTTAAACGTATTTTCTATATTTTTTCCTTTTTTTTCTTTTTTGGAATTGAAGTATAGCTGGTTTACAATGTCGTGTTAGTCTCAGCTGCGCAGCAAAGTGATTCAGATGGATAGAGACATATAATATGTTTAATACTTAAACATATTTTGATATGTTTAAAATGTTGGCAACACATTTTTAAAATATTAACCACGCAGACCCAGCAAAGCAAGTCTGTGCGTGGGATTTGGGTGCAGGTGGCTCCCTGACACCTGGGGGAGGGTGGGCTGAGGAAGCTCGTGGGCTGCGGGCCGCTGTGGCTATCTCAGCCGAGCGAGCACCCGGGGTGGGTGGGGAGCGCTCGGTGTGTAGCCTGGGTCCCCTTGTGCCCCACTTAAGCCCAGGTGAAGGGCCTTTCTCCTCCTCTGCTGCCACCTAGTGGCCATGTGCTGAAGCAACTATTTCCCTCTAAAGGAAATGAAGACCAAGTCGCCAAAATACAGTCTCAGCTGTAAGAGATCCAGGCCAAAGCTCGTAACCCTCCCCTCCTGTCCCCGCCCGCTCCTAACCCAGTCCCCAGACTCCTCGGTGACCTGTCAGAAAAGGTCTCCGAAGTTCAGGCGCTCCTCGCCCCTGAGGGGCTGGGGGGAGTCAGAGAAGCTGACCCAGGACTTAGGACACGGGGAGAGAGGAGGACTCACGGGACATGACACAGGCTGAGGTCTGATCCTGTCTAAGCACAACGGGGACAGAGGGTCCCTGAGCTAATTATACAGGAGCCAGAACAAAGTGGGGCGGATGGTGCCTTATCCAGTGGACTTCCCACTGTCTCACGTTTCATTGGATGGAAAGAGGATAAGCACACAGACTGTAACAAGACGCAGATTATTTGCCTCAAAACTTTAGTCTGTGTGACCATGTCACCCAAGGACTGAACACTGATTCCCAGAGATGGAGAAAGAGGCAGAAAGCAGCCAAAGGGGTCAGATCTGACTGTTCCTTCGATCACAGCTACCCACACTGGCTGAGCACCTGCTGTATGCAGGCACTGGGATCTAGAGGTGATGATGGCAGAGTTCCCTCGACTGTAACGTGGGGACACGTTCCCTCCCCAGAGGGGCTGGCCTCCTTGTGGTGCCCGGGGGTGGGCAGCTCCTGACACGCGGTGAGCAGTTGTATTACAGGTGGTGGCCGAGGATTAGAGCAAAGCTGCTGAACTCTGCCATCCACTCTCAACTACCTGACCCCGCCCTCAGAGGCAGCACGCAAGGCTTTACTCTTAAAAACAATCGCCTCTGTGTGAAAGGCCTGCTTTCCCCCCGAGACCTGCAGTGTCTCCTGTTTCCAGCAGGGACGGGACAAGAAATACCCAAACCTGAAAAGACAACGCCCCTACTTCCTGGGACCCTTCAGCCAGTGTGGCCAAAGCTACAGGAGGCGATGCCTTTGCGGGCCTCTGCTCGGCCGTGCTCCCCTCTCTGACCACCACCCCACGGTCCAGTGTGGATTCCTGGCTCTGCCTTGCTGGACGGAGCTCTCACAGAGATGAGCAGAGACCATGAGACAGACAGAGAGACAGGGGAAGGGGAGATAGGGAGCGGGAGGGAGAGAAAAGAGGGGATGAGAGGGAGGGAGAGGAGAGGTAAGGAGACAGACAGACAGACACGCTGACTTAGAAGCAGAAAGAGAAGGACAGTCAGACACCTGAATATCCAGAAAGACAAAGCCCCCATCCTGGGGGCTGTGGCTACGCTTCCTGCATCCACCTTCTGGAAGAAACCTTTGAGCGCTGCCCCACGTGTCTGAGGGAGCCGGGGCTGTCTGCCCCTGACAACCCGGGCTCCTCCGGGCTAAGGACCGCCCTCCTGTCTCCAGCTCTGTTCCCCTGGACCCGCCCAGAGCATGGCAGAAGCCAAGGGTGAGAACCAGCCCACAGTGGGAGCCCCATCAGGACTGGTCGGAGGCATGGATGGATGAACGGAAGGAGAAAGGAAGCAAGGTGGAGGGGTGGATGCACGTAGGCCCACCTGTGACACTCCTCGTGGTTTTGGAGCCTGCCTTGGGCGGTGGGGTGGGCATCAGCGGGGGGCTGGGGAGCTGGCCCACGGATCTCTCCAGGGGTCTGGGAGGACTGTCCAGGGAGTCGGACCCAGCTAAGGCTTGAGAGGGCTCGTCCGTGGTAGGTGGGAGGCTGCCAGCAGCACCTGCTTCTTCATCTCTGGATGCGGACGATATCTTGGCTGGTTCAAAAGCAAAACAGAGAATTCACAAACCACAGTTCCTCTGGCTGGGGTGGGTGTGAAGACGGCAAGGGAGCTCTGGCTGGGTGGGCTTGTTATCACGGAGCAGGGTACAGAGGGGTCACCTCTCATACACATTTGAGGAGGAGGGGGGAGCGGGGAGGGAGGGAAACAACTTCAAGGGCGTGGGCGATCCTGTCCCTGTTCCACTCAGTAGGTAGCACTAAAGCTCCCACCTCACCTGGGCTGCTGGCCACAAACACAGGCTTCGGAATCAGATGCCAGTTGGCCCCTGCACTTACTCTGCGACCTTGGATGAGTTCCTGATCTCCTGTGTCTCCATTTACCCGTGGATGACATAGGACTAACAGCGAGGGTCCCTCACAGGGTTGTGAGATTTAATCAAGAAGCGACAATGAGCTGTGTGGCTGGCACACTGCAGACCCTCGGAACCCGCAGTGATTGGTTTTACGTGCCTGGTTAACAACAGTCCTGCCCCTGAGTGAGGGCTGTGAGCTGAGTGGCAGGGGCACAGCAGGGAGCTTCAGCTCTGAGGAAGGGTCAGCCCGTCCACAGCCCCCACCCCCGCTCCTTCCAGCTGCTGGCTCGGGCTTCTCCCCCTCCCGAAGCACTGCTCCCCCCTCCCCTGGCCCGTCCACCCCTGGGCTTTCTCCCAACCCGTCAACCTCTCCTTCCCCTTCTCTTTCTCCATCCATCACTCAAGAGCCATCTCACCGACACCCCCCAAGCCCTCTGCCGCCTTTCCTTTGCATTTAGCTAACTGGGAACACCGCATCTCTGGATGAAGCCTCCGTCTGCCGGCCCCTGTCCCTGTGGAGTGCTGTGGAAGACGGACGGCGACACAGAAGCCCCAGTCCTGGCCGTCTCAGGACCACCACCCTCAGGGCCCTTGGCTCTGGCCCAGCAGGTGGTCACTCTGCTTCAGACCTCCTCTGTCTTTCTCCTACCTGCAGCTTCTCACGCCCTCCTCCTGTGCAGCCTCACCTCCAGCTTTACAGGGGAAAATGAGCCCATCAGACCAGGGGCTGGGGGGAGCGGGAGAGCTCAAACCCAAACCTACCATCCCCGACACACCCTTCCTTCTTCCCTGACACAAGAAGAGAGGCGGCCTCCCATCCACACCCCGGGACCCCAGCCCTCCTGCCCGCTCAGGGCACACACCCCAGGTGCCCCGCCCCACATCGTCTAATGTCATCTTTGCAACCACCTAAGGGGGAAGATCCTAACACCCTCTGTGAACAGCCTGACCGAGCTGGCCCCAAAGTCACCGGGTGGGATTCATCCATCAGCCAGAGAACGCATCTGGAGGTGGCACTGTCCGTGGTGCTGACCGAGGCAGGCTTGATCACTGCCCTCACAAAGCTTCAGTGAACCTCTAGAAAGGACCACTGCATGTCCCAGGCATCCCATTGCTTATCACCATTTCTGTTCTTTTGGCGTCCCTGTTGGCAGCTGAAGACCTCTCAGGCCAGGTCTTTTCCCTATGAAGCTCATGGAAATGCAGTCTTTGCCTTAGAAGGGCTGTGGCCCTCCCAAATCCTGATAAGCAAGATCTGAGAAAAGAAGTGTCTCCTTCCCACCCACTGCAGAAGACAGAGTCAGGTTTGTACCATGAGGCTAGTCTGAGCTGAGAACAGCCACTACACAATGCTCCTTACCTTACGCCCTGCACGGATACCCACGTGAAAACACTATGGTTTTATTTTATTATTATTATTGACAATAATAATAATAAAACTGTCCTCAAAAGTATTATTTCTTCATAGGCGTTTTTTTTAAAGACTCCTAGACTTCAAGACTATTGCTATGTCCCATGAACTGTGACCTGTAGCTTCTAAGAGTCTACAATTCTGATTGTTTTAGTTAATAAGTTAATAAGCAAAAATAACCTTAAAATAAACATTTTGTACTTCTAGGTAAAAACAGTTGTGTGCTTTCCTCGCTAAGCCATAGATGAGTGTGGAAAGGTCCCTTTTCTCCATGTGGGCACTGGGTCTCCTGGCTTGTGTGAATCAGAGCAGGGCAGTGGACCCTGATCCTGGGGAGGCCGTGCTCCCGGGCCCTCAGTGGCCAAGCTTGCGGCCGGAAGCACCGGCTGAGGGGCCGGAGTGAGCTTGCATACTCGGTCCAGGCTTGGTTTCTGTCCTCTAGGCATCCAGCATGCTCCCAATGCCATGGTTTCGGGGGAGACAGGTGGCACAGGAATGGCTCACCTGACCTCAAGTTCACCACACCAGTCTCCCCGGTCCATCCTTTGCCTCTGTTGTGACTGACTCATTTCCAGAGGAGCGACCTTGGTCTCCACCTCTCTGAGCCTCAGTTTCCTCATCTGTACAAACATCTGTATAAAACACCCTCTCCTGCCCACTACAAGGGAGGGAGACTTGCATGAGGTCGTGGAGGGGATGTCTGAAGCTCTTCAGCACTTTGGACAGTCATGGGCTATGCTGCCAGGGATCAAAGCATTATTTTGGAACATGGATGCGTTTTCCTCTCATTCTACGTCAGGGGTTCTCACCTTTGGCAGTATTGACATTTGGGGCCGGATGATTCTTTGCCTGTAAAATGCTTAGCAGCAGCCCTGGGCTCTATCTGCCAGAGGCCAGAGTAGCAACCAAAACTACCTTCAGACACTGCCCAGTGCCCCCTGGAGGGGAGGATGCCCATGGCTGAGAGCCCCTGCTTGAGGCAGACACTACTTAGATTCCTAAGGGGATGCTCTGTGGTGTCTCTTGGTGAGGGAGGCCTGTGGTGAGACCCACAGCTGTGACATACCCTCCTGGGTCCTGCTATTATGGAAACCCCGACCGGCCAATTGCTCCCTCTGGGCCTTGGTCTCCCTGCACGGACCTGGGAGTCTGGACAAGGTGGGCGTGTTTGAACTGGGCTCCGTGGGTCCCCTTGGGAGGGCTGCCGAGACAAGGGTTAACAAGGAGACGGCCCTGGGTCAGGTCCCCACACCCGCGTTGGCCAGCGCAGGTCCCCTTGGCTCAGTCTCAGCACAGTCCGCCCATGTCTATCCCTGTACCCTCCTCTGCGGCTTCTGGACGCCTCGTCTCCTGGTTCCCTCCCGCCGCTCTGGCTGCAGCTGCTCAGCCCCTCTCAGGCTCCCCCTGGGCTGCCCCAGGACCCAGCCCTTGGTCTTCTTCACCCTTAACCCACCCTCTCATCGACTTCTCTCCTCCAGTCCTCTGGCTTCAAATCCATCTCAGCTCTGTCAACCCCCTTGACCCTTTCTCGGAGCTCCAGACTCATCCATTATCGGCCACACTGACACCTCCATCTGGAGGTCAAAGAGTCAAAATGAATCACGTGCAAACCCATCTCTTGATTTCCCAGGAGAAACCCCTCCCCAGTCCCTCTTCTCTCTCACTCATCCATCCATCCATCCATCCATGCCACAAGTGTCCTTGAACAGTTATGGGGCCCAGGTACCCTCCTAGGAGCTGTGGACATGGCACTGGCCAAGACAGGGCCCCACCTTCACCAGACTCAGCACACGCTCCCCCCACCCCCCAAGCTGTCCAGCCAGACTGGACACAATGCTCAATCCCTCTCCTGTCCTCTCCATCTCATACCCACCCCTCGTATCTAATTCATGAATACATCCTGGGCACTCTACTTCCAACATATTTCTTGGAAATATCGTCCTCCCAGTGTCAGCTGCCACAGCCTCTGCCTGAACCTCAGCAATGACCTTCAAGCTCCTTCCCTTCCACCCATGGCACCCCAAACCCATTCTCTAAATGAGGGTCAGCAAGCTTTTTCTGTAAAGGGCTTTGGCTTTGCAGGTTATAAGGTCTCTGTTGGCGCAGAAAACTCTGGAAGGGCTGGGCGACCCGAACAGCAAACTCCCCTGGCTGCGCACCCAAGTGAGCGTGTGGCCACCCCTCACCCTCACTGCCACCCAGTAGACCTTTCTCAGATGACAGAAACGCCTCCTTGTCTGCTACAGTGAGCTGACAAGTGGCCGGTACAACGGGGGAGATGGATTTTTTATTTTCTTTGGTTTTAATTCATTTAAATAGCCACGCAGCTAGTGGACAGGGCAGCTCTGGATTTCTGGGAGTGAGTCAGTGGTCACAGCCCTTCAACCAGAGAGGTCGCAGAGTAAGATTCTAACAGCCCCAGGGAGGTTCCCCCCCTGCCACCAGCCCAAGATGCAGTGGGTCCCCCACCCTCTGCTCTGAGGGCCCCGGGACCCGACACACCAGGAACGCACCACAAACACCGTCCTCCGAAGTCTCTCCTCAAAACTCATCACACACTGACCCCCTCACACCGTGACCTGTCTGAGGGATCCTCGGTCTAGGAACCCGGTGTCTCAGCGTCTCCTTTGCCAACCTACATCTTCCTGCGCACCTCATGTGAGTGTGCAGCTACCACTGTATTTCAGAATCTTGTCAAAACTGAAACGTTAACATCTGTTAAAGTCTCAAGTGTTGGGGCTTCCCTGGTGGCGCAGTGGTTGAGAGTCCGCCTGCCGATGCAGGGGATGCGGGTTCGTGCCCCGGTCTGGGAGGATCCCACATGCCGCGGAGCGGCTGGGCCCGTGAGCCATGGCCGCTGAGCCTGCACGTCCGGAGCCGGTGCTCCGCAACGGGAGAGGCCACAGCAGTGAGAGGCCCGCATACCGCAAAAAAAAAAAAAAAGTCTCAAGTGTTATATCAAAAAAAAATTTTTTTTAATGTAGAAGCCGACATCAGCTTTTGCACGTTCCCCGCATTTGGAATCCCTCCCTCGGGGTTGTCCCTGTCCGGCCCTGACCAGCAGAGGTCGCTTCTCACCCACTGAGCTCCCAGCCGAGGCCCTTTTGCCTGGGGCGTGCTGCTGGGTGGTGGGCTTGCTTTATACCCGGTTATCACCCACTGGAGACATTCTGAGACCGAGAGAGACCAGCCTGAGAGGAGGGACCCAGAGGGCTCGGGGGACAGCTGCCATGGTCAGTTTCACAGAACCCCAGTGACACCCAGCATGTTCTCCGTCTCGGCTTGGACAGCTGGCCCTGGGCAAGGAGACTGGCCAACTCCTGGAAAGAGGTTCCACAGCTCAGGGCCCAGCGGTTGCCAAAAGTTGAGTCCCAGGTGTCAGTGGGACCAGCACAGGCCCTGGACATCGATGAAGTACGGCCACCAGCTGGGAGGCAGGTACAGGGAGGGGGCCATCTCTGCCTGGTACCCGGGTTCACAGTGCCAGCACACGAGCTGGTCGTATAGACAAAGACGGGCTGGGTCTGACCTGTAGCCTGCAATTTGCCAACCCTCTTCTAGACTGCAGAAACAACCCGTATTTCAGAAGCAGAGCAAAGCTTGGCCCTAGTTTGGGCTACAGAGTGTCATAGTTAACAGCACGTCTGCGGATCAACCCCCAGCTTTACCACTTATGTGCTCTGTGGCCTCAGGCAAGTGACTTAACCTCTCTGGGCCACTGCTTTCTAATCTAAAAGCAAAAACAAAAAATGGGGCTAAGATAATATAGCACATACAGAACAGGCTGAGTGCCACTTTTCCTTTTAATTAGTGTACTCTTGGGCACGCCAGAGCTCAGCCCCTGCACGACAGAAACACTGAACGGGATCCTGTCCCACGTAACATTGAAACAAGCGGTTCTCCTGGGCTTTTTTTAGGGGATGCTCTATGGCTGACGCAGCATGATCCAAACAAAACCAGGAATCACCCCAAACACAAAAGTCCAAAGTCAACCCAAATCACTAAACCCAAACTGAGGATCAAAGAAAATCACGGTCAGAATCTTTGACAGTGTTTCCTTCCTGAGATATCTGCGATCATTGGATATAATCCCCATGCCCCCAGCCCTACCCCACGGTTTGGGGCACATAGAAGCAGCAGCCCCAATCCAGGTGTCACCACCTGGCCAAGGAGAGGCATCGCCCCCAGCGCAGCACAGGGGTTGATTCCCAAGACCAGGCTCTTCACCCTCCTGGAAGGGATCACAAACTCATACACCCAAGGGGCCAAGCAGGAGCTGAGAGGTGAGCACCCCCCCCCCCCGTAAAGGAGATGACCTCTTCTCAGCTCCCAGAGGCCGCAGCTGCGTGGGAACACGGGCCCAGTGGGCGCGGACTTTGATTGTTGAAAAGCAGCTAGCTGCACATGCGGATTTTTCACGAATGCTCCTGACTTTTAAGCCTAGGCTTAAAAATGTTTGTTTGTTTCTTCAAAAATGTTTGAAGAAATGAGTTTAAGGTGTCTGAGTTAGATTACGATCCACTCCCTCACTGAAGGGGCTTTGCTCAAGGCCAGTCCTCTCAGTAGAGACCAGGAGCCGCAGCCCTGGTGGAGGATTCCAGGGCTGCAAGAGACTCCGGCGGGGATTGGTGGGGATCCCCTACTCAATAGCAAAGTGCAGGTGCACCCACATCCCCACCCACACGTGCTTTTAGACAGCAGGGCCTCTGTGGGGCGTTTGCAGGCAACCCGATACCAGGCTTTAATGCATCACCCTCCCTCCAAGGGCTGCTTTTCCATGACAATGACAAAAGTGATGATGATGATAAAGACAGGACAATCCCTGGGAGCAGCAGCAGCAAACACTTTCTGAGCACTCAGTGTGAGTGACGACTGAGCTAAGTGGTTTAATTCTAGCAACCCTGAGAAGTGCAACATTATCCCCATTTATAGTTGATGACACAGGTTCAGAGAGGTTGAGTGACTTGTCCATGGTCACACAGCTTGGTGAGGTCAACCTGATGTCGAAGGCGTTGCTCTCAATTCCCTAATTCTATACCCTTGGATGAGTTACTTAACCTGGGTACCTCCTTTCCATCATGAGTAAAAGGGGGCAACCACATCAATCAGCTGGGGGTGTTTCCAGGTGGCTCATGGAGCCCCCATCAATCACCTGGGGGTTACATGAGCCAATATACGCAACAGCACTTAGAACAGCGTCCTGCACACAAGCGGCCGAGCTTGGCCCTTGTTGTCATCAGCATTATGATAAAGGTCAGTAGCTGCTAATACACTAACCACACCCCAAAGGAATGAATCGGCCCTGCTTTGGAGATTGGACATGGCCCTGTACTTTTCCATATTTTTGTCTGCTATATTTTACTTTTAAGTGAAGCCATGCTTTTAATTTCAATTTATTTATTAAGAAACTATCACTACCCTGAATGAGAAACCCACACCACTTGCTCTAGTTAATGAAAATGAACATTACTACTAAAATGTTTTCAAGTTGTTTACATGTGCCACCCAGATAACATCATCTCTCCTACCCCAGCGCTCAGGACCTCTCTGGGGCCAGAGCGAAGGAAGAGCCCCGGTGAGGGATGGAGCTGCATCCCATCACCACAGACTACACACTGACCAGAGGCCCAGGGCTTCTCCTACAGTGCAAACCCCACTGTGGCTCCAACCAACCGCCCTCGGGGAACGGCTGCCCTCGGGGAAGGGCTGTCTGGCCCAGCCCTCTCTCTCTCCATCCTATCCCGGCTCTGACCACGTCTACCTACAGCTCTGCCAAAGTCCAGTGGTCTTTCCTACTCCCAGGCCAGCCACAGCAACCAAAATCCAGCCCGTGGGTGGTTTGCAAATAAAGCTTGCTGGCACCCAGCCATTCCTTTTCCTTTGCACATCCTCACCTGGCAGAGGTGAGACCTTCCTAGCCACAAAGCCAATGAGATTTACAGCCGGCCCTTTACAGAGAGAGCAGCCGACCCTGTTCTCAGTCCTTGCAAGGGTTCCTCTTCCCGCCAGGACGCTCTCTCCCTCCCTCTCTGGCCGGACAACTTCTACTCATCCCTCGACCCAAGCTGGGCTGCCCTAGTCTCCAGAGCACCCACTGCATGGACTCAGCGCCAGGGGTCACCAGGTTTGCGCACCTGGTCACAGCCACCTGGGAGGAGAGACCCAGGCACATTATCATCACAACCCCAGACCCAACAGCACGTCTCACCAGGAGAAAAGTCCTTAATACAGATTTGTGATCTCAACAAACCAACTCTGGTCTCAAGAATCCATCTCCAAATCAAGAGCGTGGACAGAAAGCACCTGAGGTTAGAGGGGGCGCTGACGGGAGCAGAAAGTCTGCCAGGGAGGGGCGCCAGTGGGAGGCGGGGTGCAGCGGCCCGCAGGAGGGAGGCTCCGCGGTCAAGGGCAGTGCTGGGCTGCTAGGACTCCAGGCGGAAGGCAGCGCTTCAGCTGGCCATCAGGATACCGCCAACCACTGGCCCGACTGAAGTCAGATGGTGGGGGGCACGGGGACACAGTGGTGACAAAAGGGTCTCTGCAGGAGAGACCAGGACTGTCCCAAGGGCCACAGCCCTCCAGACCCCAAACTCCTATCAAGTCTCCAAGCTGGGGTGAAACGGGAGGGGGACAGCCATCCCCAGGGAGAGTAGGGCACGCCTCTCGGCAGGTGCCCGCGAAGGCCAGACCGTGGACGGGGCAGCAGGGGAAAGTGCAGGTGTGAGTGGCGTCTGCGGAAGCAGCAGCGGAGCACAGGTGCCCCCTCAACCCCCGGCTCTGATACCAAAGAGCCAGCCAGAGAGGCCCCGGCCAAAGAGGCCCGTGCACACGCCCGCATTTCTCAGCCCAACACTGTGGGGACCCAGGACACGTCGCAGCCGCCACGCCGGGCCTGGCAATGTTTATGGCTGCAGTTCTACAAGGAAGCAGGCCTCCTGCTTGACGGCCAGGTTGCCTGGAAGGTTTCTATGAAAACACTGCTAACAGGTCGGAGTGAGCAGGGGGTAGAGACCTCACAGCACACAGTTTCTGTGGCGGGTTCATGCTTTTCTTCCTCGCCATCCCTCCCTCACTCCCTCTCTCCTCCCCTTCCCCATACCTGACAACTGCCCTGGTCTATTCAACTTAAATCACAAGAACCAGCACCACGGCTCCTACCAAGAATCACTCAACGTGGCAGACACTGCCCTGAGCTCCTCCCACCCTGCAGATAACCCGCTACAGGCCATGCTTTTCTCCATCCTGCCCTACTACCTTGGGGTAGCTAAGATGCTCCCAGACATTGGCTTCTTCGGAGAGAACTTTCCCCCTCAGAAGTTCAGAGGGAACAAGCAAAGACACCTCGGGAGGAAGGTGGATGGTAAGGGACCTGTGACCATCTGGAAGCACCTTCATCCACGGCTCTGCCAGACTTAGGAAGATGCTGGAGAAACATGCTCCAGCAAACATTTAAACTCAACCACGTGGTGGAGCGTGGCAGGGCTCAGAGCCCAGGGCACGGCTGCGCCTCTGAGGACGGTCTTCTACCATGGCCGCTGCCCAGCTCGGGCTGGGGACCTCAGTCGCCACCCAGGCAGATGGCCTCCTGGGAGCAGCTCAAACCCGGCGTCCAGTCAATACCTGCATCGTCTGAAGGGGTGTCCGAGGACAGCGTCTCATCCAGGGAAGCCTGGTCCGTCCCAGTGGCCAAAGGGCTCCCCAGCTGGGCTTCCTCCGAGGTCAGCGGCTCCTGCTTGGGCGTGGAAGGTTCACTCTGTGCAACTCGGGGATCTCCGTCGGGGCTGCACGCTTTGCTCTCAGCGTCTGCAAGGAAATTCCGCTGTCAGCTGAGCCTGGCTCCCTTCCTCCCTGCTTTCATTCACGCGCGAAGTAACCTCCCGGGAAGTACGCTATCCCAGGCCTGGTATGGTACCCTGCACGCTCTCGCACACCCTGGGAATCCCTCTCCAGAGCCTTCATAAGGCAGCACTGAGCGTCACAACACCCGCTGGCCTCTGGCCGCACCACTTCCAGCCTGTGCGCTCTTACTTCGACACCCGTGGGAGACTGGACAATGCCCCCCACCCATGTCCTCGCCTTTGTGGTGCCCCCGACCCTTGGCCTCTGCCTTGGGGCTTGCTTTGGCCAATGGGAAGTGAGCAGGTTTGATGCAGCAGCGGCTTTAAAAGTACCTGCACATTCCTGCGCATCTCTCCCGTACCCGGACCTCACCCTGAGGACAGGCCCAGCCAGCCTGCTGGGGATGAGAGATGGCGGGGGGTGGGGAACAGAGCCAAGGCACCCCCATCCTGCCAGCCAAGGCCACCCAGACAGGTGATGACAAACCCTAACTGCTGTCCATCCCGGAGGTGCTGGGTTGCTACTATCGAGGCTACAAATTACCTTTCACCTCAACACCCACCATCCTACCACTAGTTCCCCATCACACAAATGCTTCTCGTTTGTTGGGTCCAGCATTGTGCCAGCGCTGGAAAGGCGGTGATTAACAAGATAATCTTTACCCCCCAGGGGGCTCAAACTGTGGGCGGCCACACAGCTGGCCACACGTGGCACTGCCAGTCCAATAGAGACACAGCCAAGGGCTGAGGCGGGAATCAGGGAGTTCTTGATCTAGGCAGGTAGCCATCCCAGAACAGAGGACACCAGGCTCCTAGTAGGGCTGAAAGGAGGACCTGGCACTGCCCTTGCTGGGGCTCAGTGGCTGGAGCCTTTGAGGGTCTGGCCTTTAACTGGTTGATCACCTTGGGTCATATCTTAGTGCTGAGGGGCTGGGCACTCAAGAGCATAATAACAGGTCCAGATCACACAACCACAGAGTGGCAGGTCCAGGCAGGGAGGCTCAGCCAGCCGATCATACTCAGCCTTCGGAGACGCAGTTCACAGCCCAGTGCATGCAGCACCCACAAAGCCCCCGGCTCAGCCCTAGGGCCCATGGCCAGTTCATCCAGGCCACCGCAGTGCAGCGTGCCAGCATAAGCTGCACACGTCCCCACAGCTGGGAGGCAGTAGTGTGGGAGCACCAGCCTTGCTTGGAGGCAGCGGGGAGAGGAGGAGGAGAGATTTACTTCAGAGCCGGGGGTCTGTTGCTTAAGTCAGTCCTGGTTCCCCCCTGCTGTCAGGTAGCAGTGTCCCTTCCACTCCCCGAAGTGCCCAGGTGGGACAAAAGGTATAAGGTCACCCTCTCTACCCATCCCACCCCACGGCACATGGGGTTTCTTGTGCCCAGGCAGCAAATGTCGCCAGGCCTCAATTTCCTCTTCTATAAAATGGGGCTAATACTCCTGGCTTCGCAGAGTCAGAGTGAGAATTCAGTGAGTGAACGTCCATAACGCATCTGGTATGAAGCAAACACCACGTGTGCCTGTAATTACCCTCACTGCTGCTCACAAAGGGAGGAGGAGGACGATGACAACAAGGGTGATGGTCTGGCCACTCGGCCCACGTGGTATCAACAGGGCCCTCCCCACGCCCAGGATTCGGGCCAGGCCTGTGACGTGACCCTGCAGGGGACGTACACTTGTAATCACTGTTCACCATCTTCCGTCTGCTGCACGTCCCCTCGCAGGGAGGGCAGAACGGCCAGAAGTCTGGAGACTTGGGTCTCGGAAGATGCCATCTATGCAGCCATGTCACCTGGCCTGGGGGGTGGGTCTAGACCAGGGACCGACTACCCTTCCCTAGCAAGAAGCAGATGGCCAGTATTTGTATTTTAGACTTTTTGGGCCACGTGCCACAATATCCATGCTCCATGTTCACCTTTGTTGTTGTTGTTTTTCCCCCACAAAAGTCCTTTAAGTTTAAAACCATTCTTAGTTCAAGGGGCTTTACGAAAACAGACCTGGGGCCAGATCTGACCAGCAGCCAACCAACCTCCACCCAGGAAAAGACCAAGACACAAGCCAAGAGAAGTCACCCAGTGGACACAGTTAAGATGTCACCAAGCTCAAAACTACAGCTTCTTGGACCCTCTCTCACGACTGGTTTACTCATACTTGAAACACAGCTGTGAGTCTCTGCTACCAGCTCACTTGGCTGCTGGTGACAGAGGTGACAGCCAGCACTGACAGGCTGTGCACAGCTAGAGACACAGCACGGCACTCTGCTGGCACCATCTCACCTGAATGTCACAGCTCCCCGCCCTGGTAGGTGTGGCTACCACCCACCCTTTACAGATGGTGACGCGGAATCTTAGAAGGGGCGGGTCATTTGCTGCTGGTGACGGTCCCTGTCATTAATAATAACGGCATCTCCATCATCATCATCAATGAAATGGTCAGAACACTGAAACTGCGAGGCCCAAAGGTCCCCACCCTCCACTCGGGCTCAGCAAAGGCTGCACCCGGACGCACAGTCCTGGGATTCCTCCACCTACTTTTACGGGTTAGCGGACTTGCAGGACTTTTCTGGGCTGTGCTCAGAGCTCCGGCTCATAATCCTGTTCAGTGAAAAGTCACAGTTCTCAAAATAGCCTGGGCGGCAGGGTCGTTGCTAAGCAATGCTGGCAGGCAGGGCGGGGGAGCTGTGGGCAGCTGGTCCCCTACTCCTCTCACTATACTGCGGGCGCTCCCTCCCGGCCAGGCGCTTCCGAGCGCGGCAGAGGGGAGCCGGGACCGGAGGCTGGGTTATACACAGAGCAGCCACGCTGAGAGGGGACGTGCCCCAAGCAGGCAAACACGCACCCCGCACGCGCCTGCATGCGCACGCACGCCTGCATGCACATGCATACATGCACACGCACACACAGCCCCTGGCACTCCTGCCACACAGAAACCAGCCAGACTTGACTCGTCACTGACAACTGCCCCGAGGACAGGGACCCTCGTGTCTTTCAGGTCACGGAACACAGCACCGCGGTAACAGCCACCTCCTCCTTATATCCAGTGACAGAGAATGAAAGCCCTTAAACTATTAAGACAAAGCCAAGCAGACACATTCAGGAGGATGGAGTAAAGTCGCTCAGGGCACACACGGCATCTGGACAGAGAAATGGGCCAGCTCCTGTCCTCACTCATCGTATGTGGGCCAGGGACCCGGTGCAGGGGCTGGGACACCAGCCTGCCCTCGCCTGTCACAGATGTGTCACTGGTCAAAGCTGTGAAGACGGAGTGAGAGGAAAAGGTCAGCTCCCGGTCCCTCATGCAGACCTGGTTGCATCTCACACAACTCCTAACCATACTAGTAGGGTCCTTCCTCGATCCGGCAGATTCCCAGACCTTCAGGAACCAAGGATAGGTCAGAGGGGTTCATAAAACACATGTGTTGGGCTTCCCTGGTGGCGCAGTGGTTGAGAGTCCGCCTGCCGATGCAGGGGACACGGGTTCGTGCCCCAGTCCAGGAGGATCCCACATGCCGCGGAGAGGCTAGGCCCGTGAGCCATGGCCACTGAGCCTGCGCGTCCGAAGCCTGTGCTCCGCAGCGGCAGAGGCCGCAACAGTGAGAGGCCCGCGTACCGCAAAACAAAACAAAACGCATGTGTTCACAGTATCACAAAATAACCGCCCCCCCCACCCCGTAGAGCGGGGAGGGCAAACCCGTGCCCTGGACACGGGCTCACTTCCAGGACATGCAGGCTCTCTCCTGCAGGCACGTCCACAGCCAGCTCACACTGCTTCGCTCCTGACCGCTTTGTGGGCAGACTCCAGGGGGCTGACCCAGGGGCGTGTCCATGTGCATGCATGTGCACACCTGTGCAGGGCAGAGGACCTTCCTGGGTTTGGCCCGGCCGAGGAAGTTCCAAGTGTGAGTTCCTGAGGCTGCTAAGAACCGCAGGCACCTCTGGGAGGGTCTGCGGCCCCAGCCTGCGGGAGACCTCTCTGGGGCCCTCCGTCACTGTCGGAGGCTCGCTCGGCCCCCCAGGTGCCCCCTGGGTGTGAAGTCCAGGCTCAGTGCGGGGTAGGGGCAGCCAACCACAGGGGGGCGCTCCCGGCTACAGCCGAGCTGGGCGCAGGTGGTGGCAATGAAGATGATTCCTGAATCCAAGCCGGGGGCCCTCTCTGAAGTGGGAGGGGGCGGCTCAACTCCCGGGGCCCCGGATCAACCCAGCAGGAACCCTGCTGTCCCACCTCCAGGACAAATTCAGGACCGACAGAGGCTGACCTGGAGCTCGACTTCACCCCAGTGAGAAAAGGCATTTTCTGAGCAAGTGCAGGACGGAAACGATCGCTCCAAGAGGTATGCACCGCAGGAGCCTGTTGGCAAACACTCTCACATCTCCCCTTACCCCTGTGCGTCCATTCGAGGTAATACCGTTCAGAGTTTAAGGGAGATGAGTGGGTGGGGAGCCCACACCCCTGCCCCCTCCCCCCGACCCAGGTCCCTTCCCAGGGGCAACGCCTGCGGCCCTGCTTCTAACACACACACCCCCAGCGACAGCCCCGCAGGCTCACTGCAGACTCAGCCCCCCTGCCCCGTGGCTTCCCGGGGCACCACGGCCACAGAGGTGCCGGTCACCCAGCCGCCTGCTGGGGAGTCGAATTCTCTCCATTCCGTCCATGCTGCAGGGAGAGGCAGGGAGGAGGCAAGGCCCTGTCAGACGCCCACCCACCCCGCTTCTCACCTCCCCTAACCCGCACCCACCTTCTCTCTCCTCCTCCTCGGGGTGCCTGCTCCCTTCCCCCACGGGGGTCCCGCTCGGGCTGCTCCACTGGGCTGGAAGACGCTCCCCAGTCCCCTCATCGCTCTCTGCTTCTCATCCTTGGCGGCACCAACGCTGGAAGCAGCTGGGGAGGCTTATAAACTCTGGACGCCTAGGTCCCACCCCCAGCGCCTCTGATTGAAGAGCTCGCCAGGTGACCCTAATTATAGCAAATTCTGAGAAGCAGCCTGTTGACTCCTACTGCTATAAGACCCACTCCACCATCACCTCCCCCAGCCCCGGACCAGGTCAGGGGCCCAACTCACGTTCTTCACGTGCTACATGCCTTTTCTTCACCATACTCAGCTCAGCTGTGATTTTATATTGATTTGTGGGATTATCTAATGTTTGTTCCCCACTGGACTGTGAGTTCTGGGAGAAAGGTATTTTGCTCACTTGTATCCTCAGCAGCTAACACAGACCCTGGCCCATAGCAGGTGCTCAGTAAAATGGTGTGACAATGAGCGCATTGTCAATTCTTGAGCAAAGAGACTGTATTTCAGGCCCCTCCGGTTCCTGGTCCACAGTCACTTAGCCAGAGAGAAAGAGCGACCTAAAGTCAGGGTTGGCAAACTACACCCTGGGGGCCACATGTAGCCCATGGTCTGTTCCACAGAGCCCCGAGCTACAAAGGGATTTTACCTCTTTAAATGGCTGAAAAAAAATCAAAAGAAAAATAATACTTGATGGCACATGGAAGTTATATGAAATTCAAATTTCAATGTCCCTAAATAAAGTGTTACCAGCACCCAGCCAAACCCACAACTTTGTGTAGTGTCTGGGGCTGGTTTTGCCTGATAACAGCAGGGGTAAGTATGGACCTCGCAGCCTAAAATATCTACTGTCTGACTCTCTCCAGAAAAGGCTCGTTGACCCCAATCTAAAGCAGTACTGCAGGTGTGCCGGCGTGCGATCTCCCCGCCAAACACAGAAGCCAGGAGAGCTGGCCCCTGAGCACGTCAGCCATGTGCTCACCCCGTCAACTCGGCTGCTGGCTCTCTGTACTGAGGCCACCAGACAAAATCGTTTTACAAAGATTCAGAGTTTAGGAAAGGAAAAACCACACTTCTCCTGGAAGTTTTTCCCTTTAATGATTCACCTATCACTTTATCTTTGACGGGAATCAAATCCATGTTTTCCTTCATCGGTGATAATATTTTAAAAAATAGATGATAAACAGACCTTCATATTGTTTTCATTTTCCCTCCTCCTGCCCCAAGAGTTAAGGTAAGTTTTGTTGGCAACATATTCAAAATGCCAGAGTTTGGAGCTTTTTGGTTCCATCCAAATTCAAACAGTACAGATTTCCATCTCAGCAATGACATTCTCCCAAATCTGAGTCAGACTGGAGCGTTTCACATCTGAACGCCACAGGACTTGATACCAAGTGTTTTTTACAGGCAAAGTTTGATTATTAGCACTAAGCAATTTCCCACGTATGTTTCCCCTGAAAACAGCATCAACATCAAAGTACTTTTCCCTTTGCATCTGAAGAAGAGGAATGACCACAAGGGCCCTACCAGACGCAGAGCACATTATAAATCTGGATTCACGGACTCCATGGGCTCCCTTTCTACTTCCTGATACCTGGGCCAAATTACAAAGAAACCAATAATATTTTAAGGCTAAAAGGGAGACAGGAATGCCATTTATTCATGTGAATTCACAGAATTGGCTCTGTGAGGCCAGGTTCTTTCAATCATGAATTCACAGAATTGGCAATTCACAGAATTGGCAATTCACAGAATTGGCTCTGTGAGGCCAGGTTCTTTCAGTCAGGAGGCAAGAGCTTGGTCCAGCTCCACAGAGACCTGCAGGCAGCAGTGAGGTTTTCTGAGACCCCACCACCCCTGCCAAGCTTTAGGGTCCCAGAGAACTAGAAAGCACGGAAGTTTAGCGTCAGGACCCAAGTCCTGTGCCTCATGCCATCACCAAGGGAGGAAGATGGGGGAACTCAAGAATTCTTAAATTAATTGTGCTAGTGATAAAACCTGGTGTTTCTCAAAGATGCAAACAAAAGTGGCTTTGCAGACACCACGGTGATGAAGGTTTCTGGACCACAGTCTGAACAGCATCCGGGCCCTCCAGCTGCATGACGCAGGGCGGTTACCTCCCAGACCCTCCCATTCCTCACCTGGAGACTGGGGGATAACACCACACCCAGTCCCAAGGATGCTGTGAGGACAAAAGGTTGAAGGCGAGTAGAACGCCCAGCAGGGCACCCAGCATACAATCAATCCTTAACAAATGGCGGCTGTAACACTAGGTGGTCATGGGGAACAAATAACTCACCCGAATCCAGGATTAAACTATGAATATGAAAAAACAAAAGCCACTGCTACCACTTCGGGGCAATCAGGACTAGCCACTAGCTTCACCCACACCCAGCTCGGGCAGGAAGCAACCCCTCATCCCCAGGGCAGGTGGCTGCACTCAGCTCCACACCCCATGAGCAGCCGACTCTTAGACTCACCGATGGGTCCTCAGAGGCCCGGGGGCTGAGCCGTGGGTCCTGACCGGACCCACGGAGGCCTCACTCAGGTCCAGGAGCCACAGCTGGACACCGGACGCCTCCGACTTCCACTCCACCCTGACGGGCTCGCTGGACCCCCGTGAGACCCCCAGCTCAGCGTTCCTGAGCCCTGCCCGGCCCGGGGTGGCCCACTTACCCTGCTCCATCATCTCCAGGAGCCCCTTCTTGATGAGGTCCTCCCGACCTTGCCTGCTGGCCATCTTCTTCTCCAAGGCTGCACACAACACAGACATCCAGGTGAGTCACGGGCAGAGCGCCGCAGGGCCCCGCCCGAGCCCGGCCAGTGCCACCTCCAGTGTTAGGAAGACAGCAGAGAGGCGGCAGGTGACCGTGGGTTAGGGGCCCCCAGGTGGGGGTGTGGTTCAGGAACCCGAGCTCCCCCCTAAGCAATGTGCTGAGCAGGGCAGAAGGGAGGGACGGTGAGCACTGTTTAAGGCAGTGGCTTCCGTGGCTCATCTGAGAAGCGACGCCCCGTGTACCACCCTCTCCAGGCTCCCATTCCCACCCTCCGCCGACTCCACCTTCATTTTCCAGCCCAGGACCTTGTCCCCCAAATACCCTGGGGTGCTTTTCTGCGGTTCTCTTTTCACCTGCCAAATACATCCTGACCACCCTTTTGTCTGTTCACAGGCCAGTCTTCTGCCCAACTGTCCCACCAGAGGCTCCTCCGATGAGCCCCAGGTTCATGCTTTCAAAGAATGTGCCAGTAGGGACTTCCCTTAAGAATCAGCCTGCCAAGGCAGGGTTCACGGGTTCGATCCCTGGTCCGGGAAGATCCCACATGCCGCGGAGCAACTAAGCCCATGCGCCACAACTACTGAGCCTGCGCTCTAGAGCCCGCGAGCCACAACCACTGAAGCCCACGTGCCACAACTACTGAAGCCCGACGCCTAGAGCCCGTGCTCCACAGCAAGAGAAGCTGCCGCAATGAGAAGACCGCGTACCGCAATGAAGAGTAGCCCCCGCTCGCTGCAACTAAAGAAAGCCCATGTGCAGACAACGAAGACCCGACGCAGCCAATAAATAAATAATGTTCCTTTAAAATAAAAAGAAAGAAAGAAATAGTAGCTTTAAAAAAAAAAAAAAAAGAATGTGCCAATCGAACAGGAAGGAGGCGGCCGGGCCCCGATCCCCCTCCACCGAGCCCAACATGCGGAAGGAACCTCATCAATTCCTCCTTTGGAACAGCCCTTCCGGCCCCCTCATCCCAGGGCAAACCCTCCAGCGACTGGCGCCCTGCCCCTGCCTCTCCCCTCCCAGGGGCCGGTCTCACTCTGCTCTCCTTCTTCTCCCTAACTGTCCAGAAAACGAGTTGCCTGCAGTAGAATCCAATTTCCAAACACAAACGCTTGTCACCCCTCAGACCCTCTCTTTAAAAGATACGGACAAAGTACCGGCTATAAGCCTGGATCACAAAGGGCCCCAGGTCACCCACACATATGAATGCCCTGCCCCATGTGGGAACGAAACAGCTGCTCAAGTAGCAGAGCTTAAAGTCTAGTGGCCAATGACAAACAGGCAATGACCATGAAGTTATTTATTAAAAAATATTCACTGAGCACCTACTGTGTGCCAGGCACAGGGGAGCAAGGCAGGCATGGACTCTGCCTGAGAGCCAAAGCTTTGGGAAAGATGACGAACATCTGGGCGAGTGGCACCGACCAGAACCAGAGGGCACGGGGGCAGGGTGTCTGGGGAAACCCGGCTGCTTCCCTGAGGGTGTTTACGCTGAGGGATGAATACAGAAAACCCAAACGTACCAGGGAAAAGACATCTGGGGGCAAAGGGAACACAATTTCCTTTCTGAGTCCAATTTCCAATCCAATTTCCAGGTGCCAGCAGTGTGGATAAAACTGAGAAACGGAACTCTGGCTTTGGGAGGTGCAAGCAAAGAGTCCAAAAACAAGGGGCGAGCAGGACGAGGGTGAAGGTCTCCAGAACGGAGGGACCCCGCTGTCTGACCAGTGCTGAGTGGCAGCATTGGTGGCATCCTGCTCAGATGCACTGACTTGTGAGTCCTCCCAATGACCTGAAGAGGCAGTTGCCAGGGGCTGCTGTCTGCAACTCAGGACACCTGTCCCCACGGCCCAAGCCACCCGACCCCCTCCCAGAGCAGGTACAGGCTCAGATGCCACTCCCCAGACTTCAGGCTTCCGAGGGCCACCTTCATGGTGTTACCTAGTCCCCACTCTGCCCAAATCACTGTCTGTATTGTTTTTTTTTCTCTCTCTCTAAATCATCTTTATTTTTACTTCATCTCCTCCTAACCAAGGATGCCTGTGAAAACGGGGATTGGATAGGCTGAAATAAATAACATCCCACACTTTGGGGGCAAAGAATGGTTTAGCATAAATAAATGAAATGCAGAGCTGTCTGCAGAATTCCAAATGCTTGATAAAGGGCCCAACGGGGATGCCTGCCCAAAGGCAGGGATGCTGCAGGTCTTAACCTGGAGACCCTCAGTCCAGCAGGGTCCGCACAGCATCCTGAAAAACTCACAGGTTGCTCCCCGCAGCCCAGTGCCACGTGGGCCAGGGACACAGGGTCCCGAGAGCACGCAGCTCACCCTCCAACCCCACGGCCCAGAGAGCATCAGGGGCTCCCCAAGGTCACAGAGGTCACCCTGCTCTGGCCCCCTAAGCCTTTCACTGATGCCCAGGCGAGGCTTTCCCAACTCGGTGCGTTTGCACAGCTGTTCCCCCAGCTGCGATGCTCTTCCCTGCTTTCCTCCAGGGGGCCAATGACGTCTCAGCTCAGTGTCACCTCCTCACCTGGGTCTTCTCAGGCCACTCAGCCCAGGGCAACGCCCACCCCCCACCTCCTCCTCAGCCCCGCCAAGGTCGTGACTGTCACACGTGCTTGTCTGTCGCCTGACCCCCCAGTTGGCGGAAAGCTCTAAGCAGGCAGGGTCTGGGTCTCCCTGTCTACTTTGTGCCTAGCACACAGGAGCCACACGAGGTTCATCGAATATCGACGTTTGTTCTGCTTTCATCCTTGACGAGGAGAATCTGTCCATCAACCTCTTGGGTAGTTAAAAAAATAAGTTTGTAAATTGTGTAAAAAGTGTGGGTGGAAGTACCCCCTGCTGCTGTTAGGAGTCCCCCCACTGCCCCCCACCACTGGCTTTGCCTCTGCCATCCTCTGAGCCCGGGAGTCTGCGCCACTTCAAGGCTGGGACCACAGGGACCGCCAGAGGGAACAGCCCAAGACGGGCACTTACCAGGCGGGTCCCCGAGGCCCAGGACTAACTCCGCACGGGCAGCTCCCTCGCTAACTGTCTCCAGCAGCAGCTAACGGGCCTGCGGGAGCCGAGATGCTGTCTCCCCTGGGGTCCGCTTCTCAGGGCACCGACCTCCGCTTCACCGAGGGCACCCTGTCGCCCAGGAACCAGACTCGAGCCCGGCTGCCTGGGCTCCAAGCCCAAGCCCAGAACCCGCTGCTGCCTGGCCCTGGGAGCAGCTGCCCATCTGATCCTGCTTCCCGTCCCTGACACGGGCAGGAGCGCTGTGATACGGGGGCTTCTGAGCATTTAGTCGTTAGAAACGTGCTGTGTCGCTTTTACTCTTATGGCCAGTTGTGTTGTCGTCACCACGTGCATCCCCTGGGTCAGTCTCATGGCCAGAGCTCCTGGCTTGGACTTCGAGGGGGCGGGGGCAGCGGTCCAGCCTCTCGTAACCCAGCTTCCCACAGAGCTGAAGGTGAGTAAGGGGAGCTCTGGGGTCCTTTAGCGGGAGGAGGGCATCCGGACGGGGCTGCCCAGGTAGGAGAAGCCTCTTCAGGAGGAGCTTAGGAGCCGGTGGGAGCCGGTGAGCGTCGGTATCGAGGCCAAACTGAGGCCCCGAGCCTCTGAGTGAATCCCCCGGGGGGCTCTTGGGGACGGTGGGACCCAGGCCCCGGGGCTGTCAAAGTGAGGGTCCAGGTACAGGAGGGCTGGGTGCTCCCCACCCCGGTGTGGTCAGGGAGGAGAGATGGGTACAAGCCAGGCCTCAGCTCCAGCCTGGCCTTGCACTGACCTTGAGTCTGCAGTTTTAACTAGGTCGAGGGTGACGTGTGTGCCCCTTAGGGGCTGGGCGTGAGTGGGCTTCGGGTGGGACCTGGAGCTGCCTCCCCGCCCCCGCCCCCGCCCCCGCCAGGGACCTGGAAGGGCCGGTGGAGAGAGGGGACCCGCAGGCCGTTGAACAGCTCCCGGCCGTCAGAGGCCACAGAGCACAGCCTGCCCCTCCCAACACCAGCAACAGGAAGCGTGGTGACGGTGACGCCAGGCCCCGTCTCCCTGGTGCTCACCGGACGTTGTCTGCTTCAATTTTTCATTTTTCTTTTTCCTCCATTTCCAGGGTTTGAAGATTCTGCCCAGGGTGGCCAGTTTGCTGTTTCTCCTCACGGGGGGAGTTCGAATCCCTGAGAGAAGATATTCAGAGCGCACCGCGGGGGTTTGGTCCATCTCATCTGGAAGGCGAAAACCCAGCGAGGGGGTCAGTGATGACCACGCCCACACGGCAGCCTGGGGGGCCCGAGGTGACGCCCCTCCTCCCTGGGGCCACCAGTGACCCTCCAAAGCCTGGGGCTCAAGAGGGTGGGCCAGGCCACGGACACGGGGCTTGTTCCATCATGTACCAGCCCACGTTCAGTTGGGTTAATTCACCTCATGCTGCCTGTGAGAAGAGGCAGTGTATCCAGAACCAAGAAGCCCTAGAGAGACCCAAAGGTGCAGGAAGAGCAGGGCCGGAGTGAGCGAGGACCAGGCCAGGGGAGGCCACCAGCAGTCGGAGGGGCCAGGACCTGGGACGGGCCGGTCATCAAAAGACCCAGCCCAACGCCCCACGAGACGGGCGTCCCAGGGACGGGCAGCCCCAGCCGGCAGCCTCCAGAACAACCCCTGAGGTTTGACTTCCAGAGGCCTGTGCCTGTCAGCAGCACAAGCCACTCAGCCCCTCTGAGCCTCAGTTTCCACATCTGGAAAATAAAGTTAATCATCAGCCCTGATACCTAGGGTTGAGAGGAAAATTCTGTGTGACCATACGGTGGCCATGACGTCTGGAAACATAGGTAAACACACATAATACACAGTTTATTGATAGCATGTTACAATCCATGTGAAGTAATATCTATGTTTTGAAACTGTCTACCCACTCTGATTAACATGCTGTGCCAGCACGAGTGACTTTCAGTAGAAATTTTCATAATAATTTTTTTTTTTTTTTGCGGTACGTGGGCCTCTCACTGTTGTGGAGCACAGGCTCAGCGGCCATGGCTCACGGGCCCAGCCGCTCCGCGGCATGTGGGATCCTCCCAGACCGGGGCACAAACCCGCATCCCCTGCATCAGCAGGCGGACTCTCAAACACTGCGCCACCAGGGAAGCCCCTCATAATAATTTATATTGTATAAGTAATACAATAATTACTATGGAGCAAAAGTTAGTCACTACTTGTTCTGGGCTGAGTGCTATCATATTTTACCCCCATAGTAAATCTATGAGGTGGAGACTGTTATTATATCCATTTTACAAATGGGTACACTGAGGCTCGGAGCCACAAGCCATTCTGTTAGCTGTCAGAGAGAGGGGATGATGGCCTCGGGCAGCCTGACTCCAGAGGCCCCTCTCGTATCTCTAAGCTGCTTCTAGGGTGACGATATAACTTTATCACCCAAAGCAGGACACACATGGATGGAACACAACAGGAGGCATAAACCAAGACCGTCCCAGCCAACCACTCTCTCCAGCTGTTTTTTTTCCATGCAGCATGCAGGATCTTAGTTCCCCAACCAGGGATCGAACCCACGACCCCTGCAGTGGAAGCGCAGAGTCTTAACCAGTGGACCGCCAGGGAAGTCCCTGTCTCCAGCTGTTATTTAATTGAGTGTTAAGTGTACACCAGAGGCTGGGTCCGCAGGGGGTCCACAAAGAAGCTTCGTGTGGACAGACAGCCCAGGGGTCTCGTTTGAGGACCTCTCCCTGCAGGCTTAGCAAACCAGCCAGGCTCCTAAGCCAATGACATTCTCCACCTTGTGTTCAGCTATAACCCCAGTGCCCGGCGCCTAGCAGGGGCCCAGGAAGTTCAGGTGGGGTAGTTAAGTGAGCCAGGGCGGTCTAAGGACCGGTCACGACCCCCAGCGCCACACTCCAGGCGTGCAGGATGCAGATGGTCCTTCTCTCCTCAAGAGGCAGCTTATTCCATGTTATTATCCTCTCCTTTCCTTCCTCCGCCCACGGATGCCAGATGGGAGTGGAACGGCCGGTGCCATGTGGCCCCAGAAAAGCTGACTGTCCTGGAGGCATTTTTGGCACAAAGGAGAAAGAAATGCCCTGGTCTCCCCAAGCTTCCAGGCTGGTTTGAAGATAAAGACGAAGATCCCCAGAGATGCGCACGTGGATGAGGAAGAATTGTCATCGCTTTATTTACATCTCATCTCACTCCACAAAGGATGGGCAGCCGTTATCAGAAACAGACGCCCAACAAGACAAATGAGCGTCCGAGGAAATCCAGAGGAAGGGGGAGTCTGGACAGAGCCACCGCATCGGGGTTCGAGACACCACGTGCGGCTCTGAGCTTCCTGGCGGCCAAAGCAAAAAGGAGCAGCACACAGAATAAACTACAAATCAGACCCCGAACCTCACGCCATCTGCCACCTGTATCACTGTGACTTTCGTCCAGGCCACCAGCATCTCTACCCCAGATGCTCACACAAGCCTTCTAATTGGTGTCCCCGTGAACCCCTATAAATGTCAGTCTGATCGTATCGCTTTCCTGCTTACTCCCTGTGGCCTCCCTTCTCATTTAGGAGAAAAAGGCCAAGGCTGTAAAGGTCTCCGAAATCTGCTCCCAAGCCCCACCCACCTCACCCCTGCCCACTAGCCCCCTGTTCCATTTCATCAGCAGCGTTATTGTGCATTAGCATCTATGGCATGTTATGGAAACCAGAATGTCCTAACTGTTAGGATGCAGGTGCCGGAAGCAGGGATCCGGGCTCACACCCCCACTCTGTCACTCACTGCCCGGGACTGAAGTGTTGACACCACTGTCCTCCTCCCTCCCTGCATTTCCACCTTTGCCCCGGCCTTGCTGGGGGAATGGGGGGGACAGGGGACTTCCCAAGTCCTTGCCTGGGGGCTCGCCATGTGGCTTGCTTGAACCGATGGGAGGTGGGCAGAAGGGACATTGTGGCCCCCTCCTCATCGCCCCTTCCCCCTCCCCCCACCATCACTATTTTCTTTATTTTTATTTATTTTTTTTTTTTTTTCCTTGCGGTACGCGGGCCTCTCACTGCTGTGGCCTCTCCCGTTGCGGAGCACAGGCTCCGGACGCGCAGGCTCAGCGGCCACGGCTCACGGGCCCAGCCGCTCCGCGACACGTGGGATCTTCCCGGACCGGGGCACGAACCCGCGTCCCCTGCATCGGCAGGCGGACTCTCAACCACTGCGCCACCGGGGGAGCCCCCACCATCACTATTTTAATACATTGCCTCCCTGCTCCCTCCCCACGGTGGCTGGAGCAGGTACTGTGGTTCCCACCTCACTTCTGACACACTCGGGTCCTCACCACACAGTCCGGGGCACGGGCTGGGCATGCTGACCACTGAAGAGACGGCACACCACTCTCCCCTTGAGAATGCATTCACTCATCCATTCACTCATTCATTCATCTATTCAACAAAAACTTATTGACGCCAGCCACGTGCGGAACTGCACCAGGAGGAGAACGCGCAGAGGTGAACAGAAGGAATCCCTGCCTCTGTGGGGCTTCTAGTGGCCAGCGGGAGACGGACAACAGGAGGGGGATATTAAGAAACCAAGCCTGCTCGCCCCGTAGCTAGTTCCCTGCTGCCTTCCTCTCCTTATCTGTCCCCATCACATTCATCACCTGGTGTGTGTGTGTATGTCTGCATGCGCACACACAGACACGCACACACACAGACCCACACGCAGATGCACAGTTATTTGTTTGCCATTTGCTCAGTCACCTCCCTAATTTGAGAGCAGGGTCTGCTTTTGATGGTTGGCTTGCAGCTGAATCCCTGGCGCCCAGAACACATAAGGTAGGAACCCATGTGGTGAAGGAGATCCTTCCAGACATGAGGACGGATGGGCAGAACCCAGCACCTGCTCAGGGAGCCGGGGGAGACGTGGGGGCTGACTGGCAACGGAGGGTTATGAAAGGCTGCTCTGAGCGGGGTTACTGGAGCAGAAGCCTGGGTGAAAGGGAGCCAGCAGTGTAGATGGGAGCGGGGGCAGGGAAGAGGGTCCCAGGCAGAGAAAGAGCGAGGTCGAGGGCTTGGAGGAAGAACGCAGGGTATGAGGGCCATGGATGCAGCTGGGGAGGCGCGCAGGGGCTTGAACCTGAGTCAAACTTCAGCAGGAGCGACTGGGTCTCTTCAGCTCAAACGACCTGATTTGTTCATTTACCAAATATCCAATGTGCGCGACCAGGAAGACGCCTTAGTCTGAGCGACTCCCCAGGGGCCTGCTGTCACTGGGGGAGCAAAGGTGGGGACAGGCTCCAGGGGTCTGAAGCCTGCACCTCCAGCACCCTCTCCCCCGCCGGCCCCCGGCGGTGCAGGCCCAGGGCCAGGCGGGGTGAGGGCTCCTGAGGGCTGTCACTCATAACCCAAGGCCAGCAATTTCAGAAGAGATGCTCCGTCCAGTGAAGGAATCACTTACAAGCCACCCAAGGGCATGAATGGGTCACCGACGGTGTGCGTGGGGGTCCAAGTGAGCAGAGGGGGGGCGGGCCCTCCTGGGTACCGTGTGGCCCAGTCACACTAGAGGGTGGGAGTGACTGTGGGCAGGCGTGTGTCTAGCAGAGAGGGTGTGTGCACATGTGCACGCGTGTGCCTATACGGGAGGGCGTGCGTGCACGTGTACGTGTGCGTCACACAGACAGAAGGGAGGCTGGGGGGACCGCCACCACCCTCTATCCCCAGCCCTTGAATTCGCTCAGTGTCCCTGGAGTTGCCCGGGAACCTCCTTCCCGCATCAGGGAGGATTCCCAGATTCAACACATTAGCAGACTCCTGCAGCCTCTGAAGAGCACGTGGTGCTAAGTTCCAGGGGCACCTCTGCCACCTGTGAAGCATTAGCAGCTAATTAATGAAAAATGTTTCCCCACATCTGCTGGGAAAGTACAACATGCAGCTGCAGGGCAGGCAGGAGGCCGCCCAGGCTCCCAAACGCCGGATGGGCCAGGCGCCCCGCCCTGGGGCCGAAGGTGCCGGCTCCAGCCCCTCCCATCTCTGGTCCCTTCCACAACTCCAGCCCTCTCCCGGTCCCCTCTGAGGTTAACGGCAGTCAGGGCCCTTGTCCTCCAGGACCCACTGCCACCACCCCATCAACGGATCCCACAAACCTACAAGTCAGGCACTTCTAGAACAAGGCAGCGAAGGACACCAATGCCATGGCCGAGGTCACTGACTTATGGACTAATTCCATGCCTGGCTCAGGGCCAACTCCTTTATTCCTAATATTCCCTTCCATCCTAGCTCTGATCACCCTCAGATATCATCCTGGGATCTGTTATTTATTGTTATCATCTATTTTTCCCACTGGAACAAATGTTAAGCCTTATGAGAACAGGCACTGTGGCCATCTTGCTCGTCATGGGTCCCTGGCATCTCTACTGGCGCCTGGCACCCAGGAAGTGCTCTAATAAACACCTGCTTGGCCTGTGAATCTGGGATGCAGAGCTGCCAGTGCCAGAGCCAGGATGTGGTCCCCGTCCATCTGACTCCACAGTCCTCGCCTAGGGATGTCTGGCATTTCTGCTTCGTCATCTTCTATCCCCTGACCTGGCCCTGTCTCCTTCCACTTCACCAGGTCACCTTCCCCAAAACACAGTGGAAGGGAAGCTCCGCTCCCTGATTACCAGGTGCCACATGCTGAGCGGCTGGCCTCATAGGGAAGACAGGCACCATCCGTATCAGACAATATTGGAACAGGACCTTTTGCTTGTTTGTTTCACTCATTCATTCACAAATTCATTCGTCAAGCATCCGCTGAGGCCTGCTGGGTGCCAGGGCTGCTCTGAGTTTGAGACGGAGCAGTGAACGCCAACTGACACGCTGTCTTGCTCTGCATGAAGCTCGCCTGCTTACAGACAGTGAGACGACTTCAGAATGTGATGCGAGCTTTGGAAGTGGGGATGTGGGTCAACAGAGCGTGGCCTCTATTTCTTCGGTGAGTCCTTCCCTGCCCCCAGAGAATCCATCTGGCAATACGTAGTGACCAGCTTCTTTTTTTTGCGGTACACGGGCCTCTCACTGTTGTGGCCTCTCCCGTTGCGAAGCACAGGCTCAGCGGCCATGGCTCACAGGCCCAACCGCTCCGCAGCATGTGGGACCCTCCCGGACTGGGGCACGAACCCGTGTCCCCTGAATCGGCAGGCGGACTCTCAATCACTGCGCCACCAGGGAAGCCCCGTGACCAGCTTCTTTAAACAAAGCACTGTGCCAGGTATGAGGTAGACTAAAGAGGTGCTGGACACCCCCTGCCCTACTGGGCTCACTGACCACAGAGAAAATCAAGGTGCACCGAATCACCAGGAAGATCCAGGATGGAGGATTACAACTGCAGGGGAAGTAACTCTTCTTGCCTGGAGCGGGCAAACTCTGAGAAGGCTACTGCGGGTGGGGGTGATTTTGGAGTTGGGCCTTGGAGGTTGACTAGGAATTAAATACAAGGTGCAAACCCATAAAAGCATGATCGTACATGGTGTTTGGAAGATACCGGTAATGCAGCGGAGCAAGATCTGACGCCGCCAGTCAGAGGTTCAGAGCCCTGTAAAATCTCCATGTATAAAACTGGGATCCACAGAGAGATACCAGCTTTCTATGGTGCCAGCTAATGACCAACACACACACACACACACACACACACACACACACACACAGAAACAAAATTATCATCATTATCATCACCACCGACTATCAGTAATAGGAAAAGATCATCTCAAAGTAAGCAAGGAGGGCTTCCCTGGTGGTGCAGTGGTTGAGAGTCCGCCTGCCGATGCAGGGGACACGGGTTCGTGCCCCGGTCCGGGAAGATCCCACATGCCGCGGAGCGGCTGGGCCCGTGAGCCATGGCCGCTGAGCCTGCGCGTCCGGAGCCTGTGCTCCACAATGGGAGAGGCTGCAGCAGTGAGAGGCCCACGTACCGCAAAAAAAAAAAAAAAGTAAGAAAGGAATCTTTATTATTGATATATCAATAAATATATTGATAAATGACAAAATAGCAAGGCTGTGTTGTCCTTAGCGTTCCTAATTTGCTGGCATGGGTCTGTGTACTTGAACCTGAGAACCCTCAGGCTGGAGCTCTCTTGGTTTCTGGATGGAGGGGATGGACAGCAGTCTGGGGACCAGCCAAGAAGAGCTGTATGTGGCTGTGATAGGAGCCTTGAGGGCAGGGAATCACTGAGGGATCTGGTACAAGATCAGCCCTGCAGAGAATGTCAGTGTGGGCGGCAGCTTCAGGGAACAAAGCAGGAGGCCGGGAGCCCCACTGAGAAGGGACAGGCAGGGCGAGAGCAGTGGGACAGCAGAGAAGGGAGAGAGCAATCCAGAGACGTTGCTGAGGCAGAGTCCTCACCAGAGCTGGGAGGGAAGCCAATGCGGGCCAGTAACACATACAGAAGAATGAAGGAAACCAAGGTTTGTTCTGTCGCCACTGTCACCAGCAACAGCAGCGTCTGTCGGACACATTGTGTGACAAGCTGTGTCCTGAGCACCTGACATGAATCAGCTCACTCCTTCCCATCAAGACCCAAAAAGGCAGGTCGTTATCTTCATCACTCTCACTATGATGAGGAAAATGGAAGCAGAGATGGGAAACAGTTTTCCCAGGTCACGTGGCTAAAGTGACACAGTGGGCTTGGAAATCAGGACATCTGCTAAAAAAGTCCTTGTCCTAACCCCAATGTTAGACTACTCAGAGCAGATAATAACAGCGCTGTTATCTGGGATACGGGGTGAGGGAGGAGAGAAGATCATTAAAGCCACGTATACTAACATCACGGCATTTAGGGTCAAAAGACTAGTGGCTTGTGGCCAGGCTGCAAGAGATGTGGCCTGATGGCCGCTGTCCTCTAAGAAAGTGCTGGGTGTTTTAACAGACCCACCACCTGGATGGGTCCAAACCTCCAAAACCAAATATACAAAATGGATTTGAAGTCTCCCAGACGTAAAAGTATTCTTGGTTCGACCCTCTCCACTCCGACTGGAAAATTCTGGAGAAATGACTGAAGCACAGGATAGGTGGGGAGCACTGGTCCATACGCAGAACTAGGGCCACAGGTGAACAGCTTCCAGGAAGTGGGGTGGCAGGGGACGCAGGGCTTAGCAAGACGGGAGAACTTATTTAAAGGGGGAAAGGATTCCTAAAGGTCTGCGGCTCTATTCCCAGCAACTCTGCGGAGTTTTCCCTACAGCTCTGTGAGCGTATGCATCAGAACCTGTGAACGCTGACAGCCCCTTGGGATGGAAAAACTGCTGCCTTTCCAGTTTGGAGGAAACAGAGACCCCACAGCAGGCTCTTCCTCCTTCTCAGGTGCCCAGGACAGTGCCGGGGACAGGAGTGAATGAATGAAGGAATGAAAGAGATTGATCCTGTGATACAAAAACTGAAGATGAATCAAAACGCGGGTCAATGGTAATTAACAAAGAGCTGAGCCACCTCTGTGCCCCCTGCCGGCGGGGGATAACTATAATTCCTAAGCAACTTCCTGGCCCCACGCTGCCCCGTCACTTCTCCCAGCCACCCCCTACGCAGACAGCATCTCCTTTCTCTCCCTTCCCCATTAGTGGAGGTGCTAAGGAACATACAGAAGGAAATTCAAGAGCCTGGCTGAGCTTCAGAGTGAATAACAGCCCCTGGAATACTGTGAATAGAACAGTAGGAGTATGTTCTCGTAGGAGAACATTCCTTTGAATGCTCGCAGGGAGGCCACCAAATTCTTCTGGGTGTTCAATCCAAAGAAACAATCCCGGGAGGCGGGGATTACATTTTCAGCTCCATTTTACATTTAGGAAGTGGAGGCTATGGGGGGCCCACGTGGAAAGTCATACAGCTGGGAAGTGGTAGGTCTGGCATTGGAGCCCAAGTTCTCCGACCTGAAGTTCCCCATCTGGGCATGACACCAGTGTTTCCCAAAGCATGTCCCATGGAACCCTAGCATGGGCGATGCTTTGTGAATGAAGACACTTGGGAAAACACTACCTACACTAAAAGGCTTCTCTGAAGAGCACCGGCATATATTATCATAGTAAAGACTCTGAGAAGTCCTGCAGTAAGCAACCCCGTTCAGCCGCTTGGCCAGCTTTGCCTAAACAGATGGGTCAGCCAAACCGCATTTACATCTTGCTGCCCAGACAGCAATAACCACACAAAAGCTGTCAAATGGAGTTTGAGCAATAAACCTGAGATTAAGCACTTTGAATGTAGTCCTGCTAAGTGGTGCTAATGACTATTTATTTTTGGAATTTAACACTCTTTTCCCCAATATCTGTATTCCAAGGGTACCAGGATTCTCTAAGATCTTAGCAGAGGTTGGGTCTCAAAATGTCCCAAGTCTCTAAGCCTCTTCCAGCTGTCTAAGGTCTCCTACACAGAAATGATGCTGAAATTAACTCTAGATAAATGGGCATCATTTATGCCTCTGACACCAGTGGAAAAATCAAGACATTATTAAAGTGGCTTCTTTTTTCCCTCATATGTATCGTGGAAAAAACAGCACATCTAACTAGAAAGCCCATCTGTTTAGTATCAACCCCATAATTCTGCCAATGGTGGCGGGTGTCTGCCAGACATATGGCCAATTCTCCAAGTGAAATCAGCTCAAATCTGTAAATCAAGTGGATCCAAAAAGGCTGCACAGAGCTTAGAACCAGGAGTTGAAACATGAAGATGACAGGGTAAGGGAAGGAAAAAGGAAGGATCTGGAAAATCGGCTTTGTTGTCATTGGGTTTGGTAGGATGCTCTATATCTGCACACAAGCAAACGTTCATAAAAATTATTTTGCAAGAAGCCCAAAGACTTTGCAAAGACTAAAAGCTGGTTTTAGAGGCATCCTCTTAAAGATCCTATTTTACAGAGTGGAGACAAAGGAGTGTTTCAGAGAGAAGACATAAACAGTAAAATAATGCATCAGGAGAGTTTATCATCACAGTATAAATTTAGACAAATAACATCGCCCAACATCTTCAAAGCCCAAGTTCCAACTCTGACTTTCCAACCCTCAAGTGTAAGATGAGATTCTTAAATAATGTCAGTCAACGCTTAAGGACACACAAATGTTAATTTTAAAATATGCATACTTTAGCATTTTTCACAGGAACTAAACACGTTTTAAATGCTGGGAAGATTCTAAGCCAACAGATTTGTATTTAGAAAATGTGTCCCAGACTCATTTTGCCTAGGTCAAGGATGGGCAAGGATTTTCTGTAAAGGGCCAGATAGTAAATATCTTAGACTTCAATAGTAAGTAACTTGGGCTTTGAGGGCCAGACAACTTCTGTTACAATTACCCGACTCTGCTGCTGTAGCATGAAAACAGCAGTAGATGATATGTAAATCAATGGGCGTGGCTATATTTAAATAAAACTTTATTTACAAGAACCAGTGGCAGGAGGATTTGGTCCATGGTCTGTCACTTGCCAACTCCTGCCTTAAATGGTCCCTTTGGAAATGTCTTCAGGGAAAAAGTACTACTGGACACCCCAAGAAGAAAAAGGGAGAAAAGGAACATTTTCTGATCCTGAGCCTTTACTGTCCTGCCCACTTCTAACCCCTGGGCTCCAGGCCAGCAGCACTCTGCCCACCCAATTCTGCAGCCTCCTCCCTGGTTTCCAGGCATCCACGAATCCTGCTCCCCTAAGCAAACGGGGCCTTGCATCACTGCCCTGCTTAATGTCATAGTGGCGCCTAGAATGAAATATAAAACCTCAACTGTGGCCCCTGAGTCCTGGTCTCTGCTTACCTCACACCACGCCAAGCCCCTGCCCCACTATGCTCTAGTTCTGGCTGTCTCCTCCCACCACACGGCTGCCTCCCAGGCCAATCCCTCTAGAGGCAACACTTTTCCCTGATAAACTCTTATTCATTCCTCATGGCCCCATCCTCTATACTCACCTGTTAGGTTTCCCATTAGTTTTTCTGCCATAGTCTTCAATAGAATTTATAATGAGCTATTGATTTCATGTTCATTAGTTTAATGTCCACCTTGGCTATCTGACCATGAGAGCAAGTTACTGAGTCCAAGCTTGTACTGCTGGCCACATGACAGACCAGTAAATTGAGAGAGGAGTTGTTGGGGCCAGGAAGAGCGACTTTATTAAATGGAAAGCTGGAGACCAAGAAGAGGGTGGACTCGTGTGCCAAACAACCCTCTTGCCTGAGTTAGAATTCAGGCTTCTTTTATACTAAAAGGGGATGGAGTCAAGTCAAACATTTCCTGGCTCCTATCAGCCTCTGGAGGGTATGTGTTACTTTCTTCCTTCCTGCAGTCATTCACAGGTGGGCCCGGTCAGGAGTTTCCTGTGAGCAAGAGGTATTTGAGCCTAATGCTCATTACCTGAGAGGGAGGGTTTCCAGAGACGGGCCCTTATGCTTAATTTTCAGCTTATAGGCAACAGCCCTTTAGTGATGAACTTGTAAGAGACCACGAAAGGTTCTTCCCCGTTACAAGCAGAGACCAAGTGTGTCCTGTGTAACTGCCTCCCTAACCCCCAAACAGGCCAGGGGGGCCCAGCAAGGGCTCAGCAGGTATTTGAGGGGAGCTACAGATTCTTCTATGATCAAGTTCACAGCCCCTGCCCAGGGGGGAGCTGGTCCAGGCACATCTGAAGGTCATAATCCTACCAGAACAAGGCAGGGTTCTCAGGATTTACCACGTTGGGTTCCCTCATGAATTCGATAAGCTTTCCTATGTTTTTGCCTGGCTCGGCCTCCTTCTGGCACCTCATCGGTTGAGCTGTGGCTGCTCACCGAGAACTTTCACCCAAGAGCCAAGGATGTGATGCTTGAACACCTGCAAGCGTCTGCACATCTGTTGTCATCAGGGTTCTTGCTTCTCCAAAGGCCCCTGTTCTGGCCCTGGCGCCTCTGGTGACTGTCACGGAAGCGACAGAACAAGATGGAGATGGCAGACAAGCCAGCAACCAAACAGCACACTCTTCCTGGGGACAAGCAACAGCCAGTAACGGGCCAGTCCTGGGAAACTGCTCCTGCGGGTGTCACCTGTCTGCTCAGACATCCCTAAGGACCTCCCGCTGCCGCTGGACAACAGCCCCCTCTGGTGCCCCCAGCGAGGGCCAGCCCAAGCGGCACCAGTCCCAGCCACCACTCTGGGCCGGCAGGGAGCCGCTCAGGGTGGAGGGTGCAGCCAGCTCCGTCCACTCCCCGCTGCACCCACACTGCACTGACTCGCTCACACTTCGGTCCACTTTCCTGAGCGCCTACACTGTGCCTGAGACCTGGCCCCTGCCCACCCAGTCCCAGGGTCTGGGGGTGGAAGAAGGTGACAGTCGTGTGAATGGGCAATTAGGACAGTGTGACTTTACCACTCCTCCCTCCCCTGGACCCACCCAGGTCCTGGTCACCCTCATTGCTCCCAGATTCCTGCAACGTCCTCCCCTGGGTCATGTCACACCATGTCCCCTGACCCCCACCTTTCCCTGCCTAAACCCCGCCGGTGGCTTCCAGTTGCACCTGGAATAAAATCCCACGTGGTTCCTCATGCCCTGTGACCACTGCCCTCACCAGCAGCCCCGACCCTGGGGGTCTTCAGCATCCCCACCCTCCTTCCACCTCCAGACCCCTGCACTTGGCGGCCCCTGGAGGCTCCCTCTCCCTCCCGCCTTTGAAAAGCAGCCTCCTTCTCATCTCTAGGGTCTTGGTACCATGGTCTCCCCCATGGGAAGTGCACTGAGCCACAGTGAGACTCCAGCACGGGCCCAGCACACCTCACCCCTTCGGGGCACGCGCCCCTCCCTGAGGTGAGCTGATCTCACGGTCTCTGCCCGCTGGAGAGATGCAGGCCCAGCCACAGCGGGTTCCTGGGAGATACTCTGGAAGGAATCAGTGAACGAACTGATGATGGACAAGGCACTGTGACAGAGACTGAGACCGGATTCTGTGGGCAGAAAAAGGACTGGTCTCCGGACTCAGGTGAGACTTCCTGGGAAAGTGAGGACAACTGTGGCGAACTCTGACACGTTAGGAAGAGTTAAGTGAGCTCTAATAAATACTAAAAAAAGAAAAGATAATACTCCATTGTTTGAATGTATCCCATTTTGTTTCTCCATTCATCCCCTGATGGCCATTTGGGTGGTTTCAGCCTTTTGGTGGTTGTGAATAGTGAGGCTATGAATATTCACATACAAGTTTTTGTTTGGACACCTGTTTTCAATCCTTCTAGGTATATACCTAGGAGTGGAATCGCTGGGTCCTGTGGTAGCTCTGTCACACTTGTTTTTTTTAAAGATTTATTTTTATCATTTATTTATTTTATTTATTTATTTTTGGCTGCGTCAGGTCTTAGTTGCGGTGCGTGGGCTCTTCGTTGCAGTGTGCAGGCTTCTCTCTAGTTGCGGCGGGCGGGTTTTCTCTTCTTTAGTTGTGGCGCGGGCTCCAGGACGCATGGGCTCTGTAGTTTGCAGCACACAGGCTTTAGCTGAGGCATGCAAGTTCAGTAGTTGTGGCACAAGGGCTTAACTGCCCCGTGGCATCTTAGTTCCCTGACCAGTGATCGAACCCGCGTCCCCTGCATTGTAAGGCTGATTCTTTACCACTGGACCACCAGGAAAATACCTCACTTTGTTTTTTTAATTGAAGTATAGTTGATTAACAGTGTTGTGTTAGTTTCGGGTATATAGCAAAGTAATTCAGGTATATATATATCCTTTATAGGTTACTATAAGATTTTAAATATAGTTCCCTGTACTATACAGTAGGTCCTTGTTGTTTATCTAGTTTATATATATTGTATATAGTAGTGTGTATCTGTTAATTCCAAACTCCTAATTTATCCCTCTGCCTGCCCCACTTTCCCCTTTGGTATAAGCTTCAGTTTTGGAGGAAGTGCCAGTCCATCCTCCAAGGTGGCTGCACCATTCTACATCCCCAGCAGGAATGAATCACTGACACACGCTACAGTGTGGATGAACACAGGAAAAACAAGGCCGGTCACAAAAGACCACATACCATCTACGCCCATTGACACGAAACACCCAGAACAGGTAAATCCATGGGACACACGTACATTAGTGGTTGTCAGGGCTGGAGGGAGAGCGGAATGGGCAGTGACTGCTAAATGGGTCTAGACTTTCTGTTTAGTGCTGAAAAGTTCTGGAATTAAAGAATGGGGATGGTTGCACAACAATGTGAATTGTACCTTTTAAAATGGTTAAAATGTTAAATGTTATGTTATGGGTCTTTTAGCTCAATTAAAAACCAGAAAGCCTGTCCCGACCCAGTGGAGCTCCCTGACATGTCCTAGAGCCGGAAACAGACCTGCAAAGCCCACCCAGTGGTTTCTGGGTGAAATGAGAAGCAAAGGGTCGTATGGTTTCCCACTCGCCTGCATCTGAGTGGGGCCTGGCCTGGTGCCGAGGAAGCCCGGTGTCCTGGGGAATAAACGATGCAATTATCCCAGCCCCAGCAGGTCTGTACCGGGTACTCAATGCCGACTCACTTCCGGGCTGCCTCTGGGCCTGGCCTCCTCGTTCACACGTGTCAACTTCACAGAATTAGGACTCTGGGGTCCAGAAGAAAGGTGGTCAGGATGCCAAACAATAACCCACACATACATCAGGCCCGTGATTCATGCCGATTTGAAAGAGCCATAGAAACAAAAAAGCTCATGCAATGTGCAAACTTTGCAATCCCCCTAAATTAAAAACTCGTTAAGGATCACACATTTCTAAGCGCTCTGACTGTGGGGATGGTAAACTGGGCTCAGGCCGTCGCCACGTGGAGCCACCACCTTAGCTGACAATCCAGAACACTCTCCCTGTGTCTGCGCACACGGGAAACGGTGCACATCCCGAACTAGCCGGCAGCCCTTAGCCGCCTTAGTTCTTCAAGGCGCGGCCAGGACGTTGGCTGGGGACTGACCCAGGACAGGCACTGGCAGGGCTCTCCCTGGGTCCTGGAGTCCTTGCACCATGGTCACGGCCCTGCCCGGCTTCCATGTGCTTTTGCTCTAACCTGCCCCCTCACCCCTCACCCCTCGGGCTCCTGCAGCTGCGTTGCCCTTTGCCCTCGTGCACGGAGAGAAGGCGGTAATGGGGGCCATACAGCCTGGCCAGCCTGAGCCAGTGAGTCACCTGACGCAAGTCAAACCCAGTCCCCCGGCCTCCGTGTGGGACAGACCCTGAGGAGTGGGATCAGGCTGCAGCCGCCCTCGGCATGGCCCTGCCTGAGACCACCCTCTGCCCCCGTTCTGTTACCAGTTTCTCCCGGGAGCACTTTTAAGAGTTACTTTCCCTCAAACCCTCATCCCAGGGTCACCCTGCAAAATACCCAAACTAAGACAACCATCTACTCTGGATGAGGTGCCGGGGTAAAGCCGATGAGCAAAACGGGCTGTGGTGCCTGCCCTCACTGGGCTCACAGACATCAACCATCAACCCAAATGCGTAAGTGCACCATGAAAGCCGGGTAAGCATTTTGGGGTAGATGGGAGAGAGCCGTATGGGAGCATGTGATGGGGGAAGAGACAAATTACCCCAAGGAGGTACTCCAGGTCAGATGAGACGGATGAGCTGGGCTGAGTAATTTTTATCCAGAAAAAAAGAAAAAGTGCAAAACTACCTGGAAAGAGGCAGCTTGGAACATTCACACTCACACCTTTCTACGAAAATCTTCACTGCCCATGCATCTTGCCCACATTTCCATCAGGAACCATGTGGCCATGAGACAAGTACAGACCAGAAAGGTGGAGTGACTGGCCCAAGATCACACAGCACTGGTAATGTGAAGAGCGGGCTTCAAATGGTACCAGGCCCCCGAGGGTGCCTTGTCTGGCTGCTTTTCACAAACCTCAGAGAGACTGTGGACCCCAATCGATCTCAGTCCTTCCCATCGAAATGCCTTTTTAAAGAGTCATTACTCTCAAGATTCCTTTATCAACGTAAAATGTTGAATGGTCCTTGGTCACAATTCCCAGCATAACAAGCAAATCCCCATGTGGAAGTTTAAATGCGGTGTCTAAATGAAGCCCTTGGGGACCCCTCAGGTCTTGGCCTCTGAAATCATTTCCTTCCTCAACCATTAAGTACGTGAATGTTCATAGCAGCTTTATTCATATCAGCCAAAAAGTGGGGGGAAAAGTCAGCAAAGGACGAACAGATACACAAAATGCAGGGAATCCACACAATGGAGTATTACTCAGTCATAAAAAGGAATGAAGTATTGATACGTGCTACAACATGGGGAAACCCTGAGAACATTATGCTACGTGAAATAATCCACTCACAAAAGATCACTTGTTCTATGATTGCACTGAAATGGAACATCTAGGATTGGTAAATCCATAGAGACAGGAATAGATTAGTGGTTGCCAGGGGCTAGGGGAGGGGGACACGGGGTTAATTAATGGGTACGAGGCTTCTTTGGGAGGGTGATGAAAATGTTCTAAAACTGGATTGTGGTGATGATTGCACAACCCTATGAATATACTAATAAAAGCCACTGAATTGTAAGGTGGGTGACTTGTATGGTATGTGCATTATAGCTCAAAAAAGCTGTGAAAAAAAGGAGAAAAACACAAGGTGGTCAGGGCCTGCCTGCATCCTCATTCGGGTCCTTCTCTGAGCTGGTTGAGACCACAGGGGTCTTTCCCTCCCGCTCTCTCTGGGCGGGAGTCTCTCTGATGTCGGGATGGAACTCAGAAGCTGGACTGCCTCCCATAAGCTGTGGTCCTCACCACATCCAATCAAAGGCTCCGTATCAAAGCAAGCTCACTTTGCAACATCTCCCAAACCCATGTGGGTTCCTCTCCCCAGGGCCACCGCTCAAGTCAATTCACCACCTTCTGGAGTGTAGACAACGGCAGGAGCTCACGTCCCTGCCCTCATCCCAACTTCCATTCTTGCTGCTCCACAATCTGTTACCCGCACAGAAGCAGAGTGATGGTCAAAAATAAAATCAGGCTCTGCCATCCCCAGCCTACGCCTCCAGTGGCTTCCTCCGCATTTGGGATCAAACCCAAACTCCTTGAGGCCCCTCTGGCCTCTCCCGGCACCTGCTCCACCTTGCTCTCTGCATTCCAGCCACACTGACTGTGCTCTGTGGTCCTTGAGCAGGCCTAGTTTGTTGCTGCCTCAGGGCCTTTGCACCCGCTGTTCCCCCTGCCTGGAATGTTTTTCCCCAACATTGCCACATTGCTGACTGTTCATCCCCAAATCCCTCCCCTCCGACCTTCTCTACCCAGCCTTCCCGTACCTTCTGCAGCTCACTTCACCCTGTTTCACTTCCTTTGGGGTACATATTGCTCTCTGACGCTGTCTTGTGTGTTTATCTGCTTTTCCACTGGAACACAAACTCCCCAAGAGCGGGGACTCTGCCTGTCTGTCGACCATTGTTCACCCAGGGCAGTAGAGGCTCAATAACTTTCTCTTGGACGCCAAGTCACCCTCTGCTCAGATCCACTGCCCTGAGGATGGGAGCCCAAGAGGCCCAGAATGTCCTCCCCGTGGGGTCTGGTGCTGCCTTCCCTCCACCTCACCGCTCATCACTGCAACCAGACTGGCCGCAACTTCGTTCCACAGGGTCTTTTTTTTTTTTTTTTTTTTTGGTTCAAGAATTTTACCCATGCTTTCCCTTAGAACACCCTTCTCCTGACCTGGCCAACTCCTACTCTGGGTCACAGCTTAAATTTCACTTCCTTCCAAAAAGCCATTCCCAGCTCAGGACTGGGGGCCCTGCTCTGTGCACCCTGAGCCCTCATATCATCACCACTCCCCCCCGATCATCACATCTCACTCACAGCATCCAAATTGCTGGTTTCACTGGATCTCTTGCTGGAATGACGCCATCAAGAGAGACAGGTGTGTCTTGCCCACCACCATCAGTCAGGGCAGAATCTCACACAAAGTCCTCAGTAAGGACCCTTGAAAAAACAGCAGCTGATGTGGGTTTATCCTACAAAGCACGGTGCAGCATTGCCACGCTTGGGTTCCACAAGCCAGAACGGACTGGGTGGGGATGCAAGCTCTTATTAACTGTTGAAACTCGGACAAAGTACTTCACCTCTCTCAGCCTCGGTTCCCTGACATCCATGACACAGAGATGACAGGAGTACCTACCCCAAAGGGTTGTTGGGAGGATGAAATGAGTTCATGCATGTGGACAGCTTAATACAGTGTCCAGCACACAGCATCTTTGTCATCCGTTTTTCCAGGCTTTTTGGGTGGCCTTCCTGAATCACAGTCGATACTCAATAAATATCTGTTGGATGAGTGAAGACACCACGGAGATCCTGGGCTAGATCTCACAATTTTCAAGGGAGTCATAAAGAGCACTTTTATCAAGTCTTTCATTTTCAACAGAACGGATATTCCCTTCTAAAGGCAAAACACCAAAGACGAATGAAAAAAAGATCAGTGGCTCCTTCTGGAATCTGCAAGGACCGCGTTGGATGCTTTTAGGAGAAGTGGCCATTATAGCAAGAGTCTTAAGATGCTTGGACAAAGCACAAACCTTTTTAAAGATCTGGGGAAAAAATGCACAGCAAACAAAAACCAGGAAGAACCAGCGTTCTCAGATCAAAGGAAGGTAGAGAACTCTGTGTGGCTCATGTTCCTTGAGGTCCTGAACGAGGAAGATCAGCCCAAAGGCACAAACACGGGGACCAGCGAACGCGGAAGCGTGCTGAGCGGATGCCATCAGCTGTGTGTTGCCCAGTGTTGGGGTCATCAGAGACAGCATTATTGGGCCCTCAAAAGCAAAGGGGACAGGAATTGGGAGACCTAAGAGGCCGTGGCCTCTGTTTCCGTCTCCACGTGCCTGTCCACGTGAACCCCTAGGATCCTCGTGGGTGGTGTTAACGTTTATTGATATGTACGTGCACCCAGCGTGGCCGCTCAGCTCTGTGCAGGGCTCGCACGAAGGGATGGTGAGCTCGGTGGCCGGACGCGCTGGCCTCCCGAGGGCAACTTGGCGGTGCCGCCCCTTCTTCACTGGAAGACCTCCACCGCCCGCAGCACAGGGTGCCTTTCCTCTGCATTCGTGTCCCGCCTCATGGCAGAAAGCTGGGGCAGCGGGGACACTGAGACGTGCAAGCACAGGGTCTTGCTTTCAAGGACCTTACAATCCCATCAGACATCTCAGAAGGAGCCCGGGCTCCAGAGCCAGGAGAGGCAGGTGGCTCCACGTCATGCTGCCCCATGACCGCAGGCAGGTCACAGACCTCTCCAGGTCTCCCAGGGGTCCTTGACTGCGATATGCGGATATGCGACATGCTAATGTCAACATCAGCCACGCCCGTGATGAACCTGGAGGGGAACCCGCCGCAAAGACACATGCTTGGGCGAGCCTGATGAATTCCCCCAAAGCCTGTTTAAAGCCCCCCAACATCGAGGCTCAGCTCGGGTCTGCAGGTCTGATTCCACCACGTCTCTGGGGGGAGGTAGGCTAAAGGGCCAGATTGCTCCATCCTGCAGGCTAAGAGCACAAAATCCAGTCAAAACCCCCAGAATCTGTCAACCTTGAAATCTACTTCAGGAAGAAAAACAGAAGGCAGGAATTCTCTTTAAGGGAAAACCGCAAATAAGAGAGAGTGAATTTCACCCCAGCGTTGCCTGTCAGCACCACAACCCCTGGGGGAGACCCATTATTATATTTATCTGGTGTTACCAAGGATTACGAACTGATTTATTAAAAAAAAAAAAAATCCTCATGCAACTATACCCTTTGTCACATTAAGTTTTCATGAGATCTGATGGGTTCTCATCTAGATAAGGAATGTCCCTGGCGATGAGATTCCTGCCCCTCGGAGCGGCCGAAGGCTTTCAGTGACAGCGGGAGGCCACGCATAGGGCAACCACAGTGCCTTAACCATTAAGAGCTGCTCACAACACACGACGGAAACGCAGCTGAAATATCTTGACATCCTTTTCAAAACAAGAGCCACGCAAACTGATGATTTGCATATTCCTCAGGTTTAATTTAACTTGTTGTAGATTAGATTGAGCCATTCGAAACAGCCAAAATTCGGCAGTCACTGACCTGCAAAAATGGCAATTTTGTACAGTTCAGCCTAATAGAAGTTAAAATTAGATCTCATTTTATAACAAAATGAACGAAGATGAAATAGGATTAGAAGTGTTTAGGGGAGAGTCTTCCCTACATCATCCAGAGGGGCCATCCCCAAACTGGAGCCTTTCCTGACGCTGTAACTGACTGCCCTTTTCTTCTACTTTCACACACAAGGCAAGATTTCTGCCAAAGGTCCAGGCAAGTGGAACCAGTGATCCTGGGGCTGGGGTCCCGCTGAAGCTCAGCCACAAACACAGCATCCACATTCCCCTCCCCGATGGGACCAGATGGAAATGCTGGGCTGTAAGAAGTCCAGGGTCATTCACAGCCACACGGCGACCGGGAGAACCAGGTGGCCTTCAACACCATTCCATGAGCAGGAGAGAATATGCAGCCCGCTGACACAACTGCCCAGTCACCAGGCCATGCAGAAGCCATGTCAAATCTTCCAAGTGACAAGGTGTTTGGAAGAAAGACAGAAAAAATTGTTTTGCTCTTGGCCATCTAACTTCTAGGCTGCCCCGGCCACCTAGCTTCTAAGGACACATGAGGACACTGTCCACGCAGGTTTCTTACCACCTAGGACCTTCCCCCAAGCCCTGTAGGAACGTCTGCAAACCTGGATGGGGGAGCAATCCCAGGATATGAAGCCACTGCCAAGGAGGATAACTCTGTCTACCGCTAAGTTGAAAGACTATGAATCAGACACAGGTAAACTCAGAGAGCTTCTTCAGAGACTTGGGTGCCTTGAATTTTTGCAGTTTTCTTTAGACTTTCAGAAAATGCAATTCTGAAGGAATACTCTAAAAACACATCTGACAACAAAATTCTTTTTGTTCCTCAAGTCATTTTCTTCTCTAAAGATCTCTAACAAGGGGCAGATCATGTTGACATCGTGTTCCTGTCAACGTGGTAAATAGCACAGGCTGGGATGTCGGTCTTCTTGGTGTGCATTCAGCTTCACCACTTAGGATCTGCAAGACCAAGGGCAACTCACTTCACAGCTCTGAGAGTGGGAGCCCCAGGCCCTAGAACACAAGCTCTAATGCAGCCTCCCTTCGAGGGTTGTTTTATCAATTAAATGAGATGAAGCACTCAGCACAGCTCCGCGAATGTAAATTACAAGTTAGCCAGCGTGGTAAGTCCAGGGGGTTGCATCCATGTCAATAACCCAGTTGGGTTATCACTCTCTAGTTTAGCACTGGGGGGAACTGGGCAAAGGCCACACCACCTCCCTGCATGATTTCTCACACTGCATGTACATCTACAATGATCTCAATAAAAAGTTCAATTAAAAAAGTTAGCCAGCTACTTTCATTATTAAGATCATTAATCCTGCCAAAATGGATACACTGAATAAACACTCAAGGGTCCTGTTAACTTCTCATGAAAACAAAAAAATTGTCTCTATGTACCATTAGTGATGGAAACAAAATGAGCGCAGGAATAAAGTAATTTCTCAAAATCATCTTACTGTGACGACTCTATTTAATCTCTGTCTTCCTTTATGAGTATAATAAACTTCAATTACACTTCATTGATTCATTCGTTCATTCCACTAATAATGAAACAGTGACCAGTGCTGGGAATGGGGACACATCAGGAGCAAGCTGGATTTGGTCTTCATCTGCACTTGGGTTTCTGCCTACTAATAGCCCTCAGGAACCCTTTAGAAAGGAAGGGAAGGCACATTTATTGAGGACCTACTGTGTGCCTGGCCTTGCACTGGGCACAAGGGCTTCCTTGGCAAGCAGAAGGAGTACAGCTTTTGTCCTTAAGAAGCGCCACAATTTGATGAGGACACGTGACATTAAAACCAAAATAATTACACAATTAAACTGCAAGTTTGTAAACTGCAACCATAGTAAGTGTGGAGAAGGAAGAGCATAGGGCTCTGAGACTGTGGTCCTGGAGAAGCTCATGTATGACCATGTCTTTTGTCCTCTGTTTTCTGATGCTCTGACATCTAGAGCCTTGCTGACCCTAGAGGGACCATGGTCCCCCAGGGAGCCAACTCCCAGAGACAGTATACAACTTGCCCATGACCATGGTTTCCAATACAGACCAGCCTACCCAGAGTCACACTCCAGACCCTGCCCTTACTGGGGTCTCATATTCTGGGCCACTATCCACCTGCCTTAATCACCCCAGGGCCAGGTACCAGACCAAGAGGGACATCCCCTACACACCCCAGAGCCTGTTAGAATTATTCAAACTCACCACCCCCAACTTAGGTTCCCTGCTCTGCCTGTTTCCTCCCAAGGAAACCACAATAAAGGCTCTCGTCCACATTTTCCCCTCGTCCACCCAGTACTTGCAGGGGCCACCCCCTAAGTGGGCCCCCCCATGGCACAGCATGAACTATAGCAAGCTATCTCTTCAAGAGCAGTCAGCTCCTAATTTCTTGCCCTATTATACCTCAAGTAATCTATTAATATACTATATACCTCACACCTAAGAGATGAAAATGTAGGCTAAAGTTGTGGAGGGCAGCGAGCCCTCCAGTGAAGCTGGAGAAGGGGTGGGGCCAATATGTAGGGTGAGGGGTGGGACTGTAACAGGAAAGAGCCTTTGTTCTGTTACAAGTTCATCACTAAAGGGATGTTGCCTATAAGCTTAAATTATACACAGTGGCCCATCTCTGGGGACCCTGCCTCCCAAGTAATGAGCATTCAGCTAAAATACCTTTGTTTACCTCACAGGAAACCTCCTGACCAGGCTCACCTGTGAATGACTGCAGAGAGGAAGAAACTAACACATCCCCTCTGGAGGCTGACCTGAATCAGGAAATGCATGACTTTACTCCCTCCCATTTTAGTATAAAGAAGCCTGAATTATAAGTCAGGCGAGATGGTTCTTTGGCACACGAGTCCACCCTCTTCTCAGTCTGCTGGCTTCTGAATAAAGTCCCTCTTCCTTGTCCCAACAACTCGTCTCTCGATTTACTGGCTTGTCGTGCAGTGAGCAGTATGAGCTTGGACTTGGTAACAGGACGAGGGGTCCTAAGTGCATGGACACAGGCTCATCCCTGAGTTGAGAACACTCCTCTGTCCCAGGGGCAGCACCTCTGTGTGTGGCTCCCTCCCCGCGTATCCCCGATGCCGGGCAGCGCCTGGTGTGGGCCAAATATCTGAGACGCTCTGACTGAATGAATGAATCCTTCCCCCTAAGGGGAATGTGGACAGGCACCTCTGCCTCTACCTCTTTTCGTTTTTTTTAGTTTGCAAATGTCTGAGAATGATGTCACCTCTTCTAAACATTCAAGTATCTGTTGAAGGATGCATTGGCTCAATGGTGTATCCCTCCAAGCTCTTAAGGAAGAAATAACATCAATCTCAGAGAGAATCAAAAAAGAGGGAACCTATTTTAGGAGGCCAGAATCACCTTAATGCCAGGACCAGAAAAGGGCATTACTCGAAGTGAGAACAAGAGGCCAGCCTCTCTCATGAACAGACACAGAAACCCTACACGAAAGTTAAAAAATCAGAAACAGAGATGTGTAGAAAAACATCACAAACCAGCTTATTCCAAATATAAGGTTGGTTCAACATTAAAAAATCAGTCAGTGATTAAACCACATTAACTGAATAAAGGGGAAAATCATATGATCATTTTAATAGACATAAAAATAGCAGTTGCTAGGACTCCACACCCTTTTAGGATTAAAAACTGTTAGCAAATTGGGGACTTCCCTGGTGGCACAGCGGTTAAGAATCCACCTGCCAATGCAGGAGACATGGGTTCGATCCCTGGGCCGGGAAGATCCACATGCCGTGAAGCAACTAAGCCCGTGCGCCACAACTACTGAGCTGCACTCTAAAGCCCATGAGCCACAACTACTGAAGTTGCGCACCTAGAGCCCGTGCTCCGCAACAAGAGAAGCCACCACAATGAGAAGCCCGCACACCGCAATGAAGAGGAGCCCCTGCTCAATGCAACTAGAGAAAGCCCACGTGCAGCAACGAAGACCCCACGCAGCCAAAACAAACAAACAAACAAACAAACAAAAACTGTTAGCAAATTGGGACGAGGAGAGCAGAAACTAACACAACATTGTAAAGCAATTATACTCCAATAAAGATGTTAAAAAAAAAAAAGGAATACATGCAAATATCCATTGCAAACTCATACTCAATGATGAAATACTGAAAGCTTTCTTTCTGAGATTGGGAATGAGACAAAAATGTCTTTGTCTAAGATTGTACTGAAGGTTTTAACCAGTACAGTATGAAACAAAAACTTTAAGGAGTGGATAAGAAGAAATGAAGCCATCTTTTTTTCCCTAGAGAAACGCTCTTAGAAAATCCAAAAGAATCTCTAAAATAAGTTATGACACTAAAACAATCTAAATAGTCCAACAGTAAGAGGAATGTTTATATATATTGCAGAAGAGAGAGAGGACAGAGTTTCAGGCGTGCAATAAAAATCATGTATTTGAAAAATATTTAATGATGTTGAAAATTTTTCAAGACACATGCTATATTTAAAATCAGGATCTGTAATTATATCTACAATATGGTATCAGTATTAGAAAAGAGTCTGTGCGTATGTTTGCATCAAAAAGGATGAGTGGGATATATGCAAATATTTGCAGTGATTAACTCCGGGTGACATGATGGAAGGTGATTTTCGTTTCATTTATAAATATTCTATAATAAGCATGTAATGTTCTCAGATGCAGGAAAAAAATTCCATTCCTGCCATCCAACGTCTTCTTGACGGTGTAGCATTTGACCTGGGCTTTGAAGGGTGGGTAGGATCCTGACGGGTGGGGAAGAGCTTTCAGACGAAAGGAAAGCCGTGATGCAGAACAGCAAAACGTTGGGCTGGGGAATGAGGGGAGGCAACGGAGAGAGAGGTGAGAAGGAAAGGTGGGGGCAGACCCTGGAGGGACTTGAACTGCAAACTAACAGCTAACAAGGATGAAGAAGATGTACCTGGGAACTAGGAAGTCACTGATGGAGCTGCGTATGAAACTGGCAGAGCTGAAGGCTCTGGTGAAAGGGGCCAGGTATTTCCAGGAAACACATAAGAACTGAAAAAGAATGAAAAAGGCTAGCTGGACAGCACTATTTACAACAGACAAGACATGGAAGCAACCTACATGTCCCTCAACAGATGAATGGATAAAGAAGATGTGGTACGTATATACAATGGAATATTACTCTGCCATAAAAAAGAATGAAATAATGCCATTTGCAGCAACATGGATGGGCTTAGAGATTGGCATACTGAGTGAAATCAGACAAAGACAAATATTATATGATATCACTTACATGTGGAATCTTAAAAACAGTACAAATGAACTTATTTACAAAATAGAAACAGACTCATGGACGTAGAAAACAAACTTATGGTTTGTTTTCTAAAAGGAAGGGGGTGGGACAAATTGGGAGTATGGGATTAACAAATGCATACTATCATATATAAAATAGAGAAACAACAAGGATTTACTGTAGAGCACAGGGAACTATAGTCAATATCTTGAAATAAACTATAACAGAAAAGAATTGAAAAAAAGAATATAGATATCTCATATGTGTGTATATATATATATATACACACATACGTATAACCGAATCACAGTGCTGTACACCTGAAGCTAACACAATATTGTAGATCTACTTCAATAAGTAAATAAAAAGGCTAGCTGGAGACTGTGGGGAATTAGAAAGTGTGTGTCTGCCTGAAGGGGGTGGCCAGTGAACTCAGCTGTCCATTTTGCTAGGTCAGATGATGCTCTGAGCCCCAACTTAACCCTACCCCTGTCTCTCAAAGAACAAATCAAGCTCCAAAAATTAGAGCCTAGTCACAATCCAGGAGGACTGTTATCATCTGGTGTCTCACAGACTCATCCCTCCTGAGGTCCACTTAGACCCCTGGATCAGCTGGCTTGGGACCAAAAGTGGGAGAAGGGGATGGATGAATGAGGTTGCTTCTACTTTTCCACTCTTATCCATGATACCCAAATAAATAGGACTCTTTGCTTGTTAAGATACGTCTACTGAGTCAAGGGGGTGAGCTAGGGAGGATTCAAAGAAATCTTTCCAGGAACCAATCTGAAAAAGTAGAGAGAAGGAAAACTCCAAGCCTGGCTTTGACCAAATGCATCCGTGGAAGTGACACATGCCACTCTGGGCGGACGCTTTATGAGCCATGACATGGACCTCCGTGTTCTCGTATCTGGCCTCTATGGCCATGGAGACACATGGTGAGATGGAGCCTCTTTCAAGCTGGCTCCCGAGCATGTGGTGAGCAGAGTCCCTTTGCTGTCCCGTAATCAATGCAGAGAATCAGAGAGGAATAGACATGGTCGTGAGCCCGTCAAACATTCAGGACGTTATAGCAGCACGAGCCCAGCTAATCCTGACTAATCCCCCTCTCAGGCGCCGGCCAGCTCTCCCTCCCACCCACCCACACCCCTAACGTACAGACACGTGACCCAGGCCTGAGCAAGCAAATCGGAGTGTCACTTTTCACTGGCCGCAGTGACCGGCTCAGGCATGGACGTGTGACTAGGCTGGACCCATGAGAATCAATTCCAGGACTTTTTATGGAACTGCTGGGATTAACATTTGGGTTTCCAAGTAAGGATTGCTAAACTTTGAGAACACGAGCCTGGGGCTCTGACAGCCATTTGCTACTCCGTGGGGAGAGCCTGCTGGGGGGTGAAGCCAAACCAGATGGGCACAGAGCAGACACGAGAGAGAAGGTTCCTGCTGACACAGTGTGTACCACTGGACGCAGCTGCCTGGCCGACCTTGGACGTTTCACCCCTGTGAATCATCAGTGCCCTTTTCACTTACACCACTTCAAGTCAGACTCTTCTTCCCCTGTGCGGGTTAGGAAACACAAATAGATCTGCATTTCTTTAGGAAGAAAATAATAAGATGCTTTGAGGGAAGCTCTGAGGTAAAGGCCCACAGACATTTGAGGGCCTGAGCAATTGTGGGTATTTTACAGCCAGGAAAGGATGCTGATGGCTCCCCACCAAGGTCAACGCAGAAAGAGCCCAGGGCCGTGCCCCCAGAAGCCAGGCTGGGGACGGCTCCCTTTCTGTCGGGCGAGCTTGGCTTCTCAAACAGAAGGGCTCAGTTGTTCTGGTGCTTCATGTATGTGTGTGACCGAGTGTGTTCACGTTCTACGTAAAATCGCAAGATTGGAACCAGCAAAGCAGAACAAACACTTCTTCCCCCAATTAACAGCTCTCGGGGAAACGGCCCAATTATCCTTCCAGGCCCAGGCGTGATGTCCATTAATGCCAGTGGGGTCCAGGCAGGAGGCTAAGGAGCCCTGGCTTCCGGGAGCCGGAAATGCCTGCTGCCTGGCTGGGGGCGTGGCGTTGATGAGCATCCTGCAGGTCAGGCCACTGGGCGGCGGGGAGGGGGGGTCAGGGTGCCATTTGTCACTATTCCCATGCTCGCAAAAGCCACAGAAAAGACCGTCAGAAAGGCACGGAGGAGGAATTATCCGAAACTGGCTGCAGGTTTGGAACCTCGGGGTCATTTCTTCCTCTCTTAGGGGACAGACCCAGACCTCACCTGCCCTTCGAGGGGCCTTTGTCAGCGGCACACAATTCTTCCCGTTACCTGGGACATAAACCCGTGGAGCGGCCGGGCCCGTGAGCCATGGCCGCTGAGCCTGCGCGTCCAGAGCCTGTGCTCCGCAACGGGAGAGGCCACAGCAGTGAGAGGCCCGCGTAACAAAAAAACAAAAAAAAAGCAAGAATGGGCAAGGAGAAAGAATGTGAGACAGGGATCCGCCTACTACATTTGAAAAATCTAAATGACCTTTCAAAAGATTTAGACTTAAATGCATGAGTCAGGAACAAGTGATCCCCAATGACTAAATGTCCTCATAAAAATGCCGTCGAACTGTCCCCAACTGTGGACCATTCAACACGCCAAAAAAAGGCCATTGGTGCTTGTGAGAACTGATAAGACAATGGAAATTATGTCAGTAAATTTCAAGACCTGTTCAATACTAACATATTTATGGTGCTTATCTGCACCTCAGGAATGGAGAATGGCAGAATCAACATAAACACCTTTCAGGGTCTAAATAGTTGGGGAGGTAAAGGAGAGAAGAGGCATTTCTAAAGGATCTCTTTGAAACTGATTCTTGTAACATGTTGGTTTAGAATGATACAACACTGACGGCTCCATCCCTTCTGTTACAGAGGGAGGGGTTGTGTAGACTAACCTCCAGCAGAAGCTGCATGAAAACATGTTACGGGTCTCCCCATAATCTGCCCAAGACACAACACATGTCACTGAAGATGTACTTTCCCCATCTTATATTTAACGGGCGAATGTGATCAGTGTAGAGGTAAGGCTATCAACTTGAGGGCATCAGAGCAGTCATACCGATCAATGAATCATTCGTTCATCCCACAAATGTTCTTTGAGCCTCTTCACTGTGCCCCAGGCACTGTTCTAGGGCTGGGGGATATAGCCAGGGATGAGCCAGATGCCGTCCTGCCCTCTGTCTGTGGGGAGACAGGTAACAAACAAGCAAACAGCTAGGACCATTTCAGGGAGCGAAAAATGCACTAAAGGAAATCAAAACAGAAGTTTGTGAAGGAGGGTTACTGGGAAGTATGGATTTCTTTCAGTAAGGGAGGGCTTCTTAGAGGAGGTGTCATTTGAGCTGGGACCTAAACAGTGCAAAAACTTAGGGTAAGAGCTTTCTGCACAGAGGGGAGATTAAGCAGGAAGGTTCTGAGGCGGGATCCAGCGAGGTATGTGGAAGAACAGGAAGAAGGCTGGAGCGGCTGCACATTGGGAGGGAAGGGACACAAACAGGAGAGGAAGCCAGGCTGGGAGGTGAGGGCGACGGAGTCCAGGCCATTTGGGTCTCAGGTCATGGGGAGCATCTGGTGGTGCTCTAAGTGCAACAAGATTCACAAGTGAAATCTAACCATTTTGAAAATGTAAATTTCAATTTTGTGTGTGTGCCAAGAATTGGAAGCCATCAAGATGTTCTTCAGTAGGTAAATGAGCAAACTGTGGTGCATCCATGCAAAGGAATATTATTCAGTGATAAAAATAAAACAAGACACAAAAAGACATGGAGGAAACTTAAAGGTGTGTTGCTAAGAATCCAGTCTGAAAAGGCTGCATGCTGTATGTTTCCAACGATAGGACACCCTGGGGAAGGCACAGTGACAGTAAAATGATTAGCAGTTGCCAAGGCTTCGGGGCGGAGGAAGGGGAGGTGAACAGGTGGCACAAAGGGGACTTTCAGGCCAGTGAAACTATTCTGTATGATACCATAATGGTGGCTACACAACATGACACATTTGTCAAAACCCACAGAATGTGCACCACCAAGACTGAACCCTAATATAAAGTATGAACTTGAGTTAACAACAATGTGTAAGTGTTGCGTTTCAGTTGTAACAAATGTACCACACTAATGCAAGACGCTAATAAGAGTAGAAACTGGGCGAGGCGAGTGGGGAAGGTCTATGGGAACTCTGTGTCTTCTGGACAATTTTTCTGCAAACCTAAAACTGCTCTTGAAAATTAAATCTATTATAAAAGAAGAGTTGCTGGTGGGATGTTCAAATAATCCATTCACATCTGTTCCAGTCTCTCCTGTCCTGCTGGGATAGGGTCTGAGTGACCAGTGTTCCCAGAGCCTGGCAGGCAGGTGGCATTCAGGGGGCAACCACCAGGCAAAGGGACAGCCATTCATACATGGTGTGACACTTTGTCAGATGTCTTGCTTTCCTGGTTCTAATCTCTCAAAACCTCTGTTTCCTCATCTGTAAAACAGAAATAAAATTATCACCTCCTGACCTTGCAGAGATTCCAGGAGTCAGTAAGATGATCACACCAGGCATTTCGTCTGCTGCCTGGCACATGATGAGCTTTTACTAAATGCAGGAAGAAAAATAAAAATCCATGATAGTTTATTGTCCAAATTTTTACTGTGTGGATTAGATGGTAAAACTGTTTCACATGTGACTTGAAAATTCCTGTTATAAAAAGTATAAAGAAATGCAAGTGCCTACAAAAGTACATAGCATGAAAAAAACAAATGGCCATGTACCCACCACTCAGCTTCAAGGACTCATAATACATGGGTGATCACCTCTCATGTACACCCCCGCCAACTCCCATTCAATCACCCCTGCCCCGCTGCATTATTTTGTTTTGTTTTGTTTTGTTTTTGCAGTACACGGGCCTCTCACTGTTGTGGCCTCTCCCGCTGCGGAGCACAGGCTCCGGACGCGCAGGCCCGGCGGCCATGGCTCACGGGCCCAGCCGCTCCGCGGCATGTGAGATCTTCCCAGACTGGGGCACGAACCCGTGTCCCCTGCATCAGCAGGCGGACTCTCAACCACTGCACCACCAGGGAAGCCCTATTTTGAAGCAAAGACATTATATCATTTTGATGGTAAATACAGCTTGAATTTAAGTCAAAAAATGACTTCTGTTTTTTGAGAGCACTACTCTTGTTGACACATCTCTTAGAATTTTCAGTGACCTGGCTTAGTGAGGGGGTCAGAAAACAGAGACCCTGCTAATTCTGGTGTGATTATAAATTGGTATAATATATTTGCTGGCCGATTTTTCATATCTATCCAAACTTAAAATGCACGTATGATTTGACTCAGCAGTTACAATCTTCAGAACAGATGTTACAAATAAACCTGAACCTCAGACTAAAGATGCATACACAGGTATAAGATATTCACGGTAGAGCTGATTATATTGACAATTTAGAAACAGCCTCAGTGTCCACCAATGGGGTGCCGGAGAAGAGCGATTTGCTACTTGCTCTCCTTAGAATATCAGGAACATGTAAAAAGAATGAGGAAGATTGACGTAAATGGATATGGGATGATCTACCAGAAATACTGGCAAGTTAGAAAAGGCACCAAACAGCCTTGATGTGATGATGTATAGTTGCCACCATTACGGTGAAATAGCAGGGTCACACATGCACACATATGCACATACATGACTTAAATATATCTGCCAGGAGTCACAAAGAAGGAACTCATAACAGTGGCTGCCCCAGGTGAAAAGGACTGAACCACCAGAGAATCAGGGAAGGGAACCTTTGTACTGTCTGATAAAGCTGATGGTGATGGTAGTAATAGTACTTACAATAGCATTCTCCATCTTTCATGATGCTTAATTTTTTTACCTTACAAAAGCAAGTCAAATATTATCTATTCAAATATTTTTAGAATAAATGTAAGGGAGAAGGGGGAAAAAAGAAAACCATTTGCCAGACCAAACATAATTGCCAAGCCCATACAGAGATTTGAAAGGAATCATAACATACTGGAGACCGGAGTCAACAGAACTGGTAGCCTTCTTTTTAATAGCATAAAAAGGAATGTCAGGTGTTTACGGGTCACTAGGGGTGAATGAGGAATCAGTGGATTCCTCAAGAACCAGTGACTTCTGGATTGGAAGTGGTTTGTTCGGGCCATGTTTCTTGTAGCTCTTGGCTCTGAATCTAGAGGGCGCCCTATTGGTTCCAGCCCAAGACTTAGAACAAGATAAGGCAGCACTGCCGTCTCCTTGCAAACCACAGCCCGAACTCCACGCTGTGGAAGCAGATAAAGATGGCAGCCAATGGGCCTGGCATGTCTGTCCTCTTCGGGCTTGGTCTGAGACGTTTTCCTATTCTTGGAGTCCTCTGGGCCCATAAAAAATAAGAAATGACATCCCTTCCACTTAATACGCCAACAATTTTCTGATGTTTTTGTAGCTCAGATGTGACCTTTGTACTTATTTTGGCCTTGGGAATTTGGGATCAGCAGAAACACCAGAACATCTGGGAAAGTCATGCTTCTGAATGAATGTACTTCCCAGGCATTGTTCATTCACTTTCAGTACTCTGTAGTTCATACGGGCCAAAGCTTATGTGACAATGTGAATCCTTATCAGAGAGAAAAAGATCATCAAAGATGAACTCAATTAGGGGATTTATTTGCGAGCCTAGTAGTTGAAGAACTAGCGCCATGGACAGTCCTGTAGACTGTGTACACAACAGGCGATTAATAAGTGTCTGCTGAAAAACACTCTCTAGGAGAAAAGTACCTTACAAAGTCAGTCAAATTTGACCTTGAACTTAAAATATGAATCTTCAGCTGTCCAGCCTTTTTCCCTCCCCAAACAAATCTTTCTTTTAAAATTGTTTCTCTAATTTCTCAATAATTTTTTTAAAATTTAAAGCACACAGAACAGTATATCAAACATACAAAACTGGCAGTTGTTAAAGCTTTCGTTTGGTGTGTGTGTGTGATATACGTAGTGTGTAATGATATACATAACATATATAGTGTGCAATGATATATAAAACATAGATAGTATGTATGATATATACAATATACAGTGTGTATGATATATAGTGTGTAATGACATATATAATGTATATAGCGCATGATGATATATATAATATATACAATGGAGCATTATTGATAAAGGTGAAATCCTCTTTTACCGCGTTCAACACCCCCAGAAGGGGACAATGATCATGGATTTAGTGTATGTCCTTCTAGTCCGATATTTAGAATGCTCACTCACACACTCTCACTCTCCTCTCCTCCCTCCTTCCCCTCCCCCACCCCTTCCTCACACCATGCTTATCTGATATGCATCATATTGTTTTGTTGGGGGAGGTTTAGGTTTACGAACATAATATCACACTGTAAATTTTGGTCTCACAACTTTCTTTTGTCACAGAAATTTAGTTCATTGCTTTAAACTACTGCCTAGAGCCTCAAGGTAGGAACACACCACATCGGATCTATCTGGCCCCTTACTAACAGCCATTTAGGTTGCTTTCAGGGTTTCATTATGACACACAACACTCTAATCATGAGGACCACCCTGGCCCACGCCTCCTCACCCACTTCCACTTGCCTAGGAATAGATATGGGGTGCATGCCCATTTCCAATTTCACTTGATATCGCCATACTGCCACTCCAGAATGGCCATCCCAGTTTACACCTGAAATGTCTGAAAGCTGTTTCACCCACATTTTTTGCCAACACATGACACTGTCGAATTTCAAAAGGTTTCTTTGCTGATCTCTTGGGTGGAAGATGTCCTGCCCTTTCTTTTCTCTCCCGCCTTCCTTCTAATCTTCTCCGGTCCTTTCTTGGCCTGGAAATGGCTACATCCTCCATCCTCATGGGTGACTAGTAGCCACAGCTGCTATGAGGCCGAGGAAGTGGGGAGTGAATTGCCAAAGGCCCCAGGACTAAGAAACGGTAGATGAGTCTGCAACCAAGTCTCCTGGCTTCCGAAGTCCCCTCCCCACCACCTGATACGTTTTAGGGGCCTCTGTGTGTAGGACAGGGATAAAGAAGTAGGTCTGAGCCAGCATGGAAATAAGTATGATTTTCCTATTTCCGTACAGTCATGACATGGATCTAGGGAGCATCTGAATTCAGTCTTCCAGCAGCAACTCACGAAACATGACGAGCGCACACGCTGAGAAAGAAGGCGGTGAGGAAGGTCCCCACTGGGACCACCTGTGCCTACATCCTTTGTCGAAGGCTCTAGAGAAGCCCTCTCCACACCTGGGTTGATTTACCTCCACCCGCTGAGCCTTCGTTTCATAACCTGGTAAGTGGGGCGACACTAACCTCATGCATCCCTAGTGAGAAGCCAAGGGGACAACACATATGAGTGACACTGTCACATCATCCTCCAGCTCCATCCCAGCCCTGCGCCTCCTCTCTGCCCAAACATCTGGGATAAATCCCAGCATCCTCTGTTCAACTCTGAGGGGTTTTTTTATTATTATTATTATTGCTGACAGTCTCAGTGTCCATCCACCTGGTGAGCCAGAGACCCCACAACAGGAAAGCATGGCACGTAGCAATGTCCCCATGTTGATTCAGGTAAAGCCAGAAGGAGGCAGGGAGGAAACTCAGAGGCCTTCAAGGTCTCCCTGAAGCAGATCTGGGTATCTTAAGGGGCCACTCTGGGAACTGTCAACCCCAAGTGGTCAGAAGCTGACCAGCCTCTCTTCAAAGCCCATTGGCATGCGTCTCCCGCCTCCCCCCCCCACATCGGGCAGCTGCCCAGGGAGCTGGGCACAGGCTGGGCCAGGGCAGGAGCCGTTCCTTAGTATTCGCCGAGTCACCCTGGGCCTTCTCAGCCAAGTGGCTGGAATACAAACGCCCCAGTCTGAATGTACAAACTCCACTTAGGTACGAGGAGCACCACTAAAGCAGCAAGGGAGCAAAAAATACAGCCCGAGGTGGACTCCCACCACGCTCGGCCACTTAGGGAGAATGGGCAGGTCCCCCCCTCTAGACAGGTCAACACACACTTAAAGGCAGCATCTCAGGTCATCATTCCAATCTCTCCCTCCATTGTTGTCACTCTTTAGAGGCTCTCAGGAAGCCCTGATAGAGGCTGGCTGTCCATTGTTTGGTGCTAATTGATGCTGTGTTCAGAATCTTAGAGTCAGCACCGTTGGGTTACTTCTGTAATTTACAGCCAGCCACTGTCCTTCTGGACACTTTGGGAATCCCTAAGTGCTCTATGATTTGACCTCCATTTCATTGTATTTTGTGCTAGTACCAAAGCCTTCAAAGCATTTCTCTCTACATATGACCTTCCAAATAGCCTAGCACACTGTTTGCTCTCATCCCAAATAAATGCACATGTACTAAAGTTTAGAGCAGATGGTTACAGGATGGGGCTAAGTGCATGAGTTCGTTTAACCCTCCCCAAATCAAAGCAAAATAGACACCCTCTATGAGGTTCATCTCGTGATCATCCCCATTTTCTAGATAGAAATTGAGTTCAAGAGGTAAGATGAGGGCTTCCCTGGTGGCGCAGTGGTTGAGAGTCCGCCTGCCGATGCAGGGGACACGGGTTCGTGCCCCGGTCCGGGAAGATCCCACATGCCACGGAGCAGCTGGGCCTGTGAGCCATGGCCCCTGGGCCTGCGCGTCCGGAGCCTGTGCTCCGCAGCGGGAGAGGCCACAGCGGCGAGGGGCCCGCGTATTGCAAAAAAAAAAAAAAAAAAAAAAAAAAAAGAGGTAAGATGAAAATGCCTGAGCCAAAAATACTCAGTCAATAAGATATTCATGTGAAAATATTCACAAAGTAACACGAGGTTAAAACACAAGATACAGCGTAAACAGCATGATTCCAGTTTTGTTTATGGAATCTACACTTACACACATACAAAGAGGGAAAAACACTGTAATGGGCTCGACCAGAACGACAACAGTGCTCATCTCTGGGTTGTGGGGTTATACCTGATGCTGTTTTTATTTTCATATACCTACATCCTAGCGGGGAGCTGTGGGCAGTAGGTGGCTCTGCCCTCACCTCTCTGGGGCTCAGTTTCCTCATCTGTAATATGGGGATAAAAATAGCACCTGCCTCAAAGAGTTGTTTGAAGACTAAAGGGTTAATTCACAAAGCATGTGGAGGACGGCACCGGGCATGTGGTCCAAAAATGTTCATTGCTAATAGCAGCAGCATCTGTCATTGCCTACCCTCCCCCTCCAAGTGAGGTCACAGAGACCCATGACAGTCTCACAACCAAGCTACCAGCACCGGCCTTCGGCAAGGGACAGTCAAAATCACCATCGGGCAGTTGGCCAGATGCTATTTATAAGCCAATGCTCACTCCGGGCAAGCACAAACAAGGACACCTCCGAAGCCGAACCATGTGTGACCTTCTGGATTCTCACCCAATTCTATTTATTACCATTCCAGTCCAGCGGCCCCGCTGGGTCAATGCTTGCAAGGCCTTTGTTCCTCAGACTCGGTCTCACACCGCTCACTTCCTTGCTGAATGCCTTGTCCTGGGTACTTTTTAAGATTTTGCCCACAAGTTCAATGGAGCCGACCCTTCCAATAAAACTTCCTTCCCGACATTGAAACAAAGGAGTGGTGTTGCCTACATTGTAGCTTTGCTCAGAATGTGAATAGCAAAATGAAAATCGAGGTTGAATCCCTCAGCTCCATCCTTTCCTGTAAAACCAACGTAGCAGAAGGAGGTGCTCTGACTGAGATCAAATTGACATCATAGGGGTGCACTAAGCCTCACTGATGAAGTGTTTCCTTGGCAGTGGGCAAGACCAGCCTTCGAGCTAGAGGCTCTGGCTGGGGAGTGGGGAATCGGGGTGAGGAGAGGGAATGGGGGGATTTCCTGGTCCATCACCACTACTAACTCACAGCGTCACTTTCATAGAATCACTGTTCTCCCTAGAAAATGAGAGAGGTAGACAAGGGCTCTGCAAGCCTTCTTCCAGGTTTAAATCCAGTAATTCCTGTGGGACTAAATTCCTGGTAAGAAATTTATCAGAGATTTAAAAGACAGATAGTAGACAAGCTAAAATGTAAATGAAAAAAGTAAACAAGAAGAACCAGGAAAAGACTGAAAGAGGAATAAAGATGAAAGGAACAACCTTCCCTCTTATCAAAACACATCATACCATGATGATAATTACAACAATGTGGTTTTGTTGTGAGAACAGACAGATTTCAATGGGACAAAATGAAAAATCCAAATATAGACCTCAAATCACATGGATTTAATGTATTTATAGAGAAGGCAATGAAAACCAGGGGAAAGTGGGATGACTCAATGCATAGAGTTACAACAATTGGTGGCAAACTGGAATAAAAGTAGGATGATGTCCCGCACATTTACATCAAGATAAATCCCAGATTTACGAAAGCTTTAAACATAAAAAGAAAATGACAGCATAGAAAAAGTAAAAGGAAACATTTATTAAAAAAATTTTTTTTATTGAGGTCATATTGGTTTATAGCATCATTTCGGTTTCACCTGTATAACATTATATTTCTACTAAAAGAAAACATGTAAAAAATAAACCTGGACTACAGAAGCCCTTTCTAACAATGGCATGACACCCAGAAGCCACAAAAGAAAGAAAATTTTGATACATTCACCCTACATAAAAATGAAAATTTCTGTATGACAAAAATCACTGTAAGTCAAAAGACTGTCATCAAACCAAGAAAAAATATTTGCAAATCATATCTCAGACACACAGCTAAACTCCCTAATATATGAAATGGAAGAAAGAAAAAACTGGTAGAGAAGTGAGCAAAGTGAAAATCATCCCTGTTGACAATCAGAGGATGATTCCAGCAGGAGAGAGACAAGGTTTCCACCAGGACACAGGAGGCCACATGGAAAGTACAAAGGATCCTTCATATGAATGAATCCTGCTTTCCTACCAAGACATCCCCACCCAATTTGTTCTCCCAGCTCCTCAGCAAAGACCACTGAGATACCCCACAGTGGAAGAGACTATTCTTGACAATATCCAATCCTGGGCCTCGCTTCCTCATTCCTTCCATTATCATCCATCTCATGCCCCAAACCCTGTACGAAGCCCCTCCCAGCCCTCCTGGCCGGGATGCTACCAAGGCCCCTGGGTGGACACCCTCCCCCATACCCCCTCCTGCAACAAAACTAGCTTATCTGACTGCAGGACCATCACCGGTGACCTTTGATGGCTAGGCTTTGGCGATATGACAGATGGCAAATAATCAGTTAAATATCGATAGTCCCGGCAGCACTGGAGACCCTTCTGGGTACAAAAGGCAGGGGCTCTGGGGATGGTGAACTGAAGATGGTCCCCTTGCCTGGGGTCCCTGAATCTGAAACTCCACAACATGATGCTTCAGTGACCCAATGAAGGAGGACTTACTAGCGGGACGATGAGGAGAGGGAAGACACTTCTTGCTTGGACCTCAGACGACTATGTACATCACACGGTCTCCACATAACACCTAAGGTCTCTGTCTCCTCGGCACATACTGACTGCACCCTGGGAGGCACCGGGACTTGGGGGGCATGAGGTAGGTGCACTTGGCTTTCATGGAGCTGACAGTCCAGTGGGTAAGAGAGAGAAAGCCAGAGAGGACCCCAACTCAGACACAAACAGTTGGCTCTGGGTGTCCCGAAGGACCAGGAACGTGCTGGGGCCGTATGAAGACGGGGTGCTTGGTCTAGGATGGGAAGGAAGAGCAGAAGTCTGCCAGGAAAGACTTGTGTGTATACAAGTTGAAGGGGGTGGAACCCGTCAGAGTTCCAGTGCAGGTTACAGCATGTGTGAAGGTCCTGAGGTTGGAAGGACGCCACACCATCATGTGGTCAGAGGGGCAGAGAGGGGCCGGAGCAGGCAGGCAGGACACGTACAGTGAGGCGTTCGTTTGGGTGTTTTTAGTCTTACAAGTCATGGGCAGCCCCTGAGAAATTTTAAGCAAGATCAGAACATGGGGGGGCGGGGCAGGGGATTGGGATACTGCCATAATGAGATTTGAGGTTTAAAAAGATCACTCCAATTACCCACCAGAAACCCAATTAGCTGGGCCTACTGGAGGAAGCAGGGGTGGGTCAGGATGCAGCTGCATCCTCCCAGAGGAGACAGGAGGAGGCCTGGACCTCGGTGGTCGTGGCTAGGGGTGATGGGAAGCAGGTGGATCTGAGAGGTACTCAGCGGCGGAGCCTGAAGGTTGCAGGGATATTGCAGGGATGCAGGGTGAGAAGGGAAAAGGCCGAGTCAGGTTGATTCCCAGGTTTCTGGCTTTAGTGGCCAGGGGGGGGACTCAGCATCATCCCCTGGGAACACTGCAGGAAGGTGAGGAATTGCAGCCTTGGGTCCCTTTCTGAGCCTCGGTTTCCCCTCGTGTCAAGTCAGGGGGCTGGGCTACTGCGGGACTTTCCCCCTTGTCTCACCAGCCAAGTCTGGACTCCAAACCAATCCACACAGCATCCTAGCATCCAAACAAATCACATGAGAGGGGACAGGGGACGGAGCCCACACCGCTCGGCATGCCCCTCAATTCCAAGCAGGCCCCTGGGGGATCCCCAGGATATTCTGAACGATCCTCAGACAAGTGTGAAAAAACACAGGACTCAATCTCGCCAGGCCCTGCTGTCTCTGTCACGCACCACTATTGGACAAACCATCTTTCTCCTGAGTCATCCTCCCTACCTGGCCTCAGACATGACCTTCAGGCCATTTGGCCTCCTGGCCATTCCAGCAACTGTGAGGACAGACACCAGGGACTGAGTCCTGCCCTGCTAGGGAGCGACCCCCCAGGGGAGCCCTGCCATAGGCTGCAAGGGGAAGGGCTCTCCCCCCAGGGAGTTAATGTCTCTGCCCTCAGCCCTGGCAAACCCACATGGCAATTCCCCTGGCACAATGATAAGCCCACTCCCTGTAGAAAAGTTGGCTCTTAAGACGTGCATTTAAAAATACCCATGGGGCGGTGTGGGTATATATAGAGAGAATGAAGCCAGGCACCTCAGCCCACACAGAATGCAAATATGTGCCTTGAAATCTATGTTGTATCTTAAATAGAGGCCTGAGATATGAACACCACCAAATCATGGAAATTAGTGTTCAGAACAACCGTGACGTCACCCAGCCCGAGCCTCTCAGAACAAAGGCTCGCATCCTACGATGCTCTGCCTGCCTCCCGGTCCTGATCACCTCCAGACAGCTCCAGTAACAAAGCTGCCCCCAGTCTCACAGTTAGAGAAGAGAGCTTCATCATTATTTATTTATCCAGCATTTAATCATCACCCCCATCGTGTTCCAAAAAGGAGGTAAGCTGGCTTACAAAAATGCCTACAGCAATCTAAAAAAGAAAAAGAGATAAAACTAGAGGAGGAAAGGAAATACATGATTTTGGCTTAAATACACAAAACACATACTATATTCTGTGCAAAGATTGGAGGTTTGAAATGAAGTTGGATGCCGGGCTTCCTAGCAACCCTGGTGAAGACAGAAACAAAATCAGACACAACATTCTCAGAATGTGAAAAATGAAGCAAACCAGGCTTCTCTGCTACTAAGAATACCGGCTTCCTGTGGCTTCTCCCGAAGTGGATGTTCAAGGCGGAGCAGGCGTGTTCTTTATGCTACCCCACCAGGGAGCTGCGGAGGGGCTCACATGGCCCCAAATGACCCCCTAACTTCCACTCCATCAACTCCCACTTCCCTGACCCTGCCTTCCACTCGTCTTCTGCAAATCTGTCAAGACTCCTTCCTGTACCATTTTCGTTGTATTTGTCATATACGTACAATCAGCTACAGGATAATTTACATCTGAAGTCAACCCACTTTTTGTACCTACATAAATGTATCTATTAAAGAAACTTTACACCTCTGCTTTAATAAGAAAGTCAGAATCAATTTCCAGAAATGTTAAGTGGCCACAAAATAACTACAATGGAAACAAGTCAATATAATTCTATTCTGGCAGGCGCTGTACCCTTGCAGGGCTCCCTGTCTGAGGCTGTTCTCTGCTTGCTAGAAAAGAGAAATCAACCAGCATCCAGTGTCAAAGACACACCAGCCACAAACTAAAATTTTCTCCTTGATCTACAACCAGAAAACTGAAAGAGAATTCAAAGAGAACAGCCATCCGACCATGGGATCCCGTGACAGTCAAAGCCCCATCTGAGTTACATCAGAAACAGCGGCAGGGCATCTGGGACCACTGCCCACCAGGCAAGTGTGTGTAGCCAGTGGCAACAGGTACCATTCACTCCACCCTCTTCCCTTTAGGGTGAAGTGCCACAGTGTTCCTCTCCGCACTAAAGAAAATAGTTTGTAGCATATTGGAAATTTTAAAACAGGTCCTATTCCACAGAGAATGTGAAACACACTGCTGGAAAATCATCTCTGACACCTGCTGGGGGCTGCGTCCATGCTCTGGGAAATGGATCCTGCCATGAGCTTCAGTACAGCTCAGTTTTAGTAAAGTTCATGAGTCTGAATCCACCTGACACTGCAAACAGGGCTCATGTGTTCCCTGGCAAACATTTCCTGGATCCTGGCTTTCCTCTCTTTAGTTCGCTAGCCTTTTCTTTAATTCTCTGCTACTCCACATTTTAAATCTATTACAAAACATTACATCATCATCGTCATCATCAAATCAGCCCCATTTACACAGCAATTACCATATGCCAGACACTGACACTGTTCCAGACATTTTTTTTTTTTTTTTTTGCGGTACGCGGGTCTCTCACTGCTGTGGCCTCTCCCGTTGCGGAGCACAGGCTCCGGACGCGCAGGCTCAGCGGCCACGGCTCACGGACCCAGCCGCTCCGTAGCATGTGGGATCTTCCCGGACCAGGGCACGAACCCGCGTCCCCTGCATCGGCAGGCGGACTCTCAACCACTGCGCCACCAGGGAAGCCCCCAGACCTTTAAATATAACTAACTCATTTAATCTTCCCAACAACCCTTAAGACAGGTACTATTATTACTCTCATTTTACAGATAAGGAGACTGTGGCACTGAGGGATAAAATAAAGTTGGCCGAGGTCACTGGGCTAACGAGTAGCAGGAGTCAGGATCACATGACCTCCAGAACCACCATCCTGACCCCCTCTGCTCATCCCCTTTCAGTCTCTTTCATAGCATGGTGCTGCACCCATGAACCTGACACCTTGCACGGCACGAGCTGGCATTCCTGCCCTTGAGGCCGGCACCTTATGAATTCAGAGGGAAAACGCACAGGAAAAGTTAGGCATAGGGTGCAGCCCACACCTCATGCCGTGTGAACGATACAGCCCCTCGCACCGTCGTTCAACAGTTCGTGTGTTCCTTCATTCATTCATTCAGCCAACACATAACCCCGAGGGACCCTATGGGGCCTTCTATGGGCAGATTCCTCCCCCATATCCTCTGCTTTAGCTCCTCTCTGAAGCACCCAGATAACAGTATCTGATGCACGCTTCCTGAGTTGTTTATCAGGTAGTAAAACCACCACCAAGTGGAAGAAATTAACTACCTGATGATCTTGAGCACGTAGCCCCCAGACCTCCTGGCACCCGAGGATAACGTGAACCCGTGACACCGCCCTGTAACCTCACCCTCAACCAATCAGAGAACTGTGCACGAGCTGATCACACACCCTGGGACCCCCCCTACCCTTCACCTGGCCTTTAAACATGCTTTGCTGAAACCCACTGGGGAGTTCGGGCTTTTTTTTTTTTTTTTTTTTTTTTTGCGGTACGTGGGCCTCTCACTGCTGTGGCCTCTCCCATTGCGGAGCACAGGCTCCGGACGCGCAGGCCCAGCGGCCATGGCTCATGGGCCCAGCCGCTCCGCGGCATGGGGGATCTTCCCGGACCGGGGCACGAACCCGTGTCCCCTGCATCAGTAGGCGGACTCTCAACCACTGCGCCACCAGGGAAGCCCGGAGTTCGGGCTCTTGGAGCACGAGCTGCCCGGAACTCCTTGCTTGACGCCGCCAATAAATTCTGTGTTTTCCTTCACCACAGCCCAGTGTCAGTGGATTGGCTTTACTGCACGTGCGCAAGAGGACCCGAGTTTGGTTTGGTAACAAACAGACAGTCATTGGTGGCCTCCCTCCAAACAGCAGAGGAAACTACAGGCAAGGTCCACACCCTCGTGACGGGCACATTCTGGTTGGCGCAAACACAACTCATCAGCAGACAAAAGCACCCCATGGCATGTGGGTGGGGGAACCTACCTTAAATGGGATGGTTAGAGGGGAGGTGACATTTAACCGGAGACCCCCAAAATAACAGGGGCAGTGACAAGACAGGGGACAGTGTCCTTAGTGAAGGGACAGGATGAGCAACCATGGGAAATAATCTGACAAATTCAAGGAATGTGAAAAAAGGCGAACGGGTAGTGTGTATACATCCATGCCACTCTCTCGCTTCATCCCAGCTTACCCCTCCCCCTCCCCGTGTCCTCAAGTCCATTCTCTACGTCCGGGTCTTTATTCCTGTCCTGCCCCTAGGTTCATCAGAACCATTTTTTTTTAGATTCCATATATACGTGTTAGCATACAGTATCTGTTTTTCTCTCTCTGACTTACTTCACTCTGTATGACAGACCCTAGGTCCATCCACCTCACTACAAATAACTCAATTTCATTTCTTTTTATGGCTGAATAATATTCCATTGTATATATGTGTCACATCTTCAGCTCAGTGCTTTGTGACCACCTGGAGGGGTGGGATAGGGATGGGGGGGTAGGGAGATGCAAGAGGGAGGGGATATGGGGATACACGTATGCATAGAGCTGATTCACTTTGTTGTACAGCAGAAACTAACACAACACTGTAAAGCAATTATACTCCAAGAAAGATGTTTAAAAAAAAAAAAAGAAAGGCGAAAGGGGCTAGAAAGCTGTGCATAGCACGGAGAGAAACAACAAAAGAAAACACTTAGGTGGCACCAACTGTGAGCCTGGAGGTGTGCTCAGCCTTTCACCCTTGACTTGTCCATCCTCAGAACAACCTATGAGGTGGAACTTTCAGCATCACCTGTTTACAGAGGAGGAAAATAAGAAAGGAAGCCACAAAGCAAGCACGCAGGGAGCCAGGTCCAAACCCAGGTGGTCCGAGGCTCCGACTCCAAACTCCCGACCATGACCACACAGCCGCCGCTCCCCGGGATGGAGGATGCGGTGACCGAGGGAGGCATGTCTCAGAGGTCATGGTTGGGGGGTTGGGTTTTATCCAAGGGCAATGGGAAGTGGGGCTGGGACAAGATCTATCTGCACTTTGAGAGCCTCCCGGGCTCTCCCAGAGGTGAGGGTGGAGCAGGGAAACCACCAGAAGCCAAATGAGAGTGGGTGGACGCAGGATGGCGGCAGAGGGGCCACAAAGGGGACTGAGGTGGAGGTGGTGGGTCGAGATTTCATACAACAGGGGTCCTGGCTGCACAGGCAGGATTTGGAGAGCTGGGGGGAACGATGGGGACGTTCCAGCCGAGGCGTGGAGGCTGGACATGGGGGCCAAGCTGGGTTCGGTGGCCTTGCGTTGGGCAGCTGGCTTCAGCGGCAGATACTTTCACCCACCCACCCATCCACCCATTCAACATTTCAGAGCCCGACTGGGGCTGGGCGTGATGTGACAGCAGGTCAGCAGACGCTACGCTCCAGACGCTCCCCACCCAGGGAAGGCGTCCTGCAGGAGAGGTTGCAGAGGCAAAACTATACAAACGCACAACAGGAAGGACCTCAGAGGTCCAAAAGCCCTTCCATTGCCTGATTCTGCTTACGTACTTCCCGTAACGGTGAACTCCTTTCTCACCATCAGCCAAAGGGAGGACCACAGATAACACAGACAGCTCCCATCTCCAGGCACAGAATACTGGGCCCCCTGGGCCTGCCCCCAGACCACGCGTAACGAGAAGCTTCTGCAAGTGCCCTCAGCACTGAGGCCAGCTCCAGACCAGGACAGCCTGAGGCACAACCTGTGACGCAGGCACCCGGCCCCTGTGCGCTCTGCTGCTCTCTGCTGCTTCATTTTGAAGCAGAAAAGGTCAACCGTGGCACTGGAGGAAAGGCTGCAATGTGAAAAAGAGACCACAAGAAACAGGAAAAAGCAACACCCCAGAGGAAAGAGATGAGTCAGGAAGCGGATGATTTAATCTAAAAACACAAGCTCCAATGAGAATTCTCAGAGCGGAAGCGTGTGCTCAGAGGGAACTGAAAGCTGTCTGCTGTAGCCTCCCTGTAAGTCCCAGTGCCACCCTCTGGAACCAGGAGGGGCAAATCCCCCCCTTTCTTTCCAGGGTTGCTATCCCTTCAGTCTGTTCTAGAACAAACAGCCACAGTCCCTCTCAATGTTCTTGCAAATTCCAGTTTGCCAAAGTCCTCCAGAAAACACAGCATCTCAAAGTGAACTCAACCTTGAGCAGAGTGTCAAGCTAGACCCTAAGCTCCATTACTGTGTATATTCTCCATCTATCAGCTCCTCGCTCAGAAAGATCCAGGCACAGATACGAGGGTGATAGGTGATTTCAGGGGGCTCACGGACCCAGCGCAAAGGAACAGAAGTTAGTCTCTTTTCAATTCCCTTCTACTCTTCCAGAGAACCGTAGGGGAGAGTCTTCGTTTGGTGCTAAGATGATTCTGATGCCCCCCTACCCTTGCAGATCTTGGTGTTTTCACAAGTACAGAGGGTCTTCTGGGTCAGAGACCTTGGTGCGAGATCATGTCTAGTTTGAACTAAATGTTATTTTATAGTCATTGTTTTACTTTTACGGTTATCTTTTATTAAAAGCGAGTGGTTTTCCACTTGAAGTCGCAGAAGATTTCCTTTTAAAACGAGTTTTAGGTAAAAATAAATTGACTTTCTTTTAATAAAAATTAAAAGAAAATATTCAGCCAAGTACCGTAAAGGCGGCAGACAGGGGAGTTTGGAGAGGGCTCATCAGAGAACGTGCTGTATGTCCATCCGCCACATCCGCGATGCAGAGCCTTCAAGGTGCAGAGCTGCTGCCCAGCCCTTTACCGGACGCCAGGCTCAGGCCACCAGGTGCCATCTGCTGTGTCCACGTGGATGTCCCACTGACACCTCACGCTCAACGTGGCCCAAATGAACTTCTCTCCCCCATAACCTGCTCTACCCAGGGCCGTCCCCTCCAAGGCCAGGAAGGGAATTCCATCCTCCTGATTCTCAGGACAAAAGCTGAGGGTCACCCTCAGCCCTCACTGTCCCTCCCGTCCTGGTTCACCCCCCCGGCCGATCCCACTGGCTCCACTTTCTACCTGCGCCCGCCGCCCCTGCTGTGACAGTCAGTCACCGCCATCTCTGCCTGGATCGCAGCAGTGACCTCGGAACTGGCCTGACTCCCTGACCGTTGTCTGCCCTCACACAGCGGCCTGGGGTTTCCCGAAGTCCTATGTCCGATCTCAAGTCTCTGGGTTTCAAACCCTCCGATGGCTCCTGGCACACTGGGCACAAAACCCGAAGTCCTGGCAGCCCCCTCCTATGCCCTTGCCGGCTCTCTCCTAGTGCTTCTGGACCCCCAGGGGCTCCCACAGGGGGCCTTGGCCCTGATGGTTCCCGCCCCCCCGCCCCCGATATCCAATGGTTCATTTCCTCACTGCCCTCGGTTCTGGCTCCAAGGTCACCTCCTCAGTGATGCCCACCCTGATTCAAACACTCAGCTGTCTCCCGCCCACCGCACGTAGGCTCCCGTGCCCCTGCCCTCCCTCCCCTGACCCTTTCCCACAACATTTATTACCAGCGGGCGGGGTGGTTCCCTACCGGTGATGGGTACTGCCTATTGCCGCCCCTCCCCCATCAGATGCAGGCCCCCAGGGACCAGCTACCATGCCTGCTCTGCTCAGCGATATCCCGACAGCCAGAACAGTGCCCACACTCTGGGGCAGCAGGCATCGGTTTAGTTCAACGAAGAGGCTAGATTCCCACCCACGGCTACTCCCGGTGGGGCCTGGGCGGTGAGCTTTGTGAATCTAAGCTGGGGGCTTGAAGTTTAGCAACATGAAACTTCTTGTCGTCTCAGCCTCCCAAGCGGCCTGCTGAGATAGATGTTTGACTCTTGGACTCTTGAGTACGTCAGTCACACTGTTAATGCTTTTATCAATTCCATCATCTACCCAGTTGTTAACCTGCCAAGCTGTTAAGGCAAATACTGATGTTGCAGGACTTAGGATAGAGCCCTGTGGCATTCCTCTAGAGACCCGGGGGTCATCACTATTACAGTTATCAAAATGTCTTACCATTTTTTTAACATACAGAAAAGTAGAAAAAATAGTAAAATGAACAATTATATATACACCACCGAGACTCCACAATTGTTAACATCTTGCTGCATTTCCTTCGTGTGGTGTGTGTGTCTGATTTCCACCCAGACAGCTACCTCATGGGAAAAATCACAAGTCAGCAAACTTTTTCTGCAACAGGCCAGACAGTAAGTATCCTCATCTGTGTGGGCCTACGGTCCCCGTATCAAGTACCCCTGTTTGGAAGCTCACACGAATTACTCTCTGGGAGATGCAGACCCAGCCAGTCTATCTCCAAGCCCCAAGGCTGAGCACTTGGTTACCCTCCCCGGAGGGAGTGAGTAGCCAGGCCTGAGGGTGGGCAGCAGAGCCCAGAAGGGACCAGAAGGCTCCCCACCCTTCCCTGCTCTCCCCACCATACTAGTGGGAAAGAATGTGGGCTTGGGGGTCAATGGGCTCAAGATTGGGATGAGGGGCAACTTCCTTACACTTCAAAACCTCAGTTTGCCCATCTGTCAAATGGCAGCAACGGTAGGACCTGCCTTCCAGGCCCTAGTGAGGGTGAGGGAGATGCGCAAAGAGCCAGCACGCGCTGTGTGCTCACCCGTTGGGTTGGGGGGGGGCTGCTGGGAAGACACAGGTGAGGTGTTTTATTTCCCAGGGTAAAATTGAACAATTCTGGATTCCTACTGTGCTACTTACTCGGATCAGAAGCCGTGCGGGAAAAAGAAGGAAGGAAAACGGAGAGATGGGAAAGGGAGGAAGGAAGGAAAGGAGGCCGTCCTAGGGCCTGGCGGCAGCGGCTCACGGGGCCCACGGCGGGCGCCTGACCCCACACACCCCTGCGCCGTGTTTCCCCCTCGACGTGAGAGCCCTGAGCCTCGACTCCGGGCCACCCTTTCGTTCCAGGAGAAGAGCTCTCCAGCTGGTACTAATTCCACCTCTTTGTCCCCAGTCAGGTTCTAGGAGCTTCTCCCCTCAGCGGCACAGGCCCTGAGCTTATGGAATTCTTCTGTTAACAACACAGGGGCGCAACTGCAGTAGGGGAACTTATGTGTCAGGGAAGAACTGACACATCTTTAAGCCGAGCTCCAGGAAGGAACTTTATACCAGTGCCAGTAAGACAGCCCAAAAGAGACATGAACCAGGGGCATGATCGTGTCCCAGGGACTAACTGTAACAGCGATGGAGCTGCGTGTGTCCACGCACATGCCCGACACACCCAGAGCAACTTAGCTCTAAACACCCATCATGAGGCACACACAAAAAAGACAAGAGGAGCCCTCAGCCCTATTACTGTTCCTAACGTGCTAACGTGATTTTTGAACTTGCAGAAAAGTGTTAAGACGATATAATGAACACCCCGAGGTTCAGCAACTGTTCATATTTTGCTCTATGTGTTCCATATATTTACTCACACATACTTCTCTTACAGACCGTGGGCACCGTTGAACCATCTCAAAGTAAGTGGTCTAAAATTGTGACACTTCACCTCTAAACAGTTCAGCCTTATCCCCCTGAAGTAACATCACATCTAACCAACTAATTCCCTGGATCATCTAATACTCAGCCCTTTCGTGAAATAAAGTTTTTCTGTAAACTTTCATTTCTTTTCCGATCAAGTTCATCTTCAACCATGTGGACAGGATACAAACCAATAGAAGTCCCCTGCTCTGCTATCTGAACAGTTTCTAAATTGGCTCTGGAATTAGGCCTTTTCTCCCCACTCTAATTATTTACTGACCTTCACTGTGATTCTAAGAGTGGCCCGGACCAGCAGCATCACCTGGGAATACACCAGAAATGCAAATTCTCACACCCACCCCAGACCTGCAGAATCAGATACTCTGCAGGTGGGGCTGCAATGGCTGGTGTGACAAGCCCTGCCCCCCTCCCCGGGGGATTCTGATGCAGGTTCTCAAACCCTGGACCACTGCTCTCTGCCCTCTGAGCCAACAGCTGGAAGAATACTCCCTCCCTCCCGTCCAGGTGCTCACGCCAGCCAGCCAGCCGGGAAATTAGCACAGAAATAAAATAAACGGTTAGATTTTATTTTGCATGTATCTTTTGAAGTTAATGGGTATTATCTTAACCTCCCACCTAAGTAACGACAATGCAATATGCTCAGGCAAAGATGATTTCTGCCCCACAAAAAACAGATTGCAGAACACAGTAAGCTCTGCAAGTAGATGGGATTCTGCTGTGACATGTCAAATGATGTCAAGAAGCAATGAAGAAAGGGAGCTAAAAATAGCACCACAAGGCTGAGCAGAAAGGGCTCTGGTTCATCAACTCCAGGACCAGAAAGAAAAACAGCCTCTGGCCACTCCTTAGGTCCCAGGAGGCCCTGGACAGGAGAAGCTGGCTGCTCTGTCCATATACCGTGTGCCCTCATGCCCACAGCTCCATGGGTACAAAGCAAAGGGCCCCAGGGGAGACAGGAGTGAGCAGGTTGCTCCGAGGATGATACTTTATAGTCTAAAAATAGAATGTTCTGCACTTGCAAAGTATGAGCAGTCAGTCACCCCACAAGTAAAGCTAGTGCCTTATGTAACAACAATGTAATTAACAAACGCATAAGTCACAGGCTGCCAGTCAATCATACTGACTTAGCGCTCAATTGCCTGGTAACCAAAGAGTTAATGCCAAAATAATAATAATAATACAGGGGAAAAGCAAGTCTATATCTATTCCATGTGGACAGAGAACTACAAACTGCCAAGCCACCCATGGGTGTGGCTCTGGAGGGAAGGTCATTTATGGTAAAGAAACTGCATTTTCATTAGGGCTTCTTCTTTTAGCTCGCCTGGTAAAAGTTGTGAAATTAAACAGCAGCAAATTTGCAGCGTGTCTTACTGGGAATATTTGCTTCTCAGAGAGTCACACCTAGGTGACAGCTGACATGGTGGCTCTAGGACAACTGTTCCCTTCTCTCCTTAATCAAACAATATACCCTTGATGATTTCTGAATGAACTTCAAGCATGGTGTTTTTTAATGATGTGTTATGCTTAGATCTTTGTAAGTGGTTACCATCATTATGAATTTGCATAAATCTGTAATTCATCCTCACAGTATAACATGCCAAGGACATCCCACAAAAGGACTGCTAACTTACCATCTTTGCCCCCCCCCAAGAAAAAAAGCAAGCATTTCAGGGGAGGGGATTTGGCGTTCAGACAACTGCCGTCTCCTGAAGAAATTAGGATACAGATCACCATTTCCCTCTGGGGCCAAAAACTTGCAGCTTAGAAAGACAGCAGGGCACAATCGGGAACCAATTTTGCTTTCAAGAACTTCCCACGACCCATATTACCACTCAGAATTCGTTTCCCCATTTCCCTCTTTGGCCTCAACTTCAGATATCCAACCTCACTGGCAAACCATTTTTCAGAACCCCAAATCCAAAAACTATGCTAAATGCAAACTCACAGAAAAGCAAAATGTACACTCCCCCCCACGCCTCGCCTCCCAAGCAGGGATTCTGTGGTGGAGATTCCCAAAGTGTAATGCCTCCTGACTGTGCAATCTTTTTCCCTGGTGCTAAATGAAGGTTTAAACCTCCACTGTTGGAAACCTCCCCTACTTTGAATTTTGACGAAACCTGGCTTCAGAATAGGACCCCATGCAGTCAAAATGCACATCGACAACAATCTATTATTTCCTGGAAATCAGCTTACAAGCTGGAGAGGAAAAGGCATCCAGGTGGAACTTTTATTTTTAGCCCAGAAGTAATAGGTTAAAGTAGCATTTCTGTGGAAACAAAAGCCTTTTTCTGGTCTCTGTGGCTGAAGGTCAGGGCTGCTGGCTAATCCTGGCCCGACCCACCAGACACCTAAAAACGACCCATCTGTGGGGAGAAGGGCACACCCATCTCTCACCCCAGACTCCCAACCTGGCCGTCTGATGCATGGCGGGGCGGGGCAGTCTTTCCCCCTCCGCTGGCCCTGGTGCTGTTCACTTTTGCGAAGTCTCTCCCTTTTTTAAGAGGCCTCCCCTACAAAAGACGCCTACACCCCTCCCTCCTTCGGAGGTGTCTGGGGGAATCCCACTTACCTTCTGGTCAAAGAATGATTCTGAATTAAGGTCCTCATTCTCCCAGGCAACTCTGTCTCCCTGCAGCCGCCTGGATCCTGTCTCTCCAAACCTCCCTCAGAGGCAGTGATTGGCAAAGAGCCCTGCAGCGCTCCGGACTAGCTCAGCTCCCAGAAAAAAGCTCCAACCCGGAGCAGCACTGCAATTGTCGGGACGCTCCTGTCTGCCTTTTGGGGCTGAACACCATTATTATCTGTAAACATTTCTAAATACAGACATTACCGGAGTGCAGGTGGGGATGGGGTGAGGCGAGCGGCCCAGGGCCTGAGGAATCAGCTCGTGGACCAAGCCCCCCCTGCTCTGCTCAGTGCCCACAATGTGTTCCCCAGGGCTGTCAGGACACTGCCCAGGCCAGCAGCTGGCCAGAGTCTGGCAGAAGTCACCAGAACCAAAGCCCTAAGTCCCACATTCAAAACCTACTGCGCCAGCAACTTCTCCCGGCCTTAGGCGGGGTTCATCTATGAGAGGGGTGCTCCCCTCCACCCCCACTGCTGCCACGCTGACCCTGGGGAGAGGGCACCTTGGCCCTGCACAGTCATGAGACGGCTGCTGCAGGCTTATTAGGTCAGGGAGGCTGCCCAGAGCCAAGCTTGGAGGGACCACGGCAGGAGAATGGGACTCTGACCTCCAACCTCGGTCAAAAGGTGCTGAAGGCAGGGACCCTCACTGCACCTTCTATTCCAGGCCCGGATGGGCAGCAGACAGGTGGGGAGGCTCAGCTGAAGGCCCAACACCTAGTGCATCTATACCTCTGTGGCTGGCTTAGGGGTGACCGCCCGGCGAGGAGGGGCCCAGAGCAGGGTTTCTCAGCCTCAGCACTGTTGGCACCGGGGGCCCATAGCGTGCATCGTAGGATGTCCAGCAGCGTCCCGACCTCTCCCCGTGAGATGCCAGAAGCCCCCAGCCCCAATTCTGACGACCCAAGTGTCTCCAGACATTGCGATGTCCCCTGGAGGGGGAAGAACTGTCCCTGGTTGGGATTTCTAATCTAGAGAAAGGCAGCTTGGGTCTGAATCCTGCTCTCACCCCCTTATGACGGTGTCAACTTGGGAACGCAACAACTCCTCTGAGCCTCAGTGTTCTCACCTGCAAAGGGGGTAATGAGGCTGTCAGGTGTTTAGGCCACAGGGCCAGGAGCTGATTAGTGAAGGTCTTGCTATTGAGTCCGTTTCACTGCACACCCAGAGGGGCCCAGATCCTTCCTGCTGATGGAGAAAAACCCAGGTGTTGGGGGCTGGACTCTGAAGCAAGGCTGACCCGGGCCTGCGTTCTGTGTCCACCACACTGCAGCCAGGGCTTCACGCCCCACTGTGTACCTCCATTTCCCCAAGTGTACAGTGTGGATCCCGCTCCCCAGGGCTGGTGTGAGATGAGGTAAGTAAGCAAAGTGCTTATCACACAGTAAAGGCTCCAACCAAGAGCTGGGGGGGCAGGGCAGGGAGGCGGGTGCAATCCCAAGAGCAGGGCTCAGAGGAGAGTCAGGCCCCTCACACAGCCCTGGAGCAAGCACACAAACGTGGAACATTTTTCGGGAGTTATCCACATTTGGGGTCTCTCTGGAAACCTCTAATTCCCGCAGCCACGGATAGACTGCTTCTGCCTTTCAGAAAAGAGGTCTTGCCCTGCTAATGACACCTCTCTGCTATCCCGCCGGAGAGGGGCCAGCCCGATGTGCTTACAGCTGAAGTGGGCAGCCAATTTCTGCCCCTTTTCAGGGTCAGGAAAACTGAGGACTGGAATCTCGGCTGAAGGCAGAGGATGGAAACATAAATGGTTTACTCTCCCTCAACTCGCATGCAAAGTAGCTCTGCAGGCAGCGCCGGGCTGCCAGGTGGGGGGAATCGCCAGGCCCCCTTTGCCAGGCCTGGTCTCACCCTCACTCATGACGGTCCTGAGGACGGGCACTTCTATGATCCCTCTGTCTGGTGGGGAGACTGAGGCTCCAGGAGGTGAAATGAGCTCCCAAGGCCCCATGTTAGGAGGTGGCACAGAAGCCACTTCTGTCTGACCCGGGCCGGGGTGTGGTGCTCCGCAGCTCTGAGGTGCCAACATCCAGGGCCCATGAGTCACTGTCCAGCTCAGGAGCAGTCCCAAGGGAGCACCAAGCAAGGTCAGGTACAAGGCCTGCTCCCGGGAGCTCCCAACCCAGCTGAGCACCTGCCACATGCTGAGCCCCAGAACCCAGCTGTGAGCAGTGACCCAGGCCAAGTCACTGAGCCAGACGGGGTTAACAGCAGAAACGCCGCTTAGCCTGGTGCCAGGCTCCCAGGAGGCATTCCGCGCCCCTGGGGCCAGCTCTCACGAGGACGATTCATCATCACATTCCTTCCATCTGTGCCCCCGGAGCCCATCACTGCCGGGTCTTCCAATACCAGGTCTTACTGAATCCTCACAAGAGGCCATGGAGGGAGGGATTTCATCCTCATTGTACAGATGGGGAAACTGAGACCCAAAGAGGCTCGGGTGGGAGGGAGACCCCAACCCAGCCTCAGGACACTCCTGCCACAATGGCATATAAACCATGAGAAGATGACAGATGCGTTAGGATTATCCCAGAAGGAGGCCCCAAAAGCTCCAAGCTTATTTAAATCCACAAACCATATCGATTCAGACGCTGGGGAGAAACCAGTGAAACGAGGTGCGCTCCTGTCCCCGGACACCTCACAATTCTCTGGGACAGACCACACAATCCCCTGGCAACTCCCCTGGGCTCTGCTTTCAGGATCTCTCTCAATTCCGTCCCCTCCTCGCCACCCCCATCAACACCAGCCTAGACTAAGCCACGCCCATCTCTCCCCTGGAAGCCCATCCACGGTCTCCCCGCTTCCCTGTGAGCTGTCCATCCAGCAAAGGTCAGACTCAGCGGACTTCCCGAATCCTCCTGGGGAGTGTGGGTTGGGGTGGGTTTACCCACCTCGTGGATGAGGAGTGGGGACGTGAGGGCAGAGGGAGAGGCTGGGAGCTGCACCGAAGGCACGGCTGTGCCAGGGGAAGCCAGGAGCAGGGGGTGAGAGGCAGATGGCAATGCTCACCGTTATCCTCACGTCCCGTGTGCCGAGCACGGGCAGAGTCCTGTTTAATCTCACATCCCAGAAGGGTGCAATATCACTCTCCCTGATGTCCAGGTGGGGAAACTGAGGCTCGGAGCGGGCACGTGACGAGCCTGAGGTCACGGTTAGCTCGCAGCAGAGCACTATATGACTACTGCCTTCCCGGGACGACTGGGACCTGCACGCAGGTTATCTCCTTTACAGCCCCACGTGTCCACAAGGGATGGGCCTTCTTATCATCCCTGAACTAGAGACGGGAAACTGAGGCTCAGACGGGAAACTGAGGGCACGTGACGAGCCTGAGGTCATGGTTAGCTCGCAGCAGAGCGCTGTATGACTACTGCCTTCCCCGGACGACTGGGACCTGCACACAGGTTATCTCCTTTACAGCCCCACGTGTCCACAAGGGATGGGCCTTCCTATCATCCCTGAACTGGAGACGGGAAACTGAGGCTCAGAGAGGCAACGGGCCGAGGCCCGCAGTGATGAAGCAGGGCTGGGGGAGCATCCAGGTGCTGTGGCTCTAGCACAGGGCTTCTCAGCCCCGGCACTGCAGACGCTGCGGCCCAGCCATTCTCTGCCATGGGGGATGCCCCGTGCACCGCGGGATGTTTAGCAGCATCGCTGGTCTCTACCCTCTAGGGCCAATAGCACTTCCTCCCGGTTGTGTCCACCAAAATGTCTGCAGACATTGCCAAAACCACCCCCAGCGGAGAACCGCTGCTCTGGATGGAAGAACACAGGGACATTTGAACGTGGGTTGTATGGCTTTTGCCTCTAACTGGGGGTCCGAGACTTATTTTCCCTGGAAAATGCATAATAAAAGGAGCATTGCTGGCCCCTTAAACAACATCCCTTCTCTTTGTCCACACAGCACAGACACTACACCGTGGGCACTGCCCTGGCAACGGCAGCCAATGATGTCTGCCTGACCCCGCCCCAGAATGCGGTCACTCGTGAGAGCTGTGGCCACAGCCGCAGGCATCTAGGCTTCCTCGCGGCGGAATTTCTGGAAGCATTTCTAGCTGGGGTCTGATGGACCACATTTTAGAATGAAGGACAGGCACTTTATGTCCATGGCTGTTACCGAGAAGCCAGGCTGGGGACACAGGTATGTGAAGGTGGACCAGGTGTGAGCTCTCCATGCAGGGGGCGGGGGCTTTGACACACTGGACAGGGTGGGTCTTGCCCAAAGTGGGCGGCCACCACTTGGCCATCTGTTCTTCCATTTTTTCAAACTGAGAACACCTCTAAGCATGGCTTTAGGCCATGGAAACAGAGCAGTGAACAAAAGGGAGGGACAACCTTGGCCTCATGAGAGGCTCATTGTGGCAGCTCAGCATTGCCTGAAGCTCTGAGGTTTTCAAGCCATGCCAGAAGTCCAGATGTTTGTGTAAAATCCCCCAACTGTTAAATGCTCGTTCAATTATACACACACACACACACACACACCATTCAAGCCAAACCAACCACATCTACAGGCTAAACTTGGCCCTTGGGCTGCCTATTTGGACCTTGGGTTTCTATCCTTCCTTTCCGCCAGATTCAGAGAAAAGCAGGGCTGGACCACCTCCCTGGGCTGCCTCTAGACTCTGTGGCTTTCAACCAGGCTTAAGAGAGGAAGGAGAAGGCATCACAACTTAGAGGGAACTGTGACTTACTTGTGACCTTCCCTGGGGAGGAGGGGGAGCGCACACTGCGTGCTCCGCCTGCAGCCCTAGGGGGCAGAGACGGCCTTTGTCCCCATTTTACAGATGTGGGAAGTGAGGCTCAGAGAGTTCCAGCCACCAAGCTGAGCTCACACAGCGAGCCAATGAGAGGCAGAACTTGAAGACACGTGTCTGCCAACAAAGCTTCAGCTTCTGTTGCTCAGCTGAACTGTCCATCTCTCTTGGTACGTCGTTTCCTGAGTTGCCCACCAGGAAGGAGCTTACTTTGGGAGAACCTGGTCTGATATGGAAGAAGGATCCTCCATGGAGAGGGAGGATGTATGTCTCTGATGGGGGACAGCTTTGTATTCCCTGAGAACAAATCAAAACGGCCACTGAGCAAGGGGCTGTACCACCTCCACGAAACAAACAAGCCCCACTAGGACTTAGGAAAGAGCCTGACATTCCCAGCGCACACTTGTGGCCAGCTCAGCAGAACCCACTGGTTATTTCCAGCCAGTAATTAAGCAGATGATCCCAACCCTGAAGCAAGATTAAAGCAAGATCTAAATGATTCATGCAAAGCTCACTTTCCCAAGACACGCTCTTGGTCAGACTTACAGGGAATCCGCTGCTGAGAGGATGAACTTTGCACAGTTGCTTGGCAGGGAGGCCAACTCTGTGCTCACATCTCCTTTGGTCTATGAGACTAAACCCCAGAGACAGGTGACCTGCTGAGTCAACGTGAGATTGGGATTCTACCTGGACCTTCAGGACAGATGGGAAGGTGAGAGATTCACTGTGTTGGACTGGGCACTAAGCACTTCCAGGCTCTCTCCTCATCCCCAGCTGATCTTCTATCTCATTTCCCACTCCTCAAGGGGAAGTGGTGAAATCAAACACCTTTGGGTATTGCTAGGAGCACTGTAAATCAGCACAACCCTCCAGAACGGCAATTCTGCATCATTTTTCAAGAGGCACAGAACATTGAACTTCTTCATGTCTCAGAATCTATCCTGAGGAAAGAACCTTAAACACAGAGAACACCACATGCATGAAGGCTCTGCTGCTTTATGAGCAATCAGGCTGAAAATTCTGAAGCAAAGTATCCATCAGAAGGAGGACCGTTTAAGTAAATTTCACTAAAGTGGGTATTCCATTGAAACACTGCTTATGCCTGCACGTTTGGAAACTAAACTTCAATTTGGACTACCTGAAATAAATCCTTATATTTGGTGACAAAAGAAAGGAAAACAAAGTGAACCAGGTGCAAAGTAAGCGTGTTATACTCTCAGGGTAGGAGGTAAGAGCAAGCACGTTAGGCACGTGTGAGGGTTGAGAACATGTGAAGTGACCAGAAGAAGCCTCGGTCCAGGCTATAATGGTTAACAGAAGGACATTCATTGTTCTCTAATGAATCAGGGCAGAAGGTTTCACAGGGGAGGTCAGATTCTGGGAGCTGACTTGTGAAAGATGGCATCCTGGCATCCAGATGGTTGGCAGAAGATGTTTGCTGCTTCCAGTAAGTGATGCACATGAGACCTGGATTAAGGTCTTAACAAGTTTGTGAGACTGGGATATACAAGAAGATGGGCAAGCAGCTCTTTGGCCTTGGCCAAGGCTGGGGAAACGGCTAAGGCACGGTCGTGATTTCTGCCATCAAATGAGGAGCCAGAATCCTGGGACCAGGAGAGAGATGTCTGAAGGCTGGGGATGGGGTCTATAGGTCAAGGCTGAGATCCAATGGAGAGTGAGACCATGCCTGGTTCTGGGATCCAGGCTGGGTCAGTGAGGAAACCATGCCAGGAAAGGGCTATGGGACAAGAAGGAGGGGGGCTGGGGTACAGAGTCATGTGGAAGTTGAGGGCAGGCACAGCTGTATAGAGTGCTGGCTGCTTGATTTATTTCTGGAGGAAGAGCCATTCTAAGGGTACGGCAATGAAGCCGGGCAACCGAAGGAAACTGAAGAAAGGAACTGACAATTTATCTCTCTCTGTCTCAAAATGCAAAGTTCTTTAGCATCACTCCTTTTGTGGATTTTTCACTTCCTTGCCTTCTTTTTATGAGGGAAGGTTTCTGTTTTTCTTATCCATCTGCTTATTATTTATCCATCAACCACCATCTTCCCAGGCTCCTAAATAAAGTATTTCCTTAATAAAAAAGAATCTACAGTGAAGTGGGATTTTTCTCACCTGAGTGTTTAGGAAAGGAAGAATCACAAGCATTTGTCAATAATTCACGCTCAAGAGGAACGTGGATGTTTCACCAAGCATCGCATAATCGCGGACACTCTCCAGCTGATGGGTTTGGTGAATATAAAATAGAATCCTGATGCGGAATTGCTCCATTAAAAGTAAAAACAAAACAAAACCCAGACTGGTTCTGTGTCGAGCACTTTCAAGCGTTACATGATTCTTTCCATGACCCTGTTCGTAAGTGTTTGCAACTCTGTTGTACAAAGGAAGCAACCTGAGAAGCTCAGAGGCCTCCCCGAGGCCACACAGCTGGGAAGTGGCCAAGCTGGTCAGTGCCGAGAGCCCGGGACAGCTGGGCCCTCCCACCCCCGACGCTGAACCTGGCACCATGTGAGGCCTCAGGGGTCCCCACGCTATGAAGGTCCTCACAACTTTACTGAGTTGAGCCGACAATCTATGCATCAGCTTTACAGAACAGCTTTCGCTAAGTAAGGATGAACTGAAAGGTTTTCAGTCTCACTCACGTGAAAAAGAAGAAAAGGTTAAGGCGGGGCGCTTGAGGCTGCCACCAGGTCCAGTCTCACCACCCGCGCACCCATGATCTCGTGTCCCCGAATCAGTGGTCCTGATGTCTTTATGCTGCTGTCTGTCTGTCCCACCCAGCTACTCAAGCAGCAAGTCTGGAGCCGTCCTTGACTCCTCCTCTCTCCCTGTAGTGGGTTCAGGGGTGCCCCCCCAAATTCATGTCTACCCAGAACCTCAGAATGAGATCTTATTTAGACATAGGGTCTTTGCAGATGTAATTAGTTAATTAAAATGAGATCTCCCTGGTGGGTCCTAAATCCAATGACTGGTGTCCTTATAAAAGGAGGTGAGGACACACGGAGAAGCCATGTGAAGACGGAGGCAGGGATTCGTGATGGAGCCACAAGCCAGGGATGCCAGGAGCCCCAGGAGCCGGAAGAGGCAGGAAGGACCCTCCCCCAGAGCCTGCAGAGGGAGCACGGCCCTGCTCACACCTTGATTTCAGATTTCTGGCCTCCTGGACTGTGAGACAAATAAATTTCTGATGTTTTAAGCTCCCCAGTTTGTGCTTGTTGTTGAGGAAACTCGTAGGCTCTCCTTCACCCACCCTGTTCATTCCATCATCGAGTCACATGAAGTTTGCTCTTAAATTACTCAGAGTTACTCCAGGTCCCTCCACCCCACTCCCTACCTCCAGCCCAGGACCAGGGCCCCAGAGCCTCCTGCCTGGGTGTCTGCAAAGAAACCCACCTTCCCTCCACCAGCTGCACCCTCCAGCCCCTTCTGCACCCACGGGATCTCTTGAAAATGCAAATCTAGGGCTTTCCTGGTGGCACAGTGGTTGCGAGTCCGCCTGCCGATGCAGGGGACACGGGTTCGTGCCCCAGTCCGTGAAGATCCCACACGCCGCGGAGCGGCTGGGCCCGTGAGCCATGGCCGCTGAGCCTGCGCGTCCGGAGCCTGTGCTCCGCAACAGGAGAGGCCACAACAGTGAGAGGCCCACGTACCGCAAAAAAAAAAAAAAAAAAAGTCAGATTCCTTCACGTAGCTACGAAGCCCCATGACGTGGTCTCACCCGCTTCTCCACGTCCTCTCACCTTCCTGCCCTCAGACACACTGGCCTTTGCCTGCGTGGAAGCACACTGCCGGCTCCCGCTGGGGACCCTTGCACACCGGGTCCTCTCTACCTGAATACTCTCGCCTGGCCCTTCTCTCCCCCCTCATCTGGGCATGTCACTCCTCCTGGGGGTCTCAGGGTTACAGGCGGCTTCCTTGGGGGAAACCGCCTCTGCCCCTGCCCCCACCCCAGGCTCGGCCAAGGCCCCCTGCCAAGTGCTCACCAGATCCTGGCTTCTGCACACACTCCCATCTGTCATTTCTTGTTCTGTGTCCATCTCTCCCTCTAGACTATAATCCTCCGGTGGGCAGAACTATTTCCTGGTTACCCCCATAACCCCAGGGTCTTGCACGGAGCCTCGCACGTAGTAGGTCCCCAACAGATGGAGGTAAGTGCATGCATGAATGAATGGTCCACAGATGCACCTGGAAAGTCCCTGGAGTTCCAGGTTTACGTCCCCACATGGTCTCCTAACAGCGTTGATTTCGTTTTGTGGGTTACGAGAAATGGATCCAACCCAAAGACATCCAACTGGAAGGCAGTGCACAGCAAGTAGGACTGTTGCCAGCACTCACTCTGTGAACTAGTAAAGTCAGGGCAGATTTGGTTTTCTGCACCATCTAACTGCCAAGGCCAGTCGTGCATACAGTTCAGATTTCCGTCTGATTAGACATCCTGAGAACTCCCACTGAGAGGCAGGTCTGTCACTGCATGGCCAGCCTGACGTCCGAGGGAGCTGAGGCCACAAACATGTAGGAAATTACATGTATTGGCATCTTTGGCCACAGAAAGAGTGCCCTATGGGAGGCCAAGCTGGACCAGTTTCCAACACGGTTAAGAAGAATGGACCAAATGTATTCACGGATACATGTTGCAGTCATGGCGGTCAAAGAACCAAGTCCTAAAATGAGGATCCTGGCAATTACCCATGGAGCATTACGATAGAAATGACCACTTGGATTTGTCCCTACTACAGGGAATAACTTTGGAATCACACACCTCACAACATAGCAATATAAGAACAGCCCAGTTGGAAATGACCACTTTCTCTGGCTGAAACTTCCTTAAATCAGAGTAAAGTCATGGTACTTGGGTAAGCTCTTCTGCCAATTATGCCTTCAGCCCAATTTTCCTCTCACTATCAGGTAATAAGAAGCTTTGTAAACTTGGACAAGCCATTGTCTGCTTTAAAATTCTGAAATTTGAAATTAGAAAAATGAGAAACCACAGCATGAAGAGATCCAGTGAAACAGACATTCAGGCAGCCTCATTCTCTTCCTCATCCTTCAGAATTTTGAAAAAGGACATAAGTAAGGGCAAACAGAAAGTATTTTCCAGAAGTGAAGTGATTTCCTTCGCTGGTCTCCTGATTTCCCTTTTCTATAATTTTCACAGACAAAGGCAATGACTACCATAGAATTTCCCTGTTTTTTTAAAAAAAAAATTGACTAAATTAGAGATGTTTCATAAAACAACTCACTTTCTGGCTCTCCAAGAAAATGCTGTCCTTACTGTGAATATGCAGTGCTTACATATGACTAACATTTGTATGAAATCCAGAGTATGGAAATGGAGTGATAGAAAATATTATTTAAGGAGTTTGCCAGCTGACTGCTCTCACCCCTGAGAGTGGTGAGGGAAGCACAGGAGGGGCAGGAACATGCTGGCAGCTGAAGGAAGCTCTGATGGCCAGATGACAGATTAGAAGGTGGAGCAGCTCCAGCCACAGAGTGAGTTTGTATCCACGGGCTCCTCTTTCCCACAGGTAAATCGAGAAGACTAAAGACCCCAAGATAGGGAGTGTCTTCCCCAAGTGAAAGACAGCAGCCCTTTGAAAGTGGGGGTCCAAGGGGGAAACTCAAGAGAAATCCATCCTGGAAACTGCAGGCTTTCAGCTACTGAGGTCTAGCGTGCAGGGGAGAGTTGGAGGAAACCCCTTCAAGGCATCACAGACCTTCACTGAGTGTTAGACAACTGCCCTCCCGTTTGGGAGCAGGCAACAGACCAGAGAGAGCTCTCCAGTGGGGCCAGAGAGCAACAGTAAGTCTCTGTGGCCCCTACGTCTGCCAGCCGGGCTATAACACAGAGAAAGAACTCTCAAGGTTCAGAAAGCTGGGACCTCAGATGTAAAACAGAAAGAGACCTCTCAGTGCTCAGAGCCCAAGCCATGTGGACGGAAAGTCCTGACCCTCCTTCCAAAGAACTTGAAGGCTGTAGTGAACTGTATCAAACCAAACCTACAAAAAAGTCCAGACTCAGCTCAACCATGGACAAGACTGACTCAGTGCCCCACCTCTGATAGCCTGAAAGAAGAGGAAAATATTTGATACAAAATGTCTTACATGTGGTAAAAAGTAAGATGTGTGAAGAGGCCATAAAATTTGATCCATGATCAAGGGAGGAGACAGACAAGAGGAGAAGACCTAGCTAGTCTCCAAATATAAATTCCTCTTAATTTCAGTAGTCTAGCTATTGAAACTAACAGATAGGGACTTTAAAGAAACAATGATAAAAATTCTAAAGAATGGCGTGTAAAAGGTAGATAACATGTCTGAAGAGATGGAGAATTGAAACACACAGAAACTAAAAGAATGATCCTAATAGAAATGCTACAGTGGAAAATACAAAGTCAGAAATGAAGAATTCATTATATGGGCTTAATGACAGACTAAGCAGAGCAATGGAAATGATCAGTGAACTTGAAGACAGGTATAGGAAGCTGGTAGCTCCACAATAGCAACAAGCTAAACTGTAGATCAGCTATTTTATCAGAGAAACAGACAGCTAAGAATAGCCCTCTTGGCCAAAGATCGGCTCTTTGGCAAAAGGGTACAAATATAATTGGATCAGACTGTAGAGGAACTTAAGCCCTTGAGTATTGTTGAAAATAATAGAGCAATCAGTTGGCAGTTAGTGGAGCCTAACAGCTTCGTGTGATACCAACAGAAGTCAACAGCTTAAAAGAAAAATTAGGAAAAGAAACCCTCAAAGAGAGACCTAATAAAAGTACCATCATCTCAGAGTGACTGTGCGCACCTCCAAGGACGCATCCTCTGAGAAGCAATGCCAAGGACTCCACATTGGGGGTGGGGGTGGGTGGGGGTGGTGTTAAACAAAAAAATAGCCTATCTAAGTCACAAAACATATAAATAAGCAAACAACAAGCTTGAGAGAAGGGAAAATCAGTATCCAGTGTTGCTAAAATATATTATCTAAAACACTCATTTTGGGAAAAATAGTTATAAAGTGTTAAACAAACAGGAAAATGTGACCAGTACATGAGGAAAAAAGCAAACAACTGAAACAGCCTATGAAAGGACCCAGATGTCAGACTTAACCGACAAAGACTTCAAAGCAGCTATTATAAATATGTTCAAAGACTAAAGAAAACTATTCTTAGAGAGGAAATGGGAGGTCTAACGGCAATGTTTTATCAAAACAGATTAGCAATAGAGAGAAGTTATTTAAAAGAATCAAATGGAAATTTGGAATAGAAAATTACAATAACTAAAATGAAAAATTTACTAGAGGAGATCAACAGTAGCTTGAACTTGCAGAAAAAAAGAAATAATCAACTTGAAAGTGGAAAGTATTCAATCTGAAAAACAAAGATAAAAAAAGGAAAGAAAAAGAACAAAGGAAAATAAACAAAGGCTCAGAAAATTTGGGGTCACCATTAAGTGCACCAGCATATGCATGACAGGAGTACCAGAATGAGAGGAGAGTGAGAGAGGAGAGGAAAAAAATGCTGGAAGAAATAATGGCTGAAACTTCTCAAATGTGATTTTTAAAAAATGAATCCAAGAAGCTAAAAAAACTCTCAAGAAGATAAATTCAAAGAGATCCACATCCAGATACGATGTTGAAAGATAAAAACAAAGAGAAAATCTTGAAAGTAGCAAAAGAAAACCAACTAGTGATGAACAAGGGGACCCAAGATTAACAGCTGACTTCTCATCAGCAACAATGGAAGCCAGAAGGCAGTGACATATTCAAACTGAGGAAAAAGCTGTCAACCAAGAATCTTATATCCAGCAAAACTATCTTTTAAAAATGAAGGTGAATTAAAGATATTCCTATATAAATAAAACATAGGATTCATTGATAGCATACCTGCCTTATAAGAAATGCTAGGAAAATTTTTCAGGCTGAAAGCAAGTGACACCAGACAGTAATTCAAATCAACATACATGCAAAAACAAAGAACACCAGCACAAGTGATTACATAATTATAAATGTATGCTTGCAATTATATATGACAGTATGAATGCATATCCTTCTGCTTTCTTGTGTTAACTGATTTAAAAACCAATTACATAACAATAACAATACAAAGGAAGTGTGTGGGACAAAGCTGTATTGGAGTAAGGAAATCACACCAGATGGTAACTTGAATCCTCAGTAACAAAGAAAGAGAACCATAAATGGTAAATAGGAAGGTTCATGTAACACACATTATAAATATATACTTGCTATGCTTTATTCTCTTTGCTTTTTTAAAGACATAAATTCATATAAAGTAATAATTATAAAAATGTATCAGGGTTTGCAACATATATAGATGTAATATACGTAATAATTATAGCACAAAAAGAGAGGAGAACTTTATAGGAGTAATGTTTCTATACCTGACTGAAATTAAATTAGCATAAATCTGAAGTATTCTGATAAGTTAAAATGGATTTGGTAAGCTCTAGAGAAACCACTAAGAAAATAACTCAAAAGGCATTAAGGAAATTAAAATGTTACACTAAAAATTCACCAATTCAAAGAAAACAGTGAAGGAGGAATAGAGGAACAAAAAAGACACATGAGTCATAGGAAACGAAAAGTAAAATACCCAATGCAAAACCAACTATGTCAATAACATTAAAGGTGAATAGATTAGACAACCCAACAAAAGGTAGAGATTGACAGACTGAATAAAAAATCAGATCAGATCAACTTTACCCTGTCTACAAGAGAAACACTTTAGAATCAAAGATGCCAACAGGTTGTGTGTAAAAGGATGGGAAAAGATGTAACACTCATTGATGATAATTACCTAGGCCTGTTATTTCATTAAGGTGGTCAAAAGGTAATTTTCTAATTTTATCTTTCTTTCTACATGTATTAATTGGAACTTTTCTATAAAGGAAAACTTTGCATCATCAACTATTTGGATACCCTGAAATATGGTAGGCAGAATAAATGCTTGATTTTTATTTGGTGACTCTCAGAATAGTGAGCTGGTGCCCTAGCAACATATAACGGTGACCAATTATCTACTGAAGTATCATTCTGAAAGCATGGATTTTTAAAAATAATTTTGATGTATTTTAATCAATTGTAGTCATTATTCTGTTTGACACGCAAGCACCTCCTCTTAGCCAGCAGAAAATCATCCAATTTAGTTCCTATATTCTTTTGACATAACCCCATTAATCTTTGATAGCTTCCTTGCTTTCTGGCATGATAAAGCATCTCAGACCAGGAATCAGTCGTTTCTCCAAGAAACTGCTTCCTTTTAATGGGAAATGGTATTTAGCTAGCAAACTCTGGGCAGTAGGGGGTGTTCATTGCCACAGGGCTATCACTGCTTCCAAGTCTTTTCAGTGAACAGGTCGTAAAGTAGATATTGTAAGAGCAAAGAATATTATGAATTCATGTTGGTATTTCCAATTCAAATTTAATATTATAGGACTCTAGGTAGCTTTAAAAATTATATCTTTTCTATCATGCTAAGAATCTTGATTCCTAACATTACCATACTTATTTGCTTTTTGCAAGATTATTCCTATAATAATTTCAAAGTAACAATATCAATATTACAACTAACAATAAGACTAACAAATGCAGTTCATGACTTCTTTGTTTTTATATATGCATGTGTGTCCTTAAACCATACCCCACCAGAGAGAGACAGTTAAAATACTTGGTTTTAAAGTCACTTCAAGAAATTACTTCCTCCGAGGTTAAGTGACCAACTTGATATACAGTTAGGCTCAATTATTATTAATACATCTGATTCCATTTTTCCCTTTTTAAGTATTTGAATATGTAAAATATATACACGTTTCAGAGCTCAAAATTATGTAACCAAGTACTCTCACAGAGGTCCCACTTCCATATCTGTCCCCTCCACCCTGTGGCTCTCTTCCCTACAGGCAGCCATTTTTCTTAGTTTTTGCTTTATGTTTCCTTTAGATAATCTCAGTACACACACACACACACACACACAAACGCACACATACATCTCTTCCCCCCTTATTACACAAAAGCTAGTATACTATAAACACTGTTCTATCTTGATTTTCTCCCACTCAGTGATACATCCTAGGGGTCACTCCACGCTGGTACAGACAGCAACCTCATTTTTCTTTACAGCCATCCAGTATTCCACTGTGTGGATATATCATTGTTTATCCAACCAATCCACTAATCATGAACATGTGGGTTGTTTCCAACATCTTGCTCTAATGAATAATGACAAAATAAAGAGGTTTGCATTTGTGCTATTTTATATTTTGCCAAGATATTTTGGGATAGATTCCTAGAAGTGGGATTACTGGTTCAAAGGGTAACTGCATATGTAAGTTTGCTAAATATAGCCCAATTTCCTTCCATAAGGCTTATACAGCCAGCTTGTAATGACAATATAACAGTGTTTTTCTTTTTTTAACTATTTTAATTTTTTTTATTCGTTAATACACACTGGCAGAACATTCTGGCAACTAACTATGAAGGCAACACTTCATGACTTACAACATACTTCAGTGGTTCTTATTCTAGTTTCTAATATTAAAAATTCCACTGCTGGGCTTCCCTGGTGGCGCAGTGTTTGAGAGTCCGCCTGCCGATGCAGGGGACACGGGTTCGTGCCCCGGTCCGGGAAGATCCCACATGCCGCGGAGCAGCTGGGTCTATGAGCCATGGCCGTTGAGCCTGCGCGTCCGGAGCCTGTGCTCCACAACGGGAGAGGCCACAGCAGTGAGAGGCCCGCATACCACAAAAAAAAAAAAAAAAATTCCACTGCTTTAGAGAATGCAGTCTGAATGGGTTGATCTCTTTTAAAAAATACACATGCACATAAAATAAACATGTGTATATCCAACAGCCACAATTTGCAAAACTGAACACTTAACATAGTTGCTTAAGATGGGTTTTCTTTTTATTAGAAGAAACAAACATTACAGATGGAGTTTAAGCCCCTGCTGTAACCTCAGGAGCCCAATCACATCCCCCAACCCTGCCACCACTACAGAGGCAATGACTATTGACTGAAGTGTGAATTTTCCTGCTCATGATTTCCTGTTCCCCTATTACGTACCCCCAATTTTTTTTTTTTTTTTTTTTTGCTATTGAATCAATGCTGTGATAAACATCCCTGATGACTCTCCTCCTGCTCATGGATATGATCTTCTCCAGGGCAAAGGCCTGGGCAGGCATTGCTGAGTCACAGCGTTTTGAACTCAAGGACGTATGCCATATTGCTTTCCAAACTGGCCGTAGCCATTTATGCTAACATCAACAGCACGTAAAAGTTCCTGTTTCTCCAAAGTTCACAAAAACTTGCCATCCTCATATGGCTTGATTTTTGCCAGTCTGATAACTGGAAATAGGATCTCATTGTTCTAATTTTAATGGAATGGGAAAATTTACTTTCAGTTGGCTTTTTAAAGTTAACTTTTCCCCTTACAGGAACAATCGACATAATGCAAAAGACAGAGAACAGCTTATATTATCTATTCTCATCCCTGAGAACTTAGCATCTGTAACCCCTCATATAAATCTTGGATGTGTGCAGATATATAAAGCATATACTTTATTAATTTTAGAGAAAAATGCAAGCATAGTCATGCAGATCCATTTGGAATTTCCCGATTTGTTTTTGAATTGGTGGTTCTGCTGGTTTAACTATTTCTTTGTTTTCTGTGTTTCACAGCTGAAATACAGACTTCTAAGAACCCTGTTTTTAAAACATGACCAAAAAACTCTCCACATTTTGTATTATGAATATTATCCTGTACCCAGAGTCTAGTATTTCATTCGTTATAGTTTGATTTTTCATGCTCATTTTTTTTTTTTTTTTTTGCGGTACGCGGGCCTCTCACTGCTGTGGCCTCTCCCATTGCGGAGCACAGGCTCCGGATGCGCAGGCTCAGCGGCCATGGCTCACGGGCCCAGCTGCTCCGCGGCACGTGGGATCTTCCCAGACCGGGGCACGAACCCGTGTCCCCTGCATTGGCAGGTGGACTCTCAACCACGGTGCCACCAGGGAAGCCCCCATGCTCATTTTTTATGCTCATCTGTCTCACAAGTCCCTTTATATCTTTTACTATATCCATAAAAATAAAATACATGCACCTCTATAAATTACCCATTTGTGTTTTAACAGATGTGCCAAATTCACCTTTTGACCTGAAGAAAAAAAAGTATACAGGAAAACACCACTTGAGCTTCAACACTGAAGAATTTAGAAACCTACCAACTAGCAATTGTGCAATAGTATCTCTAAAATAACTCAGATAAGTCGAATAAAAGCTAATTTGTAAAAGTGTATTCTCATTGCCAACAAAGATAATGTGGAAAACCACATTATGAGGTTTTTGCTTCTTATTTTTAACATGTGAAAGTAAACACTGATCACGTGCATGTGGAACAATCTGTATCTTATACAGAAGACACACTCCAATTTATCAGTGATATTTTTACACTACAGGAAAGATGCCACTGAATATTACTGAGTCATGAACTGGTAAAAAGTCTTCAAGTAATCAATTGGTACTGGCATCTGAGTTCTTAATAGGAATAAGTATTTCTAACTGTGATTCTAAAAGGATGCTTCTTTTTAATAGGTTGAGGTACAGAAAAGGCCTTCAAAACCAAATAAAAATAAACAGACACTCAATGAAACCCCAAATCCCCATTATATTACCACAAAATGTACCTTGTATAATCTAGCCCCTAATTTACAACATGCAATATGCACTGTATTTAAAGAAAGAAAACATCAGGCTGCTGCATGTGGTTTACCCTTTGATGAGTTTACTGCATTAATGCATGTGACTGTGTATGACAGAGATCATATGAAAATGCATGCTTTGAAAAATCCTTTAAGAAAAATACAATTCTATATCTTGGCTGTAATCTCTATAACCATCAGGCATTAAATAGAGTTGTTTTACTCTAACCATTACCATAATAACTTTTCTTATAACAATTTCATAGATGGAATAATTTCATTATTTCATATAATAATTTCATTATTTGCTCTTTGCTTTTCAATGTGCTTACCATAAAATTTCACTCATTAGCCTTTTTTTTTAAAAAAAAAAGTGAGGTCAAGTCATAGAAAGAAAACTCAGAAAATGACTGAACTCAGTAAACAACTACCCAGCACACAAACTCTGGAGCGGAAAATCATTTGATTCCTGATTGTACTTCTAAGTCGACAGCACTCAGCTGGATGGAGCAAGGGAAACTGAAGACTCAATGGCCACACTTCCTGTCTTATCATTTCATCACAGGTGTTTCCAACAGAGGAAAATGAGGTCCCCTCATATGAGCACACCTTTTGGAGGAGGTAGTTCCCAAGTCATCCCCAGCCCTTCCGTGGGTGAGGCACACTCTCTACTGCTATTTGTATGTCATTTGTCTAAGAGCAAGCCTCGCACATCCTCACACACCCCACACTGAATCACATCGACCCGATCCGACAGCCTAATAATCCAAAAGTGTCCCCTTTAATTAGTGCTGAAAGGACGTGACAGGGATGGATGCTGGTGAGCTAAGGAAAGGACAGCCCCACATTAAGCACCAAGGTCAGTGCAAGCCTGTTTCAGGGAAGGAAGGCAAATGGTATCATCAACCCCAGAAGGTCTTCCAACTCCTTCCCCCCATCCCCAGATTCAAGACATTTTCTCGCTGGTTAAGGAATCGCTAGGAAATTTTCAAGGAGAGCTTTTTTGAAGACTGTAAGATGGACTTTTTCTCTTACTCAATGGCCATTTATGCCCTTTTTCTGGCTGCAGCCCTGGGTCTCCTTTGGGGGACCCACCCCTTGCCAATTCTTTCCATATGATTTCACAGAGGCTGACCACCTCCAGGCCAATAAGACACAATTTCCTAGAGTTTTGTTTTCTTTTTGAACTAGTAGGAAAGGGGAAGTCTCCTCTTTCCCCAAGTGGGCTGGAGCCTGGAGCCTACAAGGGCCCCAGAAGAAGGAAGAGCTGGCCTAGGAGCGGGCCAGCACAGAGTCCCAGGTCAGGAGATGGAGAGGAAGTGAACACTGATGATAAAATGAGATCCTCTGGATGCAACGGGTGCACGTCAGTGTCCCCCTGGACTCATCAGATTTTTCAGCCAATAAATACCCTTTACGTGAAGCCAGTGTACTTGGGTTTCTCGATGGCAACTAAAGCCACACGCAACCAAAAGAATCCTGACTGGTGAGATAAAAAGCCTTCTGAAGGGAAGGCACCTAGTCTACATCATGTGCCATTAACCACAAGGATGTGTTCCACAATCAACAGGCTACATGAAACAGTCACGTGGCAAGTTTCAAAACTGGAAGGAAAGGCAAAAATGACATAATCCAAGTCCTAGACTTCACAGATGAGGAACCACAGCCGAGGAAGGCCATGAGGGTCACAAGCACGTCAGTGGTGGGTCTGGGACCTGGATCTGGGGATCCTAATCCTTATTATATTTAGGAAACCAAGTTAGGAATCTGGATGCTGTGGGAGATGACTTTCTACAGGGCGTGTGTGCCCACACGTGGACACACATGATGATAACATGTTTCTTTCCTTCTGAAACTGTGGAGCTCGTCTCTCAAAGGGATTCAGGAAATCAGTGGGAAAGGAGAAAGAAAGGGATAAAAGATCAAAGGGGACTTGGCCCTGACACTGTCTCTGTCAGGGTTTCTGTTGGAGACACGCCATGGGGTCTCCTCAAGATATCAGGGGTGTTAAGATCCTGGAATAGCCCGTGGGCAGGGGTTCTGGGCTCAACAGCCTCATGAAAAATACAGCAAAATGGAGGGAAAAGGGAAACTCATTCATTCATTCAAGTCATATTTCAGCCTTCACTGTGGGCCAGGCACTGTGCTGGGTGCTGGGAAAGACTGCTTTCATTTAAACAACATTCAGGGGGTGAAAACAGGTGCACACACACACAAATGTATATTTTGCATTTCCTATGTAACTGATAAAAGCAAGATTCAATTGTGTATAAATAATCTATTTCTGGGTGGTGCTAAGTGTGTCCAGGGAAATGCAGTGGGAGTAGGAGGAGAGCTCAGGGGTGGCTGTGGGGGGACAACTGAGCTGCGGTGGCCGGGGAGGGCGCTCTGGAGCTGAAACGGGAATGATGAGAAGGAGCCAGTGGTGCTAAGATCTGAGGGAAGGTTGTTCCAGGCAAAGGTCTTCCTTCTTTCTTCCCTTTCTCCCTCCCTCCCTTCCCCTCTCCGTCCCCCACCCTTCCCTCCTGAGTCTAAACAGGACTTCTGTTTGTTCTAAAAAGACTGAGCACCTGTGATCTGGGTTCTGGGAGGTCAGCTCAGTCCTGGTTTAAAAAAAAAAAAAAAAAAAAAAGACCCGCCAACAAAGCGGTACCGGCCAGGCGGCGTAGCTGATACGAAGGGAAGGGTCAGGTGCAAAGGCAGTAAAAGGGATCGACCAGGCTGGGAACGCACCTGTTCCCTACAGCGCCATCTCCAGGTGCTCGGGCCACACTGCAGCACAGTAGGGGAGCGTCTTGTAGACTCGGCATGTCCATCCATCCACCCCACACACAAGATCTGCTACTAAGTCCCAGCCCTGGGCTAGACCCTGGGGTCCCACCTTTTCAGAGTTCACAATGTAGTGGGGAGGCACGCAGAGACAAGGAAGAGAAGATTAACTTGAAACTGAACAACGGATGTGACAGTCATTCTCCTCCACCCTTCATTTCATTTCACATCACAACAGACAGAAATTCATCCAAGGCTGTTTTCACCACAAAATGCAACACATACATGTTTCTCCAGGTACACAGCCCAGTTAGCTCCCTTTTTCACTATAAACTTGCTGGCGATTCATGGATTAGTGGCCACCTTCTCCAGCAGAGGGCCAGCTCTGTTGAGGAGGATGTCATGTCCCTTTTGCTCATGGGGGGGGTGGGCCACGGCCCCAGCTCTGTGCCGGCATGTAGCAGGCATCCGATGGACCTTAACTTATTGAAGGAGCCTTTCCCACCCCACTAGACTCTAAGCTGCCCATTGCATCCATGACCTTCAGTAGTCATGAAATAAACATTTGCAGGCTGGACGGGTGGATGGAGGGCTTGCTCTGGAACATTCCGGGTCAGCTATATCAAGGCAGGAAACGCCACTTCAGCCCTGAGCTGTCTGACCTACCTCCTTCCTCAAGGAAAGCCAGGAATGTTCTCCAGTGGGCTCACAGAACAACAGGAAATGGGACTGACACCTCCCCGGGGCTACCCTCGCAGGATCTGCACACTGGGACGACGCAAGACATTCAGGAAGGTCTCCAACCCCGCCTCCCTTTGGTTTGGAACCAAGTATTTTTAGACAAAAGAAAGGGGTTGCGTCAGCAGCATGGAGGCAGGTGCCCCGAGCGCTCCACGCGGATCAGCCCCCATCTTCAGCTTCTCCCTGCTCCATCAGGCGTGCACCCAAGTTCGCCTGCACTGCCAAGTAGGATGAATTCCCCCCTGGGGTTTTATTTAGATGCATTTGAACAGGCACCGTTTGCCTTCTAATTTTAGAGTCTAATTATCTCGTGAAGATCGACGCCAATGTCTGTTCTCCTCTTGGAGTAAAGACACAGTTTTGTGTAGAATTACTCAAAAAATAGGCATAACTTAAAAAAATTGGTTGGATCATATTACATCAAGCTGCTTGAAATACTAATAAAAACAGATCGCTCCGCGTGTGTGTTGAATTCCCCCAGTGCTTCCCAGTTAAGGCCAATTTAGAGAGACGAAGGAAGCAGGTGTAAACTTAATTCTCACAGATGGGAAAAATTACGAGACATGAAGGGGAAAGGCATTCCTTGACTGTCTGCTGTGTGCTGGGGTGCGGTGCTAGGTATTTCCCACCTCACTCTAATCCCCAGCTTTGAGGCGCAGAATTACATCACTTAAGGCGGGGACTTCCCTGACAGTCCAGTGGTTAGGACTCCCGGCGCTTCCACTGCAGGGGGGCACGGGTTCGATCCCTGGTCAGGGAACTAAGATCCCACATGCCATGCTGTGCGGCCAAAGGGGAAAAAAAAATTTAAATCACTTAAGGCTATTTGGTCCAACTAGATTGCTCTTTCTCTCCATGAATACCCCACCTACACCCAGAGAACATGCTGGTACAACGTATCTAAATGCTTGCTCCACTCCCTTTCACTCAGGAATCCTGCTACTAGAAATTTAGCCTGAAGAAATAATCAAAGATACACACAAAAAGGTATGTAGCCTGGGGCTTCCCTGGTGGCGCAGTGGTTGAGTCCGCCTGCCGATGCGGGGGACACGGGTTCGTGCTCCGGTCTGGGAAGATCCCACATGCCACGGAGCGGCTGGGCCCGTGAGCCATGGCCGCTGAGCCTGCGCTTCCGGAGCCTGTGCTCCGCAACGGGAGAGGCCACAACAGTGAGAGGCCCGCGTACCGCAAAAAAAAAAAAAAAAAAGAAACACTGAGAACCATTAGGTCAGAGTTAACTGCTCCCTGAAGGCTGAGTTGTCCTTGACCTGATAATTATATTTTATATACACACGTACACACATATCTGTAGATTTACTTATCCGTCTACGTACCTATCGAGGGAGAGAAAGACAGAGGGACACAGAGAAACTGAGACAGAGGGAGGAGGAAAGGGGTGGGGGGGGAAGAGAAGAGAGAGAGAGAGAGAGAGATACATATAACAATAATACCATACATTCAGTTACGTGTCCCTACCCTGCTGGTCCATTTTTTGGTCCATTTTTATAACTTAGAAGCTGAGGGCTTGATCTCCAAACACACATTTACAATCCTTTTGCAGGACAGGTGTACTTGTCAGTATCCTCCTTATAGTTTGTTACATTTGCAACACTCCTATTCTAAAGTTACACCACATTTCTCCAAGATGCAAGGTCAAAGTTCACAACTGCAAAACAGTCATCGTCGTCCACGTGACCTCCCTAGAAACCAAGCTTATGTCCTCTCCTGTTGCCTTCTCTCCTGTTAGTTTGAGGCACTCATCAGTCTGGCCATTCATACTTTCCATTTCCTCCCATCATGTGACTCGTCATTTCTACTCTCATCTCTGCCTTCTGAGAAGAAATACGCTGCTGGGTGCGCATCACATTTTTTAAAGATATGAATCAAAAGAAAACATTTTGAAAGTCAAGAAATTTCCCATGAAAATCCAGACTTTCAAGTTCTCTTAAAAACCAAAGAGCTAGCGCCCTTGACCCCATGTTCTCGCCTCATCACCACCAGCTGGGCAGAGGAGCAGCGTCCTCTGCAGGCAGGGCGGGGCTCCCCGTGTCTCCCCACCTTGAGGCTGGGACCCATCACTAGGCCTCACCCTGGCCGGTGGATGCCTGCCTGGCCCCAGGACCATCTGCATCCCCCAGCTTGCTCTGACCCAGGCCACGCCCAACCAGGCTCTCGGGGGAAAGTCTTTCGTATAGAGTCCATCCGACATGTTTTTCCATACCGGCTGCACCTGGTCCTACCTACCCTCCAAGGCTGGTGCTACAGGAGGTCAAAACCTTTCCCAGGACTTCTCAGCTCGTGAGGGGCTGACCCAGGTAGGTCTGAATCCACACCGACACCATCAACTATCTGCTCTGTTCTCCTGCTATACCCCCATCCCCTGGCACACCCCCCACGGGCTCACACAGGACCAAGGACTCCTCTTCCACTGGTCCACAGAAGTTTCTCTCACAGAGCCAGGACTGGAACCAAGACAACATCTGCCAGCCTAGTGGGCAACACAGCTGGCTTGTCAGGTCCTTTTTTTTTTTTTTTTTTTTTTTGCATTCTCATGGAGAATATGGAGGAAGGAAGAGAGTAGACTTACAGAAATCTAATTCCAACACAGTACATCTCTTCCAAGAGTCTAAGAAAAAGGAAACAAAGAGGGTGAAACGGAAAGGGAAATTAACACATGCTAGACACTGATGTAGCGCTGACTTTGCTCCATGCACACATATCCCCTCCCTCCTTAGCAGAACCACAGGCATTATGATGTGGACACGGAGGTTCAGAGAGGTAAAGGGACTCACCCCAAACCACACAGCGAGCAGGTGGGAGAGCTGGAACTCAAACTCAAGTGTTTCTGATGCTGATCCTCTCTGTGGCTGCCTCCCAAGATCCTTCAAAGTCAGGTCTGTGAATATTCTCATTCCAATCAGTCATCCCGGAAGAGGTCCAGGACAGGAAGGTCGGGGGGAGGATGAGGTGCAAGTGTGGAGATTCAAGTTAGCTGGAGGCTGGCCAGGGATGTGCCTGTCCCCCTCTTGGGCTTCTATGTGGCCAGGAGAACCTTCTCCTGACTGTAACCAAGGCACTGCTATGAGGGCATCTTGGCCAAAAGGAAAGAAGAGACAGACATGCAAGGCTCTTTGTCTGGGTGCAACCTTCTCCAGGAGCTGATGACAACCAGCTTGGGGGACCATGAGAGAAATGCCCCTGCTCCAGAGTATGTCTCTGTTTCTACTTTAAGCATCTGTCCTCCCAGCTGCCCATTCTTCCACCACTGTCCATCCATCCACCTGCCCACCCACACCTCACCCTTCTACCTAGTCATCCATCCACCTATCCATCATCTCTCCACCCACCCATCTATCCATCCATTCATCCATCCACCCATCCAGCACTTAAGACCCACTGTGTGTGAGGCATTGTACAGGGACTGGGAGAGCAAGCTGGACAGTGACCCTCTGTTCACAAGTCCACAGCTTCGCCTATATAACAGACTTCCAACTACTAAGTACCCATATAACAATTAAATGACAGTTTTGATGAGTGCTACAGAGATACTTTATTATTTTTTAATTTATTTTTTATGGAAGTATAGCTGAATTACAATGTTGTGTTAATTTCTGCTATACAGCAAAGTGACTCAGTTATACATGTATATACATTCGTTTTCATATTTTTTCCATTATGGTTTATCCCAGGATATTGAATATAGTTCCCTGTGCTGTACAGCAGGACCCTGTTGTATATCCATTCTATATATACCATTTTGCATCTGCTAATCCCAAACTCCCACTCCTACCCTCCCCCTTGGCAACCACCAGTGTATTCTCTATATCCCTGATTCTGTTTCTGTTTCATAGATAGGTTCATGTGCGTCACCTTTCAGATTCCAGATATAAGTGATCTCATATGGTATTTGTCTACAAAGGTACTTTTAAAATGCTGAAAGAACTGATACAAGAAGACCCCACTTGGTTTGGGGTTGGTGGGGTGATGTCAAAGAACCCAGGCAGCAACTAATACAGCACTGGGCTAAGAGCTGGGCGTGAGGCAACACAGCGTGGGTTTGAATCCTGACCCTGCAACTGTCCTGCGCTGTGGATGCACAGCCTCACTTGCCTGGGCCTCGGTTTCCTCAAGTTCAAAATGGGGATAATAATAGTGGGAACCCCCTAGAGCTGCCCCGAGACTGAGGGAGGTGGGGTGAGAGCTAAGCGTGGTACCTGGCAGATAGGAGCAGTCGTCAATAAAGACATTAGCTGCCATCACAGGACCGTCCCTGACCTTCCCTTCTAGCAACTTCTCCACAAGGAAGATGCAGTAAGGAGGATGCTTCTGCCAGAAGAATGAAAGTTACCACCATCCAGGCCCCAGAAGAGGCAGATCTGCCAAAAGAATGACTTTTTCCTTGCTGTTTGTTGGGAATTTTTTTTTTTCATTGTGGTCTGTTTGTTGGCTGCAAGGCTCATTTCCAAACCGTTCAAGTTGGGCATGATGCCTGGGATGAGGACAGGGACAGTCAGGGATCAAGGATGTGGTCACTGTCTTTAAGAAGAGACTTCACTTCTGAGAAGAGATGCATCCACTGTGCACGTACATCTCCGTGGAGAATTTAATCCACAGAACTTTTACCAGCCGTCAACTTAGCACAGGGGGAGCTAAGATGTCAGGGGCTGGCTAATTCCATAACCCCAGGAGAGGGTGGAAGGCACAGCTGGACTGGAAACGAAGGTTGCTCTAGGATGCGCCCATAGCCCCGGCCACCCGTTCACGCTGTGATGTCTCTAAGCCTGCAGCAGAAGGACCAGCACCATCCCTGGACACAGCTGGTCAGGCGATGCAGGAGAATATCGGGAAGCCAGAGGCTCCAGGTCTGGTGGCAGGTCCCCCCTCTGACACAGAACAGATTAGCCATGATTAGACCTCAGAGACGAAACATACCACCAGCCTGTGAAGGTGTGATAAGCCAGGGAGGATGTGACAGCCCCTGGGGAGCCTGAGGGAGGAGGCTGCTTTAGAAACACAGCAATCTTCCGGCCTAGATCAGTCTAAAATGCTCCTGGCCACCGTGGATCAGAGGTCTCTGTTTGCAAGATGACAGTCTGGGGCCCATCAGGGGCTTTCAACACTGTCCTTGGGAGAGCAAAGTTTGGATTGCTTGTTATGTTAGAGTGTGGCAACATGCACACTGTAACATGTTCACAAAATAAATAACAGCTACCACTCCTGGTAGCTACTATGTATCAGACACTTTCTATTTATCATCTTTATGCTACATTTTCCATCATTGTGTTAATAATAGTTGCTGATACAGATAAAAGCCACCATTTATCACTGGTGGGTGCCAGGGCCCTTCCACACTCTCTGTGTGTCTGTAAAACAGCCCTGCAAGGTATCTGCTTGGGAGCTGGGGAAAGTGAGGCTCTGAGAAGGCCACAGGTCTTTGTCCAGAGCCACGGAGCCTGTGAGTCCTACTCTGGCTAGTCTCCCGCCCCGTCTCCCACACTTTTCTCCTCCGCCGCACCTCCCACTGTGTGCGTCCATCATCCAATCAAGTCCAGACTGTGTCACCCACTCACCTGAACTTGAGGGAGTTCTCAGTTTCCTCATCCGTAAAATGGGGATGGAAAGCACCTGGATCTGCAGGTGGTTATGGGGAATGAATGAGCTAAAACCTGCAAAGCACAGCGTAGGCCTCACTAAATACAAGCGGCTGTTAAAGTCTGCTCTCTGCAGGCCTGACCCATGCCCCGCCAAACAGCCCAAAGATCCAGGAACCAGATCCTAACAGCTGGCCCAACCCAGAAATTAAAAGGAGTAAGAAACATGACCAGAGGTATGTCCAAGCAGTGACTTCCGGGGACATATCTTATTCACAATCAAAGTGATGCAAATGCAGACCAGTAATTTTGGGGCATGAACCCCCAACAAACGTGCAAGGGAACAGAGACCCCAATGCCTTTGGCAGGAACATAAACTGATAAAGGCCTCTTAGGAGGACGCATGGCCACTCTGTATAAACAGGAAAAACACAAAGACACTTTACAGCAAGGGCACTGGTCACTGCACTGCTTGTAAAGTCCCTACTGTAAGAGCCCAGAGAACCTTGCAGAGAGGTGGCTGCACCACTGAGAGTCCCACAGCCCTCGACCGGGACGCCTAGGAGGCCCGTGTGTGCAGGGCCGCGGACAACGTGGGGTGGCACCGTGCGGGCGTTATCACCCCCCTTCTGAGGTACACAAATGTGTGAAAGGGACACCAAACACGAAGACCAGACTGTTGATGGGGCTTTGTCTCTAAATCATGGGATCAGATATCTTAATTTTCTCCTTCGTGCTTTTCTACGTTTAGCAAATATTTCACCCCCCCCAAAAAAAAGATTTATTTTTGCCACTAAAAATGTTTTTAATGAGCAAAAACATAAGAGCAAACAAAGCAGGCAGCCTGCCCCACACTCCTCGCTCACAGGTCATAGCTTGCCGACGCTTGCCAAAGACAGAAGCACCTCCACCTCAGCATTCTCCAGAAAGGACTTTAGCACAGGGACCACATGAGGTGCCACCTGTCCGACATGCTGAGACAGGAGAAAAAGCACATCGCTGCACTGCCCCCAAGGGCTAGCCACTAGCCACAGATAGCTATTTAAATCTAAATTAATTCAAGCTAAATAAAATGTCAGATTCAGTTCTGCAAGCACGGGCCTCATGTCAGGTATTCAGTAGCCAATGGTGGCCAGTGGCTGCCACACTGGACAGCACAGCCCAGATGCAAACTCTCCCATCCTTGCAGAAGGCTGTTAGACGGCTCATCTGTAAAGAAACCTCTCAAGTGTTACCAGAGAAGATAAAAGCATGAAAGGATGTGCAGGGGGCAGCACGTGTGTTCTGCTGTAAAGGGCCAGAAAGTCAGTATTTCAGACTTTGTGGGCCAGACGTCTCCGCGCAACTACTCAACTCCGCTGTTGAAGTGTGTAAGCAGCCACAGACACTATGTGGATGAATGAGCGTGCTTCTGTTCCAATAAAACTTTATTTACAAACACAGGAGGCAGGCTCGTAGGTCACAGTTTGCCGATGCTTGCTCCAGTGAACACTAGTATTTCATCATCACTAACATCCAACACTCAGCCTATTACCCTGTGGTTGGGTACCACCATAGAGGCTGTAGCTGCATTTTTTAATTTGTTCTTCACTGTGACCCAAGCAGGTTAAGACTACCAGTATCCCCACTGCCTGAAGGAGGAAACTGAGCCAGAAAGTTCAAGTCACCAACCCAAGTGGAGGGGCTGGGATCCACACTTAGGTCACCCTGACCCTGACAGCTGCACTTGTAATCATCCATAGTCCAGTGAAAATGAAAGGAAACTTTACTACCGAATTTCTGGCCTCCGGAGCATTAAAATATCACCTTGTGTTGCGAACCCTTCCACAAGCTTCAAAAAGTCTGAATCTACTGTATGTATTTCACGGGCAATAAAATGAAGAGCAAAAGCCCTGAACTGAATGGCTGGGGGAAAGTAAGAGTATTCATATTTAAACCTAGCAAAGAAATGATGTGAAAATCAGATGTTTTCCAGTAACTTTCCACAGCTGAGTGGTTTTGGAGAAAAAGTGGTTTTGGAAAATTCAAAATGATAGTTAAGTTAGGAACCTATTAATTAACCTATTACAAAGTCTTGGTTTTGTAAGAGCCTCCTGTCTCCACGTTCTAAATAATTAATAGTGTGATCCATTAACCTCGAACTCTTAAACCACTCAAGGAACCAGTGGGTAATAAATAGTGAGCACGGGTGTCTCATTATTAAAATCAAATATGACATTAGCAACTCCTGAGGATACACTCGTCAGTGACTTACGGAGCCCTCTGTGACATGCAAGCCCAGGCAACGTCAAAGTGTACAAGCAAAGCCCCACTGTCGTGAAAAATGCCTGAACCCCCAGCACCGCCTAAGTCACTGGGGGTCATACAGGTCCTCCCAGCAGCAGAGGCCACCGATAGATACCTCCTCTCACGCCCCCATCAACTCGCACAGCTGGCCAAGGACACTCCTCTTTGAAACCTCAGGAATCTTCAGTGAAGCAGACACCACAAAGACTGACGGGGAAGACGGGTCATCTTTTGGCAACTCCACAGGGCTGCCTGGGAGAAGGATGGAGAGTGAGATGTGGGGAAAGCAGGTGGGTCTTTGGATGCTGGTCCCAGCACCTCCATCAGTCCTCTGATCTGCGCAAAGCCACTTCCTCTCTCTAGGTGCTTGTGATAATCAGAGCTCTTGGTCGCAAGGAACAGAACCCCAATTCCAACCAGCAGAAGCATTAAAGGGAATATAAGCATTTAACTGAGACATACACGGGTGCGCCAGCTTCACTCGCAACCGGACCCCGGGCTGAAATGATGCCAGCAGAAGTCAACGCTCACCTCCTTGCTCAGCCTTCCTTTGGGCTGGATCCATTCTCAGGCAGGCCCCACCTGAGCAGGTTGGGGGAACGGCCACTCCAGGCTCGAGTCCCACCAGCTTAGTGACCTCTTAGTGGAGAGAAAACACCCCTTTCCAAAAGCTCCAACTGAAGTCCTGGAATGGACTCTCAGGGGTCAAACCTGTCATGTAGTCATCCAGGGACCATTCACCCTGGGCAGAGGGACAGTGGAGGTGACGGCGGGTTCCACCTGGATGGAGATGGCGTGTGCTCCCTCACGACCAGACAGCCGGGGGACACTGGAGGGAGAGGAGTGGGCTCCCAGGACCTTCCTCAGCTTTGGGGCTCAACCCCAGCATGTGGAGCAGAAGCAAGTGACGCTGAGGCAGTGATGCCTGTGACTCACGTGGCCCATGAGGGACACCCAGTAGCTTCAGATGAGAGCCACCAGCCAAAATCCCAGAGCTAGTTCAGCATCCCAGGATGAAGACCTCTGGGGAGGGAGTTGCAGAGGGAAGGGAGGGGCCACTTGGCCCCTTGCTCCTAGGAAAGGACAGAGCATCCACCAGAGGTCCCGCAGGGGGCTCTCAGGAACACGATGACATGGGTGAGGACCACGGAAGTCCCCGTTCTCACAGCCACAGCCCCAACCATCAGCCTGTGGATCCATGCCAGCCTGTGGGGGACACATCCCGAGTCCCCCCGAAACAAGGACAAGCAGTGAGGCGTTCCTGAGACTGGCTGAACGTACTTTAAAAGGTGGTCCTCCGCTGGCGCATGTAGCGTTCCTGAGTCTTTGGACTTAAAATCCTACCTCTTTTAGGAAATAATGGTGACAACAGTTGGATGTTCTGAGCTTTCTTCATTGTTGTCCTTTTGTTTGAAAACATCTCTATTTGGAGAAAGTTTAAAAGTTGGCAACCTCTGTCCACCCTTGCTGTCTTGGTTGAGCCACGTTTACCAACGGGACCAAGACAATGCCCCACCCCTCTCTACCCTAGTCAGCTCTCCCAGGCCGGAGGGGGATGGCTGCGAGTATCCATGGGGGTCGGGAGACAAGAGGAGGGCACCGGAGCGGCAGCAGCGCTTGGAAGCTTGCTGGAAATGCAGAGTCTCAGGCCCTACCCTAGACTGATGAGTCAGAATCCACATTCTACCAAGATCCCCCGGAAGATTCGGGTGCACGTGGAGGTCTAAGAAGAGATAGACCAGACTTTATCCAAGGACCTCTTCTCACTAATTATGCCACTAGAGGGCCCCCGAGCCTGGGCATCGGCCCTGGGTTTTTAGCTCAAGACCATAAATCCCTGAGAACCACTTCTCTCCCAGCATGGAAGGTCTACACTGCTCTTCTCAGCTTGACTTCCATTCAACGATGACAGTCAACAGTCACCAAGCCTGCACCATGTGCCAGCTGCTGTGCCAGGGGTCGCCTTACCTCCAGAACCCCCCCAGAGCCTCTCCTGTCCTTCAAGAACCGTCTCCACATCCCTCCGCCCACCTCCACCTCCACCTCCACCACATATGTAACCTTCCTCTTCGAATTTCCTAGAGCATTAAGGAGCTTCCTGGACAGGCTTATCAACTCCCTGTTTCCATGACAACACCTCGTGTGCGGCTCTTTCCCTCTTCTGGACAACAAGCTCCTCGAGGGTGTGCGGGACTGTGCCCCCTCCTCCATGCCCCCCGGACCTCCAGTGGCACTTCTGCCACGCGGCGGCTTCGTAACTCTGCACAATGCAGCGTCTTCCAAACTGCACTCACTCGGCCACCACCCTCCCTGCAATTCATAGATTTTTTTAATGTTTCCTTAAATAAGTGTAAAAGGAAAACTTTGGCATCTACTTGAATGGAAATGCACTATTTTCCTAATAAAAAAAATTAAGCAAACATACACCTAATTTAAACATTCTTTTTTTTTTTTTTTTGCGGTACGCGGGCCTCTCTCTGTTGTGGCCTCTCCCGTTGCGGAGCACAGGCTCCGGACGCACAGGCTCAGCGGCCATGGCTCACAGGCCCAGCTGCTCCGCGGCCTGTGGGATCTTCCCGGACCAGGGCACGAACCCATGTCCCCCGCATCGGCAGGCGGACACTCAACCACTGCGCCACCAGGGAAGCCCCTAAACATTCTTTATATAACAGTTCACTTCCCTCCTAAAATTACCCCATAGACTACCAGGAGATCAGCATTCTAATCGGCTGGTTGGGAAGCGGGCACCCAAACATCCCCACGGTGGGCTGGGATTTAAACCACTGCCCAGCGTTCTTCATTCTGCCCGAGTGTTTCTTCCTTCAGCTGCAGGGGGGCCTTAGTCTACAGCCACCCCCACGGGTGTCACTTAGCATCACTGTCATCAGGACCTGGGGTGCTTCTGCCCAATGACGCTCCCTCAGTCATGGGCGTGAGAACTCAGGTCCACAGCGGCCATCTTGAAGAGCAGGGCGCTTGCTCAGTGTCACCCGCTGGGACTGTTCTGAGGACAACTATGGAACTGGGAAGATACTTCTTTTCTTTTTATGTTTTGAAGAACTTACCCAGAATCACAAGAGCTAATCTCCGATCCCAGAGAGACGACTGTATTTATTCTGCTCCATTTTCTGACATGAAACAGAAGCTGCCCTTGGACAGTGCCCTGTGTGGCATCCGGCAGCAGCCTGGAGCCTCGGGATCTGCTGGGGGCAGGTGTGCAGCTCACACACCCACGGGACCTCTCTCGGCAAAGACCACAGAGGCGGGACATGTGCTCAGGAGGTAAACACGGGGAACACACTACATAAGGCACGGGAACGTGAACTGGGGAAATGGATGACAGGGAGGGTGACGGTAGATTCTTTAGGGATTCGTACTAAAGCAGAGTAACATGACCTGGAAACAGAACCCAGATCCCAAGCACTTTGTTCATTTCTTGCAAGATGTTATAACCTTGCTTCTAACAGCTAGCTCCAGAGAAGTAACGTGTGAGCTGTGGCATGAAAGTAACGAACACCAATGACAAGGACAGCACCTAATGCTGCTGTAGGGTCACCCCAGCCAGGCAAGGTCATAAGTGCTCTGCTAATAAACAACTCCTATAGGTTGGTGTGACTGCCACTCTCACTTTACAGATGAGGAAACTGAGGCACAGAGAGGTTGATGACCTTGCACAAGGTCACCCAGCTAGTAAGTGGTAAAAGCTGGACTAGAACCTGGGCAGTTGGCCCCCGAGTCTAACCACCACGTCCCACCACCTCTCACGGTCAAGAGCCACAGCACGTATCATAACAGGACCCATTGTTCAGCTCTTCCTAAGTGCCAAGCCCCATGTGCTTTTCCATAGGCTGTCTCATGACATTATCATGACAAACCTGTGAAGTGAGAACCACGATCAACAGGTAATAACTGAAGAAACCCAAGACCAGAGAGGCTAAGTAACGTGTCCCAGGCAACACAGCTATTTGAGAATAAGCTCGTCGCTGTCCCAGGTGCTGGCCAATGCAGGGGAACAACATCGATGGGCTCTCTTCCTCCCTGGAGTTCGTAACTGTGGTGGAGCTTAGTGAGAGAGGGAAATGGTAAACAAATAATCCCTAGAAGCATGGACGAATTATAAATGCAAAAAAGTATTTAATGGAAGAAGAACAGGATTTTAGGACAGAATGCTCACAAGCTCTGAGAGAGAAAGAGAGAGAGAATGGAAGAGAGGTGGGCCAGAGGTGGGGGGCCCAGTCGGACGCCAAGGTGAAGACACTCTGAAGATGAAGGTGGCTGATGGCATGCAAAGTACAACAAACACAGCCGAGAACCACCCAGGAACAAAGGCTGGACGCCTGCCCTGGAAAGCTCACCCCCCACTCCACTGAGTGGCCACGGCAGACAGTTCTCTGTTTGCCCGCCCTGCCCCCACTCCCCCTGCATCTGGCCACGTCCCGGCTTTCCTCTGGGGACCACCCTCCCCATTGCAGTTCATGGGCTTCAATGAAGCTGACACACCCGTAGGTGCTCAGGGCAGGCGTGTTACCCAGCTGGCCAATCAGGTTCCTCCATCCTCACTCTCTGACCAATGATTGGTCAAGGCTGGGCACATGACTCAGGCAAGCTGAATCAGCATCGGTCCCATGCACTTTATTTGCCTTCCTGGGGAACTTCCTTTTTGCAGAGATTACTAAGCTGGAAGGAAGTTATGAAGGGCCGAGAGCCACCCTATGGAGACGCCTGCCTGCCTGCCTGCCTGCCTGCCTGCCCGAGAAGAAGTCTAACACAGGAAGGAGCAAGAGAGGAGGAGCGAGAGAAGGAGACTCCGGTGACGTGGCTGAAACCCAGGGGCAGGAGGCCAGGCTTGTTTCCCACCTGCACCAATAAGTACTCCCACCTCCCCAGGGTAAGCCAATTTGAATTGGGATGTTTGTCACTTGCAACCGAAAGCTGACCGGTCCAGCTTTGGGGGCACGTGCTGGGAAGCAGACCCTGGGAAGTAGACCCCAGGTGGCACAGGTAACAGAAAGGGCCACAGGTCACTGTTGCCAGGGTGAGGAATCCCTTGCCTGCATCCTAGGGAGAAGCGGGGAGAAAGGAGGCCTGAGAGGCATCTGGGGTGGGTTAAGGGGGGCCTAACAGGAGGAGGTGATGGTGCAAGAAGAAGATGGGCTGCCTCTGCCCTCAGGGGGATGGGAGGGAGGGCCACTGTGATGTTGGACTGTGTCCCCCAAAACTCCCTGAAATTCACGTGCTGGAGTCCTAGCCCCTAGTTCCTGAGAATGTGACCTCATTTGGAGAGAGGGTCTTCACAGGAGTGATGAGTTAAAATGAGTTAAAAATGTATGGGTGGGCCTGATGCACAACCAATGACACTGACGTGCAAAGAGGGAAGACGATGTGAAAAGACACAGAGAGAAGACGGCCGTCTGCCCGCCGGGGGAGAGGCCTGGAATGAATCACAGCCTCAGAAGGGACCCGCCCTGCTGACACTTGGATCTGGGACTTCCAGCCTCCAGAACCAGGAGAGAATCCCTTTCTATTCCTCAAGCCACCCAGCCTGCGGTACTTTGTTCAGCCACCCCCAGGAAACCCCTGTAGCCCCAGGAAGGGGATGGGGGCCGCTGCAGCCCGGCCTTTCCTGTGCAGAAGGGGACGGGGTGCCGAGCCTCTCTGGGAACCAAGGAAGCAGGGCCTGGGGGGTTCAGAGGACATTGCCCCTGGGGCATGGGGGGAGCACCACGTGGAGTCAAGGGGCCGGGGGCAGGGCCTGCACATCTCAGGGGCCAAAAGTGTGGTGATGCTATAGATGTAATAAAGTGTCATGAAACTTATACCAAAAACAAAAGGTGCACGTACAGTGTGGTGACACTTGCTGTGGCCCCTGGTTTAGTGACAGTACTGCACCAGGGCAGTCTCCCCGTGTCCACCAGTGTCCTGTTCCAGGAACGGTGTCACCACTGAGAGAAGCTGGGGGAACTCTCGGTACTATTTTTTTTTTTTTTTTGCGGTACGCAGGCCTCTCACTGTTGTGGCCTCTCCCGTTGCGGAGCACAGGCTCCGGACGCGCAGGCTCAGTGGCCATGGCTCACGGGCCCAGCCGCTCCGCGGCATGTGGGATCCTCCTGGACCGGGGCACGAACCCGTGTCCCCTGCATCGGCAGGCGGACTCTCAACCACTGCGCCACCAGGGAAGCCCTCCGTACTACTTTTTGCAAGTTCCATGTGAGTTTGAAAGTATTTCAAAATAAAAAAGTTTAGGAAACATACAAAACTATAAAAAGCAAAGTCTGGCCTCCTCTGTGTTCTCACCCTCCGTTGTCTGATTAACTGCCAGTCTTCCTCAAAGCCTGCTTCCTTCGGCCCCTCTGAAGGTGAGTTGTGGGGAACCTTCCAGAACACTCATGCACCCCCCAGACAGGGTTGCAGGCCCACCAGGAGCCAGGAGAAAAGGACCCAATCCTCTCGCACTTTCGATTCTTTGTGTTTGGGCTCATATGGGGAGAGAACAGAGTGGGCTTTCTCCCTGAGTGAGAAGAGCCTGTTGGAACCGCAGCCCCACGGCCAAGGGCCCCTCCGGGCACGCGGAAGCCTCTGGGGGACGGGTGTGGGTCTTGCTCCCTGTGAAACGCCTAATTCTAGCTTCTAGCCGTCCTTCGCTTGTGCACAGTGTCCCCAGGCCTGTCTCAATGGCGAGCCTTGTCCAAGAGGAGCACAAAGACGCCCTTGCACGGCAGCCAACAGCAGGGAGCTGCAGCTGAGATGGGAGCACCTCCCCCGCTGTGAGTGGCCCCATTCTTTCCCCTGCACTGGGGGCTGGCCCTGCCAGGGAGCACCCATGGCTCTGAACTCCTAAGTGCCTCTCTCCTGGCAAGTGGAGAGTGTAAATAAGTCTGGGGGAGGGGGGTGGGAAAGAGGAGTGAGCACCGTCCCTGGAAGACAGTGTTCTGAAGGGGGTCCCACGAGTTGGAAACTTGTAAGCAGAATCCTTAAGAGGTAGGGACTTGCCTATCACTTGGGGCATTCAAGCAGGGGCGAGACTCTAGCTGAGCAGGAATGCCAAAGAAGGGATGGAGGGAAGCAAGTGATGGATGGAAAAATGGGTGCATGACAGATAGACAGATATATAGATAGATGATAAATATATAATTGACAGATAGACAAATGATAGATGACAGATAATAAAGAGATAGACGGTAGGTACATGACAGAGACAGATGATATAGATGATAGATAAATGACAGATAAAGGGATAGATAGAAAATAGATAGATATATGAGAGACAGATAGATGACAGACAGATAAACAGCTGATAGATCAGACAGAGAGATGAGAGAGAGTGGGGAGGGAGGGAAGGAGGGAAAGGAAGAAAGAAGAGTGTACTTCTTAAAGAGGAAGGCACAGCTGCATCACGGATGCCAGCCGGGGACCCTGACTAATCCACACCGTCTCAGCCCAGGTATCCACACACACCTCTCCCCAGCTCCTCCGCCACTTCCACTCAGTGTGGGCAGGACCAGAGTCTGCCCAAAACCGAAGCGAGCATCCACCGGCTCAGACTCCCAGTCTGGTTCTCTCCACATCTCCCCGTCTGTCTGGGACACCTTCCTTCTTCTAGGTGCTCAGACCGAAACCCTCAGGGTCACCCTTGACCTTTCTCTATCTCTCACCCCACACGTCTGATCCTTCAGCAAATCCCTGCCTCGAAATACACCCAGATTGTGGCCACTTCTCACCACTTCCGGCTCTACCACTGTCTTGGATGAATTTTCCCTGAAAGCAGAGCTGGATGTGGACTTGGGGCAGTTTACCTGGAAGATTGTCACAGAAAGCAGGAGTCAGTGAGTGGGAGGGAGGGAGGGAGGAAAACCCAACTCAGTTCATCCTCAAGGTCATGGCTGTAGGCAGTGGGGGTTTTGTTTTTTGGTTTTTTTTAGCTGTCACCTCCTGACTTTATTGGAGTGATGGTATGTGGAGTGGAGAAACCAACTAGATGGGAATCATGTGCTCACACCATTCCAGGCTGCAACTTGGAGACCCCACATACGCCGGTACTGGTGCAGGTCTGACTTGTTTGCAGCTCTCAGTGGCGTGTTTGAGGTCTCTGCCCGCCTGGAGAGGTTTCACAAAGAGGAACCACTGTCACCACAAGCTCAGCTCAGAAGCCAGGAAGTCTGCCCAAGAATCTCCTGGGAGGCGTTTCATGTCAACGGAGAAAACGTGGAGCATTCACCGAACGGGGCGGGGCAAATGGGGGACCATCTCACAGAATCCACGTACGGAGCTGGAGATGCAAAAGTCCATAATCCTCAGTCCTGTCAACAGTTGTATTCATGGCCAGTTAGGGTAATGCTCCTGAAATACAGGATACGACCAATACTGGCAGTCCTGGGAGATAGATGCTTTCAATAAACAGAGAGAAACAGCAGAGCTGCACATCAGGGTCCTGTGCACACTCCATCATGGGAAAGGATGAACCAGCATGAACATTTAATCCACCATTTTAATGGTGAAAATCTGGGGTGTCGCGAGATTCCTTCCAATCAGCCCCTGAGCGGCGACCTCGTGCAGGAAGCCCACTCCCCCAGCGCACGCCTCCCGCGAATGAGCCCGCGCACCTGCACAGGCCACGGCCCAGGTTCAGCGGCTTTGTCTCAACGCGACAAAGACCCACGCCCCGCGGACACCCGCTGCCTGCAGAGCCGCGACCCCCGCCCCCTCCCACGGGTCCCGGCCCCAGTCCCAGTGCCCCCCAGCCCCGCCCCACGGGGCCCAGGCCCCAGTCCCAGCGCCAGCCCCCTCCCCGTCCCCCCAAGGGACCCCGGCAGTGGGGTTTTGATTCTATAAGAACCGCCCACCGGAAGGATGGGACACTGGGACACTGACCCCATCCTGTCAGTAGAGGATTATCCCTCGGGCATTAACTCTGCTGATGTCCTGACCCCAGTTCTGCTGCTTGGGATTAGGTTGCGGGGCACCCAGCTCACGCCTGAGGTGAGGCCCCGGCAGTGGTGTGCTAGTTTAACAACCCCCTGGGGGATGGAGGGCAGCAGGTTACGTAGCATCGCCAATTTCCACAGTGTAAACGCTCCCACCCTGGAGGATTTCAAGTACCAACATAGTATCCACCAGCTCCCAACATTCCTGAAACTGTAACCACTGCCTCTTCTGTGCCAGCATGGTAGCTTGTCTCCCATCCCGTGGGTTGAGTTGGAAGCACAACTGAGGAAAGAGGCGGCGGGGGCCAGGAGCAGGTGACACGGGCACCAGAGATGCCTGCCGCAAGCTCCCAGCCACCACAACCTCTCACTCAACGCCCTTCTCCTCCTGCCTTGCCCAGCATGGTCGAACCTCTACACTGCAGGCAGACCAACCCCCTTCCAAGTGTTAGCTCTGGAAACAAAGTCCAAGCCTCCACCCGGGCCTCCCCACATCCTAACCCCCAGCGCCTCTGGGTTCACTGGCCTCAGCACCCCTACCTCCAACAGTCACCGCACGTCAGTCTCCTGTTCACCAACATCCAAGTGCACAGCTACCTCAGGACTTTTGCACCTGCTGTGCCCTCTGCCTGGAAGGCTATTCTCCAAGGTACTTACATGACTCCTTCCCTCACTGCTGCCTCGTCTCTGCAGATGCCCTCGCTCAGAGGCCCTCTGACCCCTCCCCACCACTCCCCTTCCGCCAGCCTGGCTGTAGGCATTGAAAACTACCTGGCATCACATCACACATCTATTTCTTTCTCTGCTTCCCTTGCCCCAGGGGACTATTGACTCTTTGAAGGCAGGGACATCAGTCTTTACTGCTACATCCCCAGCCCCCAGAACAATGACAGGCGTAAAGCAGGTGGCCAAGAAATACCAGCAATCGCGAATTCCAGGGAGAAAGTTCAGACTGATTTCATTTTTTCAACTCCCCACAGGGGTTGTGAAGACCACTCCTGGCTCACAACTCCTGGGTTGAATAGACCAGGTCCAGCCCTGGTGCCCTCGATGGGCTGGCCTGTCCCAGCACAACACAAGCACCAAGATCTCCCACTTACTGGCTCTCAGGAAAGAAACCTCCAAGTCTGCCACCACGAGGCAGGTGCACACGGTCACAGATGTAACGGGCACCCCCTCCAAATTCAACACAGAGCCAGAGTCCGCCAGAAACAAACAGAGAAACCTCATTTAAAAGTCAGCACCTGCCCAGCAGCTCAGCACAAAGGACCACAGTGTAACTCAGGGCAAGAAGTAGCCCCGGGCTCCTCAAAGGCACTAGTTGGAGTGGGTTATCAGTTATCTGTGAGACGTAACAAACTACCCACAACTCAGTGGCCCCAAATAATAACCATTTCATTGTCCACTTGCTATGGGCTGGGCTTGGGCAGGGCCCCTCTGCTGGACGTGGTGAGGGCCAGGCTCACTCCTCAGCTGGGAGTCTGGCCAGGCTGGAAACACCCTGGATGGCTCTGCTCTCAAGAGCTGTCGGCCGGGGCGCCCAGTCCCCCGCAGCAGGATGGTCCAAACTGCTTTACACGGCAGGTGAGAGGGCTGAACAGAGGCCGCCAGGCGCCCAAGCTCTGGGCCAGGAGTCACGCTGCGTCACTTCTGCTGTGCTCTGTTCAGAGCAAGTACAAGGATGCAAGGGGGCACCTCCCTGCCTGATGGGAGGAGTGACCAAGTCACAGTGCACAAGGGCGGTGGGGTCTGAGGGAATTAGTGAGGCCGTCTGTAGAAACAGCTTGAATAGCAGAATCCCCTTTTCACAGGAGGTGGAGGGCACAGAGTGGGCAAGTGACTCGCCTGAGGTCACACAGAGTCAGGGCTGGAAGCCACACAATCTAACCTAGCAGCGCCCACCCCCCACCCATCCCCCAGAGTTCAAGCCCTGACTCTGACATAAACCATCCGTGTGCCCAGCACAGGTCACTGAGTCTCATTCCACGGGGACGGGGAACTCACTTGCCTGCACTGTGGGCGGGTGGACAGACGGCTGGCTGGCTGGGTGGGGTCCCCCAGGGTAAGGTCGGACAGGGAAGAGCCTGGGGGACATTTAAAGTCACCCCCAGAGTCCCAGGAGCCTGACTGTGCAGGGAAGCACAGGCCTCTATTTGTAGGTCAATGTGATTTATTTCTCTCCAGGCCAAGCACAGCCTTTTCTATCCGGTTCCTCCTGAGCACCTGCCTTTGACTGTCTCTTCTGACTGGATTCTTCCCCTCAGACTGGGTCCTCCTCCAACCTCCCCCATCAAGGTGCACAAGCCACACACCTGGTGTCGACCTCACTCCCTCGCTCCCCCGCCCCTGCCTGCACCCCCAACGTGTGTCCTGTGAACCCCACCTCCATCTACTTCTCTCCGTTACCTCTTCCAGACTCTGGTCCATCTTCTCACTCAGGGAGCTGCACCCCCCCACACACACACACACACACGCAACCCATGTGCCCCCAAAGCAGCAGCCAAGTGACCTTTCCCAGTCCCAAATCCATTGGTCACCCTCTCTCATACAACCTTCAAAGGCTCCACACTGCTCCTAGGATAAAGACCCAAACCCTCAGCGGGGTCGTCAGCGCCCTGCACAGGCTGGGCCCTGCCATCTCCCCACCACCCCCAGCCCCGGCCGTGCGGCCTGTGGCTCAAACACGACGCCCTCTCCCGCCCGGGGCCACCACACATGCTGCTCCCTCTGCCTGGAACGGTCATTACCTTCATCCTCCACCCTCATCACACTTCAGCCGGTTCGTCCCTACTTTTTCAAAGTTCGTATCTATATCTCCAAGATACAGTTTTAAGAGGAAAAAGCCAAGTAGAGAACAGGGCTGGGGGGGAGGGGGTGGGGAGAGCACACTCCCTTCTGTGATTAAAAACAAGAGGACGAATATAATACACAGACACGTTCTGAGAGCATCTCAGAAACAAGAAACGCCGGCGGTGCCTCCAGGAAGAGGGGCCGGGTCTGCAGGAACGATGACAGTCAGCGCTCACCGAACGTGCACCTGCCAGACTGTGTCAGTTCACCCTGCCCGCAACCGCATGGTGCGGAGATGATCATAATGCTCCCATCTGACAGAGGAGGAAACTGAGGCCCAAAGAAGGGGAACCGACAGCTGACAAGTAACAGACCCCAGCCCAGGCCTGACGACACCAAGCCAACCTCCCGACGCTGCTCCGCCCGTCTCCGGCCATCACGGACGCTTCTCCACGAGACATGCGCACATACCACTCTTCCCGTCTCCAGACGCCTGTTTGTAAAAAGAATGACCTCCCCCACTTCCCACGAAAAGCGTTTCCTTTCCTTTCCCTGCCAATATTTCCAGGGGGCGGTCACTTTTGAAGGCTACACCTCATGTGGCTGCATGGTTCTGGGTGTTTGCTGAAGATTTGTTTTGGTCAAAGCTGCTGTCGTGTCAGAAGCCGTCCTCAAAATAAATTTAACAACGGGGCGACATGTTAGCCCAAGTGTTGGCCTCCAACAGGATAAGCTCGGACTTCTTCAGATGGCAGTTCAAGGCTTTCGGGACAGACGTGCATCTCCGGGGTGCCAGGAGTAACCAGAGCCTGGCCGGAGATGGCTCTGGCTGCATGGCCACCCTCCTCCCTGTGGGACTGGCGCCCAACTCAGCTCATGGGACATCTCTGACCCCTACTCGTCCTGGAGCTAGAGGGGCTAAAAACACGAGAGGCCCTCCTGTGTGCGGCCAGATGGTTAACTGCACCGGGTTGAGGTCTCCCGGCAACCAAGGAGCATCACCCTCTACAGGCAGGACAAGGTGGCTTCAGCAGACTCACTGCCCAGCGTGAACCAGGAAAAGGGTATTATTCCCCGGGGCCAAGCTTTCTGCTCTACTGGTGACATTCACGGACAGGCGCCTGAAGGCGGGTGACACTTAACTTACATTCAGCGCAGGCACTGGGCTGGGGTCACATACTTTACCCAGCCCCACAACCACTGCAGGCGTTAGAAACCATCACTGCCCCCATTCTACAGACGAGGAAACTGAGGCGCCGCCTGATAGAGGGACTTGCCGAGGTCAGTCAGGTGCAGTTGGCAGGGTCGGGGTTCTAGCCTGACCACAAGGCCAGCTCCGAGGCACCCAGGCACAACGGCTCCAGCTGTCTGCAGGAGCGACGAGGGCTATGTCATGGCCTTAACCATGCCCATGACTGCCTGTGGCTTTTATAAATGAGGATAAGTTACAGCAGGGCACAGGCACACGTGCACACATGCGTGCCATGACTCATCCAGCCACCCTCATCCTCCTCCAGCCACTGGCTGACTTCAGCCCACAAACCCCCCAAGCTCCCTCCTGCCTCTTGGCCCTTGCACAGCCGTTCTCTCTGCCCAGCACACCTTTCCTTCCCACTCAGCCTGGTTCACTCCAACCACCTTTTGGGTCTCAACTCACTGCCCCTGGACACCTTCCCTCAGCTCCCCCAGCCTGCCAGCCCCAGAGTAGCTCTCACCCCTTCCCCCCCAGACTGGCATCTGAGCCCATCCCCACTAGACCCCTTGGTGTGGGCCACATCTCTGTTCCCCGCGGCAGCCCCTCGCCTGGCATCATGCCTCGCCTAATAGAAGGCACTCGATTTGCTGGGTGGGAAGGAGAAAGGAGGGGTGGAGGGAGGGAGGACCTCACATGCAGTGAGCTGCAGGCATCGGCCTCCATCTTTTGTGCGACTCTCCCAGGCTCTCACATGCCCCCTCCAGCCAGCACTGGCTCCTGGGATGTCGCCCTGGGCAATGTTAATGGGCTCCCACAGCCTCGCAGTCAAAGAGCTCACCAAGCAAGATGCAACCAAACAGAGAAAACCCCAGTGACTGGAATTTCCATTTCCTATGAGCAAACAGCTGCTCTGTGCTAATATCCTCCTGGAATCAAGTGTTATTAGTTAATGTAAAAAACCACACAGAGGGCTTCCCTGGTGGCGCAGTGGTTGAGAGTCCACCTGCCGATGCAGGGGACACAGGTTCGTGCCCTGGTCCGGGAAGATCCCACATGCCGCGGAGCGGCTGGGCCCGTGAGCCATGGCCGCTGAGCCTGCGCGTCCGGAGCCTGTGCTCCGCAACAGGAGAGGCCACAACAGTGAGAGGCCCGCGTACCGCAAAAAAAGTAAAAAAACACACACAGAGACCAATTATTAACAAATTTGTAGGCTTATTTTTAGCCATGAGTATTACTGATAAGTTGTCCTCTGAGCTACCACCCTCTCTGCCTGTTGACCTGCTCCAGGAATCTCCAACAGGGCAAGACCATTTAACCCGATGCTTTGCTGTTGTTGCTTGTTTGGGGGATTTTTTCCCCCTCGATTTTACTTTTCCTTATGGAATAGGAATAGGAACAAGAAAGGGCTGCTGGGTATCATTACCACGTACTTACAGTAAAACGAATGTTTCCTGTGCACCTACTATAAGCAAGACTCTGTTTTGGAGCTGAAGACAGAACAGTGGACAAGACATATCTTTAAAGTAAAAAGAAACAAATACATTTCCCAGAAGGTGGAAAGAGTTGGAAAAACATTAGAGGAAAATAATTACATTAAAGTGTCAATGCTGTTTGCAAGAAGGATCTTAAGGAAAAGACAACCTCCAGGAGATTCCAGGGGGGAGACAAACGGGCTGCAGACCCCGCGCCCCCAACCCAGAGCACCTGCCCAGGAGAACGCAAGCAGGAAGCAGCGCTTGGTTTGTTCCATGTTGTGTGTTATTAAATGCCCCCATTACTCACCCTTCCCACTGAAAAGACGAGATAAAATAATCAATTATCCCTAAATCTTGCATTATTTCCTATTAAGGCAGAGGCAGCTAGCTGCACGAATTAGGAGAAGAAAGATGTTGAGGCGCAGGCGGCGGTTGGCTCCACCGTCCACGTGTCCTTCTTTCTGAGCCCCAAGCCGACCTCAAGGAGCCCCGGGACTACAGTCAGTTCAGAGCATTGCAGCCTCATGTCCCAGCTGGAGTGTGACTCAGCCTTTGACCTTGACCTTTCAGTTGGGCCAGGTATACAAGCTCTGCATCCTGGCTCCCCCGGACCAGCTCCCCGACTAGGAAGCCGGGTACAGTGCCCCCGGAGGAGCCCCCAGTGCACACCGGCGACCCCAGGAACCAGCTCCAGGGCCGTGCAGTGGGGCGGATGGGAGAGTCCTACAGGGCTGCCTGATTTCTCCCAGCAGTGGTGACCTCAGGCCAGGAGGGACCCTTCTTTCAAGACCTCGACGCACCAGTAGGAGCCATGGATGTCTCATAACTGCACAAAATCAGGGCTTCCCACTGTCATCAGCCAAAATGTTCAGAGGCCTCCCACCAAGGGGTAGGCTGCATCCCCTCCCCTTGAACTTAAACTGACCATGTGCCCACTCTAACAGAACTAGACTGCAGTGAGAGCCCCAGACGCTAAGAGACTCCGCGCACGTCCCCCACGGCCATGAGACAACATCGCTGGGTCTAAGAAGGATGAGCTGCGTGTGGAGAAGACCTGCCCAGCCTAGACTGTCGACCCTGCCCACCCTGCCCACCTGCAGACAGCAGAGGGGAGAGCGCCCAGCACTGCAGCACGGAGGCCTGGAGGCTCCAGCAGAGGACGAAGTGGATGCCACACAGAAGGGGGCAAATGTGAGAGGTCTGGTACTTATTACATACGTGTCCTGTCATTTTACAAGTCAAAACGGTATGCCCCTAGCCAGAGGGTGAGCTTCCAGGAGGGGCGATACTTCTTCACATCACCCACACACCATGCCCCCTGCACACAGCAGCGCTTCCTATGTCAGCAGATAAACACGTAGGACTGGATGATAATGTACAAAACCATGCCCCCTTTCACCGAAACCCACCCCACCTTAGTGACTTGTGCCACACCTGTGTCTCCTCAACGATGACCACAACTATTTTATTAATATTTTAAGCCCATCTTCTTTTGTTTGCAAACAAATGTGACTTGAAGGAGGACCATATTCTACCACTCTCTATGCAGAGTGTATCCCTGGTCACCTGGAGGGTAACAGGAAAATAGAGACGGTGGGGCAAGGCCAAGGGGACCCCACAGAGCAACGCTCAGGCTGGGACAGCCCTGACGCTGGCGAGCTCTGGGGAGCTCTGCACAAAAGACCCTGCTGACAAATGAGCCAAGGTCAGCAATGACGTGACTCATGTGACTGCAGAAACACAGTCACCCCACAATTAACGTCGCCCAAGACAATGTTTTCCTGCCAAAGGGAAGCAGAAAGATCATTTCTGGCAGATCTTCCTGACTATTTCAATCCCCTGAGCTACTGATTACAACAAGGCAAAAATTCTGTCTGCACATGGATACAAACTTCCAAGAAGTAATGGGACCAAAACATTAAGTAATGACAATACCACTCATAAGTAACAGTATTAAGACCAACCCAGCAACTTTAACAAAGTGTGACATTTAAAACAGCTGCACAACAGTGTGTAATAAACATATTTACTAAGTCTATAGCCACAGCTCCCACCCTCCGCTCAGGTCTTGGCAAATTCATTTTCTGACTGCTGACTAATGGATCTCAAAGTCTACTTATGTCACGGCCACGAGATAAGGTGTGTTGCCAAGAGACCCACCCAAATGACTCGCCCCAGCCCATTCAAGACAGGACCTTCCACAACTCTGGCCAGGCTGGTTCTCTGCCATCACCTTGCCTGACCTTCAATAAATAAATCTTGTCCTAGTGGCCATGCTAGTTAAATGAACCGGGAAAATGAAGAGTACATTTTGTGTCCGTGTGTTTATGTGACTACAGATGTGCATGCATTTGTGGGATAGGTTGCTTGAACCAGGAATGGGATAAACACAGGGATCTGTTTCATCTAAAGCACAGAAGGCCTTCCTGTAAGATGCATAATGAAGCCAGTAAAGGGCAGGCAGGGCAGAGAGTGGGGGGGTGGGGGCATGCAGGGTGGGTGGAGCATGCAGGGTGGGCGGGGCATGCAGGGTGGGCGGGGCATACCGAGCGGGCCAGGCATTAAACTCACCTAGATCCAAACATGTGCCCATGGCCCTCTCACCCTCTGACCTTACCTCAAGGGTTTGGAGGAAGATTAAATAGAAGTAAGATGCCCCATGTGTAACACAGAGGTGACAACAAGCACATTTTCACTCCAGCCACTGATGATTTACCAGACTGTCAGCTATGTGAAGGTCAGTCTTGTTCCCGGGATAAAAATTATTAAATAAAATTTGGATGAACATAATGTTCAGGCTTGAGTCACACATCTTAGTCCAACTTTTAATTTCTTGGTAAAGAAATATCGTAAGTATAAAAAGTGCTTCAGGGGCTTCCCTGGTGGCGCAGTGGTTGAGAGTCCGCCTGCCGATGCAGGGGACACGGGTTCGTGCCCCGGTCTGGGAGGATCCCACATGCCACGGAGCAGCTGAGCCCGTGAGCCATGGCCGCTGAGCCTGCGCGTCCGGAGCCTGTGCTCCGCAACGGGAGAGGCCACAACAGTGAGAGGCCCGCGTACCGCAAAAAAAAAAAAAAAAAAAAAAAAAAAAAGTGCTTCAGCTTCCCCTGAGATTCTGCGTGAGCTTTCCGAGGGTGGCCTACCGGCCACATGTACCCCAGATATGCTGGGCCCGGGTCACGTGCTCTGTGTTTAAGTGAGGAGGACAGCAGACGACACCTGGCGCTCACTCTCATTCTTCACATCTTCTGAACCTGCTCTTGTTAGGGGGAGCCGTGAACATACCCAAAACAACCAACCAAAAAAACCCAAACAAACAAATTGGGTCATTTGTAGAGACATGGATGGACCTAGAGACTGTCATGCAGAGTGAAGTAAATCAGAAAGAGAAAAAAAAATATTGTATATTAACGCATATATGTGGAATCTGAAAAAATTGGTATAGGCGATCTTATTTACAAAGCAAAAATAGAGACACAGACGTAGAGAACAAACGTATGGATACCAAGGGGGAAGGGGGGAGGATGAATTGGGAGATTGGGACTGACATATATTCACGATTGATACTATGTATAAAATAGATAACTAATGAGAACCTACTGTAGAGCACAGGAAACGCTACTCAATGCTCTGTGGTGACCTAAATGAGAAGGAAATCCAAAACAGAGGGGATATGTGTATACATATGGCTGATTCACTTTGCCATACAGCAGAAACTAACACAACATCGTAAAACAGCTATACTGCAATAAATATAGTCAATTTAAAAAACAAACAAACACATGCCCCATTTCCCAGGCCCTGCAGGTGGGAGTGGCTGTTTGACACCCTTCTGGCCAAGGAGGTGTAAGCGGATGTCACTGGGCGGGGCCCCCAGGAAAGCCAGGTCAGGACCAAGCAGCTGGACACGCTTCCACCCGTCACCATCCCCTCCTTCCTGCCTAGAAAGCGTATGTGTTGCTGGAGCTACAGCGACCCTCTTGTCCCCAGGAGCCGGCAAGGAAATCGCAGAGCCTTGGCCCTGAGACAGGGAGGCCAGTGTGCTGCCCGCACTTCCGGTGAAAGTAAAATGCCCCCTCTCTTATTGTAACCAGTACTGCTTAGGTTTTCTATTACATGAAGCCAAACCAATCCCTAACTGACAAACTGGCTAATATTTAAAAACCACATTTCGCATAAAACTCTGGATTTCCAGCATGTCTCTTAAAATAGGATGCTCGGGTCCCCCTGGGACCACATTCCTGCCTGGTGATAACAGTTCTGTGCGAAATCCCACTCCCTGACTCGGCCATTTTCAGGGGTACCAGCCCGTGTGGACACTGCAGCTGGGGGCCTGGGTTAAACCATTTTATAGGACATGGAATAGATCCCGGCTCTCAAATTCAATCATGGTAGGTCTCAAACCCTCTGATACACATTGTTGACATTCAAACGTCTTCCTTCCGCCTCTATTCCTGTGACATTTGACATCCACCCCATACATGATGCTCTGGTGGAAGCATGGGTGAGGGGCCTGGAACATTCCCATCCTCCACACCCACAGCCTCCTGCAGGTGGTCTGGCCACTCCCAGGCCTAGTGTTAAAATGAGTCACCTGTGTCCTCCAAGACAGGCACCTTTCCCTAAGAGGTCACCAAATTCATAAAACAAACAAAATATATATATATATATATACACATTCAAATCTGATTTCAAGACCACCAATGTGATACCTCATAATTAGAGAACCAAAGTCAATAACTTAAAGAAGGTGGGGAGACTCCAGTAGGCCTGCATTCGTGGGGAGGGCAGGCAGGAATGGGGCCGGGGGGCAGCATATGAGGACGGCTGGATGGACCGGGGGCCAGGCAGGGAGGGAGGCTGCGGGGAGTAGAAAAGGCTCGGTGTGGGAAAGGGCGGGTGAGGTCAGGAGCCCCGGGCTGGTGGGAAGACCGTTAGAACCAACATGTCCACACGGCACGCTGCTGCTGCCCTCTGGGTAGACCAGAATCAGAATCGGAACCGGAACCCTCCCCCTTCCTCTCATCGGCGCTTCCTGAGGACGGACCCTGTGGCCTCACTGTTCTGAGACACGGAGGGGCGTGGGTCCCCGAGTCCTCGCAGGGACCGCAGCCAGGTCCACGCAGCACTAACTCACATTTCACAGGTGGAGGAAATGAAGCCCAGAGAGGTTGACGAGCTTGGCCCTGACACAGAGCCAGTTAGGGGAGGGGCTGCAGATCAACCCACAGGCTGTCTCCATGTCTTCCTCACAGGGTCTGCACCCTTCGGACTTTATTCACAGAAGATGGAATTATCTCAAGGCGATTAGGGGATGTCCTAGGGGAGCCTTGCCTCTTCACAGCTGTGAAACCAATGACTAGTGTCTGTTACAGACAACAGCTGAGTAATCCTCCCCCACCTGGAGTTATGGACATTGCCTACCACCATGTTACCGACAGGAAATGGAGGTTCAGATGAGGTGAAATGACTTGCCCAAGGTCACACAGCGTGTATGTGGCAGAGCCAGGCCTGGGACCCCTTCCTCCAATTCCAGGCAAAGAATCTCTTCGGTTTTCATTGCTCTCTTTGTCAAAGAGACCCATCCAGCCAGGGCCAACCATGGCACATTTTAGGTTCTCTGGAGGAGCTCAATGAATTGAAATAAATTAATCCTGTGTGGATAAGAAATGACTTCCGCTTGGGTGTCCTCCCCTTAAGGGCGTGAGATGATCAGCCAAGGGGCTCCAGCAGAAGAGCTCCATGACCATGTCAATTATACTCTGACTTATCCATTCAATCAACAAACATCCATGGGGGAACAGCCAAGGGCAGCACAGCCAAGGGGACAAGGGACAAGGTCCTGCCCTCAGGGTCTTCCACTAACTAGTGCTGTCTGACAGAGCCGCCAAGGATGGAATGTTTTAGATCCACACTATCCAACATGGCAGCCGCCAGCCACACGTGGCAACTGAGCGCTTGAAATGTGACCAGTGCAAGTGAGGAGAGAAAATTTTAAGGTTCATTTATTTCATCTAGATTTAAATTGCCATAAGTAGCCAGTGGCTACTGTACTGAGTGCTATGGGGCAGGAGAGACAGAGAATAAGTTAGTTGGTCAAATAAGTGACATCATTTCAAAGAGTGACCAGTGAGGAGAAGGAAAGTGGCTGAAGTGACCAAGAGGGATGGGGTGGGGTGGGAGGTAGACCCTGGGCTCTGACTGTGGCTGGCCTTCTGCTGAACAGCCACACCCGGCACCTGGGAATATCCCAGGGATGAAGCTGTCCCTTGTCACTGCCTTCTGTGTCACATTAGGGTAAGGAGGGTTGAGGAACGGAAGTTTCAAAAGCCTCCGATCATTTTCTATGAGGGACGTGTGCAGTACTTTCATAAGCAGAAAAAAATTCTAAGTTTTCTAAACTCCATATTTCTTGAAGCATGCAGCTTTTATTTTTAATAACCCGCAAGAAGAAGCTGACAAGGTAATTACTGCATAGTTCTACTGCTAATTAAGCCATGGAGACACTCTGCAAGAGTGAGATCCCCAAAATTCAGGACTCCAGAGCGAGGGAACGTGCAAGGAACGAAGCCGGGGAGAACCACACCGTGGAGAAAGCAGGCCGCGACCCCCTCGTCCCCACCCCGCACTGGGGCGCCAATAAAAGGTTCAGGCAAAGGAATGCCTGAGCTGGAGTCTGGGGTGGGGATGTGTCTGTGAGTCTGTCTACAGCTCAGGAGGGGAGTGGATGCTCTGAGAGGCTTCTCCCTCTCCAGGCCATGAGCAGAGGTGGATGTGTCCCTGCAGAAAGACGTGGTCCCAGCCTCCTCCACACTGACCTGCCAGCCACTCTCGGGCTGCCACTGAGCTGCTTATCCACGGAGGCCCTGGCCAGCCATCTGGCCAGCCCCAGGCCTCGTCCACTAAGACACTGTGCCTGGTTCCACAGATGCTTACCGAGGCCTCCTGTGGGCGAAGTCTGTGCTGTGCTCCTGGCCTAGGGAGCACGGCCCACCGAGAGTGAGTCCAGAGTCCCAGGTGGTGATGAGAATCATGAGCAAATCAGGATGGAGGAAGGCCATCTGGGCGGTGGGGGCAGGGTAGCTACTTCAAAGAGGGCCCTCTGAGGAGGTAAGATCGGCCCGAGACCTGGGCAAGCAGAGGTAAGCAGGACCCAGAGGTCTGGAGCTCAGGAGCCAGACAGGTCAGGGCAGGTCCCACATGGACACACATAGACACATATACACACAGACACACGGAACTTGTCAGCAAAGACTGAGACCGTGGATAAGGACTAGGCTCAATGGGTCCCCAGGTGTGGTCACCTGACCCGAACCATCAGCATCACCTGGTCACGTGTTAGAAATGCACATCACCGGTACCCACCACAGACAGGCTGAAGTGGAAACACTGCGGCGGGTGGCGGGGGGCAGTGAACGACCCTTCCAGGTGATCCTGATACATGCTAGGGTTTGACAATGAAAGAGCTACATCAGCAGTTCTCCAGGGAGATTTTGCCCCCAGGGGACATTTGGCAACGTCTGAGGACATTTTTCGATGGTCACAACCAGGCACTGGGGTGCTACTGTTGTCTAGCGGACAGATGCCAGGGAGGCTGCTAAACATCCTACAATGCACAGGATGGCCCCCAGAGCAGAGAAGGATCCCATTACCAATGTCAACTGTGCTGAGGTTAAGAAACCCGCTCTAGATCAAAGGGTCCCCCACCTGGTTGCACAGCAGAATCTTTAAAAAGACAGAGTACCAGTCCCCACGGAAACATTCTAGACAGCTGTCCAGGATGACTCTCGGCTCAGTCTCTGGTCCTGGCATCTGGGAACCAGGGAGAGAGCTGAGAGTGGAGGAGGAAGGCCCTGTGGGAACCCCCATGTGATGGGCTGGGAAGAGGTGCTGCGGGATGCAGGGAAAACCCAGGGAGGAGAGGGTGTCAGGACGTGGGGGATGAGCGGGCAAGAGCAGTGAAGGGACAAGATGAGGAGGTGACGTGGGTTTGCACCGGAAGGAGGTCCACATGGGACCAACGCCAGGGCAGAGCCCATCCCATGGCCTGAGAGCTAACGGAACGAGAAAAAGCAAAACTTCTCCTCGCAAGTATGAAGCCCTCGGAGGGAGACAAGGTGATGGGATGCCGAGTTGCCTTTTTAAAATTTTAGGTTTTGGGGAAAATCTTAACCATGCTTGTGGGTACAGAATAAGGATTTGCAGTGAAGAACCCTGTAAAGCTGCCAAAAGAATCATGAATGGAGTAACGATATGGAAAGAGCATTAGGGTGACCCTCTGGGAAAATCTTGCATCCCTGCCATGCAGTCCCTGGCCGCTGAGAGATTTAATGCACTAATAAGGCCACAAAAAGATGCTCACGCCCATCAGCAGTCAAAGAGCCACAAATAGGGCTTCCCTGGTGGCGCAGTGGTTGGGAGTCCGCCTGCCGATGCAGGGGACACGGGTTCGAGCCCCCGTCTGGGAGGATCCCACGTGCCACGGAGCAACTAGGCCCGTGAGCCACAACTACTGAGCCTGCGCGTCTGGAGCTTGTGCTCCACAACAAGAGAGGCCACGACAGTAAGAGGCCCACGCACCGCGATGAAGAGTGGTCCCCACTTGCCACAACTAGAGAAAGCCCTCACACAGAAACGAAGACCCAACACAGCCAAAAATAAATTTTAAAAAAAAAGCCACAAATAAACACAAGACACCCCCTGTCACCCTTCGTGTGAGAGAAAACCAGGTTGATGACCTCAGGTGCTGTCAAGGCTTTGGAGAAAGGGTGCTCTTGGATTCTGAAGGAGCATCAATGGTCCATTTTCCAGGAGGATGCAGTATCAGAAACATTTTAAATGTGAGTCTCCTGTGACCCAGATATACCCTAGAGGAAATTCACAAAGGAGCATAAGAAGGCTTTGCCTGGATGACCACTGCTGTGTTGCTTGTAATAGTTAAAAACTGGAAACACAAATATCTAATAGCTCAACTGAGAAAAATATATTCCCTGGGACACTATGTGATTATTAAGAAAGGGAGATCTCCGAGACCCAGTGTTGAGTAGAAACCCAAATTGAAGAACCTTCCTAGTGTGTTACCACTTGAGTTCTTTTAAATGTCTTTCCCCAAGAACCTGTAGATATAAACATGTATGAAAAGGTCCAGATGCTCCACCGAACTTGTCACAGAGATAACCTCTGGAGAGTGACAGAAAGGGGTGTCATTGCTTACCTTTCCCATAATGTTCTGAGTTTTTTGTTGTTGTTTTTTTTTGCGGTACGCAGGCCTCTCACTGTTGTGGCCTCTCCCGTTGCGGAGCACAGGCTCCGGACGCGCAGGCTCAGCGGCCACGGCTCACGGGCCCAGCTGCTCCGCGGCATGTGGGATCTCCCCGGACCAGGGCACGAACCCGTGTCCCCTGCATCGGCAGGCAGACTCTCAACCACTACGCCACCAGGGAAGCCCTGTTCTGAGTTTTTGTGGTGAGAATATTGATGCATTAAGGATGCATTTGGGAGGGGGAAAGGGTAAATGCAACCTTGGGCTGTTTTTATAAAACCATAGAATGTAGATGGAAGGAGGTGACACTTCTGACTTTGCACCGGATTATTCCACAGCTGGCTCGTGAGCTTCACATTTCAGAAGTAACTCTTTAGAGCAGCAGGCGGACAAACGGGAGAGGTCCTACAGGGCAAGGGAGTTGAAGGGCTGGGACTCTTCAGCCTAGTGAAGAAGGGACTCGGGTGGGTGCGATAACTCACTCACAACACCAGACTCTCTGAAAACCCAGGTAACATGCATCATGAGAAGATCACATCAGAACTGACTGATAGCAGACCTTCCCAAACCATTTGAAAAAGACTTTTTAAATGGGTCTGCCCAAAGAGAAGCATGCACTGCATCAAAAAGAAGCGAGTCCCCCATCAAAAGAGGCATGCGAGCACATGCCAAGCGAACCAAGCAAAGCAGTTGTAGATGATGCTCCCCTAATCCACCCTCGCCACGTCAAGCTCCCAGGTCGCTTCCAACTTGAAGATTCTGAATCTCTTTCTACCAGAACTCCTGTGCTTAACACAACCCTTAAATACTTCATTGATTTTTGCTCTTTAGTAAGGTTCTACCGCTCATAGAATTATACCGACTAGAGACTTTTTTACCTCAGGCATCTGCTCGCTGGGTCCCATTTTGAGCATCTGAACCAGAGACGAACTCGGGCTTTCAGCCTCCCGCGGTATCACTTAATCACGGACAGCCAAGCCCTTCCCCCTCTCTCCCAGGTGGACCGGCACGAGACACCTGTCAAGCCCTCTGTTCCCACCCACGGAGGCATCAACTCACAGACAGCCAAAAAGCTAAATCCTCCATAATTCCTGTTTCAAGTTTGCTTCCTTTTTACTGCCAGGGAGACAAAAGGAGCTGAAAAGGATTTTCTCATGACGAGCCACTCAACTTCCATAATTGGAACAATCATGGATGTGCATCTCCAACACAGAGAAAACCAATCCATCATGGAGTGCTGAGGGCTTAATCCCAGATTTCTAATAAATTGATTAATTAAAGCCTTAAGGGTCTGCCTATAGCTGCCTCTGCTTGAAACTCCAAGGAAATTAACTTGCCCTCCCAGATATAAAAAAAAAAAAAAGCCAGGGATCTCCTCCGGTGGGTACCTTAGTTTGACCAAAGGAGTGTCAACAGTCCTAACAAAGAAATCTTACAAGCCTTGCATGGGTTTATTGTTTAAAATTTCAGATTGGGCCCTGGTGCCCACAGAGCTGCCTGCCTTTAACCCGTCTTTCTTTGCAGTTAAATAGTGAAGCTCCTCTGTGTTCCAGCGAAGTGAAGGAATCCCTCCCCACACAGCCGGTTCAGCCCAGCCCCAGGGAGTATCTGGAGTTTGATGCCCACCATTTAGCGTGATCAAGTCCCCATCCGGGGTCAGTGAATTTAGAGAGGGACAATCCTCAAAGGAAGGTAAGGCAACTTATTGTCAAAACAGAACCTGTGACAGGATGGTGCTTCTCTAAGATTCGAATGGAGTCCTGTGGCGTGATACCAAAACACCAGCTTTGATTCTTTTTTTGAACCCTACATTTCAGAAGCTCAGACTTCTCCCTGTGAAGTGAAAATTGCCTTCTGGTGGAGAAAGGTTTTAATGATCACTTTGCTTCCTGCGTCTCCATGGTGACGGGGCGCACAGCCCACCTCCCACCACCCCCCTCCTGCTTTATTAGGCCTTTCTTCCTCTTTGGAAAGTAATCAATCAAGCCGTATAGACTCCTTTGTGACCGGAATTATCACCTAAACAATCGACGCTGCCGCGGGGGGTGGGGGAATGAACGCGGTCCATATAATTGAATGAAATCAGGCTCCGTCCTGGTGCACGCATGCCCTTCATCTCCCAGTGGCAGCTCTGCCAGCACACCTGTCCCGGGAGGCGGGCGGGCGCGCCCAGGTGCGCCAGGCCCCGCCGACTTGGGCGCCCCGCGGAACCCCTCTGCGCGGCGGCCGCATAAGCGCTGCCCTGCCCGGGCGGGGGATGCCCCAGCCAGGCCGCCGGGGCCACCGGAGCTGGGGCCGCGGGGGAGGGAAGCAGAGCTCGGAGCCGGAGCTGGTAGAGGCGGCCACAGGTCTGACTCCCGGCCCCCAGCTGGTCAGCACCCAAAGAAGGGAAGCCCCTCGGAGGGGCCAGCAGAGCCCACCAACCCGCAAGGAGGGCAGATGCGGAGTGCCGGGCTGTACCCGGGGAACCGGCTCCTCCCCGGACAAAGGGCTCCGCCGCCTTGTGGGGAGCCTGAGCGACCGGGTCCTGCCGCGGTTCCACAAATGCAGCCCCGGCGCGCAGCAGCGCCAGGGACTTGCGCCCAGCGCCCCCTGCCCCGGCCCTCCCCGCCCTCCCCCGCCCACCCCGTTACCTGGGTTCTCCCCGGCGTCCGCGGAGGACGTGGCCGAGGAGTCGGTGAGGACGCTGGGGTCACTCTGCGAGCGGCCCCGCGACACGAGGCAGCCGCTCCCGTCCTCGGACGCGGCCATGGGCCCGGCCGGCGCGGGGGCAAGTTGGAGGGAGCCGCGTGTAATCAGAGCATCCGAGAAGGCCAAGGTCACTGGCCAGGGGACTGGAGGGGGCGTCTTTTTAAAAAGGAAAATCAAAAAGGACAGGGAAAGAGAAGAAGCCGGAGGACGAGGCCGGGGCGGGCTTCAGGGCGGTGAGACAATAGCCTCGCGGCTGCAGCCAGGCGCATCCCGGCGTGCGCGGCCTCGCTCTGTTATTTATTCGTGTTTATTCCCATTCTTCAGTCTATATTCCAGGAAAAAAAAAAAAAGTTGAACCAGGAAATAAAAACTTTTTCTTGTCAGTGTTTATTGCGTGCTTGGGGCAGGGGGTGATGCCCGAGAATTTCTGGGGGCGCTCCCTCCCCCCACCCCACCTCCCACCCCCCGGGGGAAAAAAAAGGAAAAAAGAAGAATCTGTGCTCTGGCGATTGCTTTAATCTGAAAGCTGTTCTTGGAGCATCTGTTGGAAAACATTAGGATTCTCCCATCATGCCCCGCGAGAGGAGCCTGACGTCACGAGAGAGGGGAGCGAGAGCCAGCGTGGGGATGGGGCGGGGTCTCAAATACCTGAACCGCACGCTGCCCGCCCCGAGGGAGGGGGCTGAATCCTGAGCTCTGAACCGCCCACTCCCACCGCAGCCGCGCTCTGGAAGCAAGGATTCCACATCCCGCTTCCTCCGGCTCCCAGCTGGGGGGGAAGGAGACCCTGAGGGTGCCTCCCTCGGAGGTCAGGGCCTAATCTCCCCAGCAGCTTCAGGCAGAGGTTTCCAGGGGGAGGCCACCGTGGGATGGGGGGTGGGGCACTCCGGAGCTTTGTCCCCGCCCACCACAGCCTCCTCCCCACTGCCCAGCCCTCCTTCCCCCAGGCCCTCAGCCCCTCGCCGGGGAGGAGAGAGGCAGAGGGGCACCTGGCACCTTCCAGGAAGGCCTCCCCCAGATTCCTTGATGGAGTTGATGAGACCAGGCAAGGGAGGTGACACCGCCTAGGGCTGCCACTTACAGAAGTGCCCCCCAAGGGGCTAATGAGCAATTCTAACCCTTCCAGATGGTGGTGTGGGAGAAACAGAGGCAACTCCCACATCTCCAGCTAAGGCTCGAGCGATGAAGAAGAGGAAAGCCCGGTAAAGGACACAGAAAGGGGAGCTGTGTCACACAGCCTGGACTAGGAAGGGGGCCAGACCCTCAGGTGGCAGGGCCACAGGGACGCAGGGAGAGGGTGCACCCAGCCCCGGCCTTGCTGTGCAGAGAAGCTCCGATGGGCAGGATCCTGTCTCAGCCCCTCAAGCCACCCCAGGTAGAGGGTGCTGCTCTCAGCCCCACTGTGGGTGATGAAAATAACCGGGGCCCAGAGGAGGCTGCCAGGGGTCCTGAAGCTGGGCAGAGGCTGGGGACCTTCCTGGGGCTGCTTCTTCGTATCCGGCCTGCACCTAAAGCAGGGCTGGGGTGCAGGGGGAGCACCTGGCGGTGCTGGGTGAACCCCAGTGAAGGGCCAAGGACAGCACTGAGATGTGGGGAAATGCGGGTCCTCACTGCACATGGAGCTTTGGGCTCTGAGCAGCAGTCGCCTCAGAGAAAGAAAGCCTCCCTCCCTCCCTCCGTCCCTCCCTTCCAATAATCCACAGAGCCCAGTGTGTGCTGAGCACCACGCCAGGCACTGGGGATCCAGATGCAGAAACACCCCCAGTGGGTCTTCCAGTGGCCGGGGAGGGCAGAGCCGGGAATGGCCACCAATGAATCAATACACGTCCCCCCCCCAAACATTTCACTGCAGTTGTCAACACCTACCATGAAACAAAGAGGAAACCGGTAGGACGTTTTACTAAATACTTTTTATCCACGTAAAAATGTGCTGCACGGCGACACACCTGGCTCTGGGGCGGGGTGGGGGGGGCATCATTTCTTCCTCACGCACCTCTGAGGTGTGAGCTACCCTAGCCTCCACCTGAGAGGTGAGGGCAACTCAGAGAGGCGAGCGCACCTGCCTGGGTCACAAGCCAGGACAGGCAGGGCCGAGGCTCCCGGCCCGCGGTCTCTCCAAGTGTGTCCCCCCGCAGTCCCCGAGAGCCGTGCCGAGTCCCGGCCCAAACACAGGCAGGTCTCAGGAAGCCCCCAGCCACGCCATCAGCACGTCCCACGCCTGCGTGAGGAGGTCTGAGGTAGGCCGGCCAGCAGCGGATACAGAGATGGACCAGCGTGTCGGGGGGCGGATGGCAGCCCAGGGGCATGTGCGAGAGGAGAGGTGGCCGCAGCGCCTTCCAGCTGTCTGTCCCCCACCCCTACGCTGCAGGGCCTCCCCTACTCAGAACCTGGACTGCTACGGACTTAAGGTTCTTCTTTAAATCAATCTGCCCTTAAATGCATTTTAAAGGAAACCATCACTCCAGAGATAGGAATGCAGCCTCCCTGTCGCGTGTGGCCAGGACGAAGAACACAAGAACTGTCTACAGACGCCAACGTCCCTTAGTGCCTCGCCTGTGTACGTACCACCTAAAACCACTTCGAGTCCCTTCGGACAGTCTACACGGCTGTGCCCATTCGCCCACTCCCCCTAACTGTATGGCGGGGCTTAAAGGCATAGAAAAGCGTAGGCTTAGCATTTGCTCCAGGAGTTCCCGTGGAGGTGAGGGACAGAAGACAAGGGTGACCACCACATGTTAGTTCTGGGCCTCCCTGGTGGCGCAGTGGTTGAGAGTCCGCCTGCCAATGCAGGGGACACGGGTTCGTGCCCCGGTCCGGGAAGATCCCACATGCCACGGAGCGGCTGGGCCCGTGAGCCATGGCCGCTGAGCCTGCGCGTCCGGAGCCTGTGCTCTGCAACGGGAGAGGCCACAGCAGTGAGACACCGCGTACCGCAAAAAAAAAAAAATGTTAGTTCTTCAGCGTATATGTTGGCACAATATTGATTTGAGTCGGGGAGAGATGGAGCTGGTCATTATATTTTTCTCTGGCTTTGAAATGATCCATAATAAAATTAGTTCGAGGTTTAAAAACATTAGTGACCCCACCTCTACTGATCAGTAGAAATAAAAGTCTGGTGAACTGCCTGCAGCAGAGACTCAGGCGGTCCAAGTTATCCACGCCCAGACCAGGGCTGTCTAGAGGCCTGGGAAGACCTGGCCCACAAGGGGTGCAGAAGGCTGCTGTCCGCAGGTCCCAGCCTAGAGGATCCCATGGGGGTCTTTATTTATCCATGATAAATGGATAAATAAAATGTGGTGTACCCATCCAACGTAACATTATTCAGCCATAAAAAGGAATAAAATACTGATACCTGCTACAATATGGGTGAACCTTGGAAGTGTTCCAAGTGAAAGAAGCCAGTCACACACACATACACAAAAACATACATATATATACTATATGATTCCAATATGTGAAATGTCCACAGAGACGGAAGGCAGATTAGTGGTTACCTAGGGCAGGGAGGGGGCACGGGGGCAAAGGGAGTGACTGCTCATGAGTACGGGGTTTCTTTTCGGGGTGACAGAAAGGCTCTAAGTGTTTTAAAATAAGATTATGGTGATGGTTTCACCACTCTATAAATATACCAAAAGCTATGGAATTTTAAACAGGTGACCTTTATGGTTCGTAAAGTATTTCAATAAGGCTGTTTTAAAAAACAAAACCAGGTACACAGAGGCACCTGGGCTGAGCTTTTGATTTGAAGAATGCCTGGGTTCCGCCTCTCACCTCTGCCACAATCACACTTCAACCTCCCCTGTCCCTGCCCTGGGCTCTGAATCAGACTCAAGCCCTCCCAGGGGTCACCCTTCGGGTCCCTGATCAGAAACCCAAAGCCATTTGCTGACTCTGGGCAGCCCTGACAGCCTCAACACAGCTGCCTCAAAGAACTACAAAGATGGCGAAGCCTGTAAAATTCGCCCCTTCTGAAAACACGAAGTGGTGAAGGAAAGGGAGGGCCTTCCTCTGCCCAGGGCAGTCGTGGTGGGGACACCACGGCGGAGGTGACTCTGAGGCTGGCAGAGCCACCCGTACACACAGACGTGCCCTTTGTTAGCAGGTGTGTGGAAAAAGGACCACACAGAGGCCCAATCCCGCCCACAGGCGTCTCCAGAGTTGGTTTCCTTCTTACACAAAGTGCAGATGAAAAATACAAAAACTGTGAATCACTATGCTGTACACTTGAAACGTACAGAATACTGTCCATCAACTATACCTCAATTTTAAAAAGATGCAGATTACTGCCATCCATCAAATATTTCCTGAGTATCTATTTTGTGACAAAACTTATGATTTTTCTGGGAATACCACGATGAAACAAGACGTTATTGGACCCTGAATTCTCAGAGCTCGTGATCTTGCAGAGAAGAGAGGATTCAGAACTAAGCAATCAATCAATCCATTGATTTCAGTGAACACAGAGTGAGGGATGCCCAACCTGGGTGGGCAGAGCCTGGTCTGAGGAAGTGATGCTCTTCCTGAAACTGAAGTCTCAGTGGGATTAATGAGACAAGTCAAGGAGGCAGAGGGAACTGTCTAGGCAAAGGCCATGAGGTGGGAGCAGCACAGAGCTCTGAAGTCCCCAAAAAGAGGCAGAGTGAGGGGCCAGGGTGTGAGCTAGGCTGGAGGAGGGGGTGTGGACCCAGTCCATGCAGTGTCTTGTGGTCCTTGTCATGAGCACGGTGAAAGACAAGTGCTGAAGACAGAAGTGGGTCTCCAGAGGATTCTTGCAGCTGGTGACACAGAAGGGACCCCAGGTGAGGGAGGGACAAAAGGGCACATGCTTTGGGTCCCACAGGCCTTCTGGTACCAGCTGCAGGCTGGGGACCCCTCTCTGGAACTGTGATTCCTCATCTTAGAAAGAGCAGGGTCACTCCTGCCCGGCCGTTCCCAGGGGTCACGTGGCAAGAGCTGGACCAGTGCTAGCGGTGCTCTCGGAGACCCCTCGCATGTCGAAGACCCCTGCAGAGCTGACAGCCCAAGGACCTGGGACCCCACCAGGTCGCCACCATGGGTTCAGGGATCTTTGTCAGGCAGAAGCCTGGGGCGTTGCAGGTGCCCAAGAAGCGGGTCTCCGTTGACCAAATCAATGACTGCGCACAGGGGCGTCGACGCATCGCTGCTCCAAAAGTGGGGGGCTCAGCATCCTCAGGACCTACATCAGCTCCTGCCCTCCAGACCTGAGGTTTCTCCTGAGGCTCCAGGGACCCTTCCTTACCCGTCACAGAACAGAATTAAACCAGCAAACTCAAACGCTTAAAAAGAACTGCTCCAGCCGCAGTCTCTGTCCAAGCTATTAGGGAAACAATGGAAGAGGGTCCAGAGGGCATCCCCCAGGGTGGGGACTGGAGGCCAAAGGAGAGGGAAGGGTGAAGACAAAGCAGGTCCCACGGAGCCCACGGTGAGGAGGGGAGCCCCGCCCTCTGCTGGTCGCAGAAGGAACTGCGCCCAACAATGGCCTGTGGAAACTTCCCCTGACCTGAGGGCTGACCTAGCCTTGAACTTGGCTTCTTTTGCCCTTTGACCTTGCTGGGGTTTCCATCACCAGCCTTGCCCATAAGGCTACCCAGGGTGGTGCTCAATGCAATACCAGCTGTGGCTCTTTTCTAAACACGCCCAACTCTTCTAAAACAAAAGCCTCCATGTCACCAACCATGGTCCCCGCCCTGAAAGGCATCGGCAGCCAGAGCTGGCCTGAGAAACGGCCGTGGGTGTCCCCAGGCTTAGCCCTCCTCAGAGTGTCTTCCGTGCTCAGGCTATCTAGAGCCGGAGTCTAAGACCCGGGCACGAGAGGCGGTTCCATCACTTCCTGTGTCCCCTCTAAGCCCGTGTGAGTGGGGGAAGGGCCTCCCTCGTAGGGTGCTGGCATTCGGTCCCAGCACTCGGGACACAAAAAGTCCTCTGGGGGCTTCCCTGGTGGCGCAGTGGTTGAGAGTCCGCCTGCCGATGCAGGGGACACGGGTTCGTGCCCCGGTCCGGGAAGATCCCACATGCCGCGGAGCAGCTGGGCCCGTGAGCCATGGCCGCTGAGCCTGCACGTCCGGAGCCTGTGCTCCGCGACGGGAGAGGCCACAGCAGTGAGAGGCCTGCGTACCACCAAAAAAAAAAGTCCTCTGGTGCAAGACGCTGGCCTTCTGATGTCTTACGTGCCCCGAGCACATCCAGGCCGCCGCGAGGGCCCCACAGGATGGCAGGGATGGAGGCAGAAGAATATAGAGCAAGAAGCCAAACCAGGGGAGGGATGGGGGCGCCCTCTGCAGGAAGGACAGAAAACAGCCCCAGGCAGCTCCTGCTTGTGTGTCAGGGGTGCGTTGGAGCACCAAGCCGAAAGTCTCAGGGGACCTCCCATCCTGGGTACATCCTATACACCTCCCTTGCTGGAGGATGCGTGTGCCCTGTTTCTAGCTAATGAAGGGAGTGGGCTGGCTTCCTCTGTGGGAAACACCGCTGATGGACGGACGGAGAGACACACAGAAAAGGCAGCTGTCACCATCACCCTGGCAGGTGCTGATGGCAGCGTGCCTGCCTCCTGTCCGAGTGTCCTGCGGGGTCTGGAGCTCCAGCAGCCACGCTGTGACCCTGGAGTGACACACGTGAGGATGGGATGCCAACAACTGTGGAGAAAGGGATTCTGAAAGACATGGATGATTAGAATGTTAATAATAAATAAAAGGGCAAACTGGCAATGCTCTTCAGCAGTTATGCTCACCGCCCCGACGGTCCAGCCACTTGACTCTGACTTTTTTTTGTGTGTGTGTGTGTGTGGTATGCAGGCCTCTCACTGTTGTGGCCTCTCCCGTTGCGGAGCACAGTCTCTGGACGCGTAGGCCCAGTGGCCATGGCTCACGGGCCCAGCCGCTCCGTGGCATGTGGGATCCTCCCGGACCAAGGCACAAACCCGTGTCCCCTGCATCGGCAGGCGGACTCTCAACCACTGCGCCACCAGGGAAGCCCTTGACTCTGACTTTTAAAAGAAGATAATTCGTGTTTAAATAATGGTCATTGTCACCCAGACACTTTCTCTTTCCTCCAATTCAACGCGTACACTGTAGTATGTTTACTGGATTTATATTCTAACGGGGCTTGTTTCCTTTCCCTTGGGAGACCCCAGAGCTGGGTTTACTGCCTCACCACACACGGATTTATGTCTCTAACAACCCATCGCAGGAACGGAAGACAAAGTCTTTTACCGTGTAACAGTTCAAACACGGCATCGAGCCCGATCCATAAATTACAGAAAATTCGTAGCACCAGGTTTATAGTACTTTAAACTTTTAAAAATACTTCCTAAGTTCCTTGGCTGGAGCAATAATTCCAAGAATCCACTTGTGCAAACCTATAAATAATGATGGCTGTGTCCGTATTTTCATAGACGCTGTGATCGCTTTCAGAGTCTACATTTCACTAACCTGCTGGTGCAGTTTAAAGCTGGTGGCTCCACGGGGATTTCATGGGGGGAGGGGCAGTTATTTAGGCAGTTAGATCCTGGTGCGGTCACCAGTCCCCATTCTGGAATATTAACAATAGTGCCAGTGACTTCCACGGCAGACGGGGGAACAGCATTCATTTCTGTGTTTAGTGGAGGCTACATCAGCCCATCCACTTGGGGTGCAGCAGAGATCACTCCTGGCACTTCATGTGGCAGTTTTGGGGGGCCTCTGGCCCTCATGGTTCATTCTTTTCAAGGGCTACCTGGGGTACCATGGTGTAAAAGGCAACCCCAGGATTTTAGGGGAATGGGCCCTGGGGGTCTGTTGGCAGGAGGGAGTGGAGGGGCAGACATCTAGAGTGGGGTTGGTTCTAGCTCCGACCAGAACCTGGAACACACAGCAAAGACGGGGGGCTGGCCCTGCATTCGGAAAGGCATGGGTCTGAAGACCACATGGAGCCACCAGCCTTGATCCAAGACATGTGTCCTAAAGAACATGAGGCCCCTGTTTGGGGTTTCATTGATTGATTCACTTATTCATAGTATGTGCCAGGCAATGCAGGGGGTGGGGAAGGGGAGAGGAGGGCTCCCTCCCAACAACAGCATGTGCAAAGGCCCTGGGGTGGGAGCACTGGGCAGTTTGAAGGGCTGAGAAGGGGCTGGGTAGCTGGAGTGCTGGAGGCGGGGTGGCATGCGGTGAGAGTGGGGGACAGTCCCCAGGACTCAAAGGGCCTCATGACCCATGGGGCAGAGAACAGACTTTATCTTGGGAGGAATGAAAAACCCGGGAGGGTCTCCAGCCAGGAAAGAAAGAGAACGGATTTCCCTTCTCTTGGAAGGTTATGGGGCCACTGGAGGGAGGCAAAAGGGGCTGGGGAGATGAGGGGGGTGGACAGGGGCTGCTGCATTCAGACAGGGAGAGACACAGGCAGCCTAGAATGCAGGGTAGTGGGCAGAGCCCGGATACATTGTAACTATGTATGTTTCCCCCACTCCTGATGCAAAGGTACCATGCCGCTGAACTGCAATAAAAAAAAAAAAAAAAAAATTCCTACACACGATTACTGTTACAATTCAGATAGTTACCAGCTGATTTACGTGCTCTATAATTCGGGGATTACGGGCTCTATAATTCGGGGATTACGGGCTCTATAATTCGGGGAGGGGGTTGTTTTAACAGCAGGATTCCTCGAAGCTGGACCCCGCTGCTCTCCCCCCAAACTCATGCAGCTGATTTAACTGGATCTCACCACAGTGGTGTCGCCCTGTCCGCACCTAGTAGCTCACTATGGGCCGGTCCCCGGGCTAATCCACTTACCCACAGTGTGGATGGCAGAATTCTAATCTCCCCGGATTCCCAGCCCCAGGTTACTCAATCAAACTTGATCCTAGGCACTGCCCTGAAGGCTTTTGCGGACGGAACCAGGGTTATAATCAGCTGACCCGAAGACAGGGAGATTATCCGAGATGATCCAGACGGGGCTGTGTAATCACAGGAGCCCTCAAAGCAGAGGGAAGACAGAAGAGCAAGAGGGGTGCAAAAGGCGGACCAGGCATCCGAGGAGGATGCGGCCCACCACTGCGGGCCCTGAAGGGGCCAGAAGCCAGGGAGCACAGCGGCCTCTGGAAGCAGAGAAGGACCCCCCAACAGCCCACAAGGAAACGGGGACCCGGGTCCTGCAGCCTGTGAGCAGGACTCGGCTTCCCTCTCAGAACGCCAGGACCTGCCCGCACCTCGACTCTGGCCCGTGGGCCCCAGAGCAGGGCACTGCTGAGCCCACCACACCTCTAACCCACAAGGGACGTGTGACGATAGACACATGTCACTTAGCCCGCCAAGTTCGTGGTCCTCCGTTTCAGCAGCCACAGAAAAGGAACACACGCATCCTCCCGTTCATCCTCCCGGGTGACCAAGGACGCCAGCCCTGGTGTTATCCTCCACCCACAGGAGGCCCAGGCTCGGGGAGGGGGGGTCATGCAGGTCTGCCGGACTGCAAGGGTCCTTCTCCCAACCCTGCACGACCCTGGGTGACCCCGCATAGACCACCTGGGAAGAGGGATGTGCGCACATCCAAGGTCAACCCAAGATTCAAACAGAAGGGCACAAACCACACAGGAGGACAGGTGGCGTCGACCACCCAGGTGTCCCACCTGCGGGGCACAAAGCCACCTGCAGGGCAGGGCTCTCTCCTGCCACCAGACCCCTTGTTTCCAAGTCAGGCACCTCCAAGGTGCAGCCTGAGTTGGGGCATTCACTAAGGACCCCTGTATGAGGTACCAAGAACTAGCACTGTCTTCCAGAACAAAAGGTAGAGAACATAAATTCTGAGGCAGGAACAAGCAAAGGGCTAAGAATCCAAAGTCTGCCAAAGTCGATTGCCCAGGTTCAGGTGCAGCTCCGGCAGCTGTGTGGCCTTGGGCAAGTTACTCCATCTCTTTGAGCCTCGGTTTTCCTCATCTGACAAATGGGGTCACACCTCCTATACAGACATGCAGGCGAAGGGGCAGAGCTGAGGACAGGGCTCGGCCCGGCGTCCGGCCCCGGCTCGTGTGATATCACTGTCCCCTCAAAGGAGATTTCATCGTGGCTTCTCCCACCGTGGTGACTCCCATACAAAGCCGCTGCAAATGATCGTTTCAAAACATCCGTCACTTTCATCATAATTCTCCAAGTTAGAAATCACTCTGCTCTACAAATGAAAGGCATCCCTCCTCTTACTTTTTATCCTCCCAATACTTAACGAAGAGGTAAAAACTTGGAGCTAATTTACCATGATTTTTGGGTGTGGCTTATAGGAAAAAGCACAGACAGCAAAGCCGTTAAAATAAAAATAGAAACAGAAATTTGCAGCAGCCTCTCGGTGCTGGCATCCCATTATCTGAGGGCGTGTGAATTACAGGAGTTAAAAGAGATTTAGTCACAGACGAAAGATAACATTCCTTTCCACACAGCTGTTCTGGACACTATTAAGTGGAGAGAAACAGTCCTTCACTTGTATCAGAAACCTCATCTAGGGCAGGGTCTATTTCTGGTCCTTACCCTGTGGGTCAGTGGCAGTGACCCCACCATCCAAATATACGATGCACACAATGCAGGCAGCAGGATGCCTGCCTGACTTCCGGGAGACCTGCTGGTGGCAGAATCAGACGGGACAGACTGGGAAACAGATAAGGCAGACGCTTTGATTAAGACTCGGATGGAGGTGCCTGCCAAGGGCACCTGTCAGTACCTGTACAAAGTACGCGGGGTCAGTATTGGAGAATGGGGCCCAGGTAGGCCTCCATACACCTGTTTCAAGTTTGCTGTAGGAAGGGTGTGTAAATAATTCGAAACGGTCTAAAAATACATGCTTTCAGAAGAACAGGGTAGCCTCTCAAATAGAGATGCTTTGGAGAGACTGTGTGCTGCTTCTTGCAATTCTGGAGGGAAAGTGCTGCTGAATTGGGGGCTTTTTCTGCTAAATGGGTCTCCTCTGCAGAGAAGCCAGAGGCTCAGTGTTAGAACAGATGCTGTCCGAAGGAAGAAACTTCTGGAGCCCAAGGATGGCTCTCTCCATGGGCTGAGAAAAGGCAGAATTTCCCAGCCCCACCTGTGGTTCGTGCTCTCGGTAAGGCCACCTGCCATGTGCCAGGCACAGGTGTGCACACAGCAGTGAGCAGGTCGCCGCAGGCCTGGGTCGATACTGGCTGGGAAAGATGGAGCACTAACAAGAGAATGAACAGACGGCCATGGTGCTGGGGTCTCCAGGACCCCCCTCAGGTTTGGGGACTCACTAGAGGGGCTCCCTGAACTCAGGTCCACTCGTATTCACGGCCGTGATTCACTACAGAGAGGACATGGAGCACAGTCAGCAAAGGGACAAGGCGAGTGGGTGACTCCTGGGTAAACCAGGCACAAGCTTCCAGAACCTTCTCCCTGTGGAGTCACGGGACACACTTAATTCCTCCAACGAGGAGTTGGTACCACACGTGTGACAGGTGGTCGCCCTGGGAAGCTCATTGGAGACTCAGCGCCCAGCGTTTTTCTTGGGGGGCTGGTCCCGTGGGCACCCTCTGCCCGCAGGGAGCAGGAAGGCAGACCCCAGAAGGAAAACCCCAGAAGGAAGGCAGGGCTCCAGCGTGCACCCAACTCTCCGTGCAAACAGCGCAGGGAGCCACTCTCCCAGCCTGAGACGGAGGGGCCCTTCCCAAGTCCACGTTCTCAGAGGCCAGCGGAAGGCCGACCCCTCGAGGAGGCCTTTCTAGGGAGAGCAGACAGGCTGCTGGGTCGACTCTTTCGTGCAGGCTCAGCGGTGAGGGCCACACGGGAACTGGGAAGGGGGCTGTGTCGGGGTCATTCAGATGGTGTGGCCGGTGGTATTTTCCAAATACGGCCAGGATACGACCCCACCTCACATCTCACCACATGGGTCTGCACGGCCCCCATTAAGAGATGGGTGTCTAGTGTCACCTCACACCAGAATGGCCATCATTTAAAAATCTACAAACAATAAATGCTGGAGAGGGTGTGGAGAAAAGGGAACCCCCCTACACTGTTGGTGGGAATGTAAATTGATACAGCCACTATGGAGAACAGTATAGAAGCTCCTTAAAAACCTAAAAATAGAGTTAGCATATGATCCAGCAATCCCACTCCTGGGTATATATCTGGAAAAAACCATAATTCGAAAAGATACACGCACCCCAATGTTCACTGCAGCACTACTGACAATAGCCAGGACATGGAAGCAACCTAAATGTCCATCAACAGAGGAATGGATAAAGAAGATGTGGCACATATATACAATGGGATATTACTCAGCCATAAAAAGAATGAAATAATGCCATTTGCAGTGACATGCTTGGACCTAGAGATTGTCATACTGCGTGAAGTAAGTCAGACAAAGAGAGAAAGACAAATATCTGATATTGCTTATATGTGGAATCTTAAAAAATGGTACAAATGAACTTATTTACAAAACAGAAATAGAGTTACAGATGTAGAAAACAAGTTTATGGTTACCAAGGGGGAAGATGGGGGAGGAATAATTTGGGAGATTGGGGTTGACATATACACACTACTACATATAAAACAGATAATCAACAAGGACCTCCCATACAGCCTAAGGAACTCTGCTCAGTACTCTGTAATGAACTATATGGGAAAAGAATCTAAAAAAGAGTGGATATATGTATATGTATAACTGATTCACTTCGTTGTACAGCAGAAACTAACACAGCATTGTAAATGAACTATACTCCAATAAAAATTTAAAAGAAAAATTGTTAAATAAAAATTTTTAAAAAGAGATGGGTGTCTGCTTCCCTACCCCCAATCTGGGTGGGCTGATTCTACGGCAGAAGTGATGAGGTGTGACTTCCAAGGCCAGATCACAAAAGGTGTCAGAACTGGAGGCTGTGTCTCTTGGAAGCTCCCTCTTGGGACCCAAGCTCCCATGCAAAGGTCTCGTGAAGCGGACCTGAGGCTCAGCCCACAGCCCCGCTGAGCTCCCCGCAGACAGACAATGGCACTAACCTCACAGGGGGTCTGGACTGAATTGAGTCCCCTCAAAATTCATGACCTTAGGGCTTCCCTGGTGGCGCAGTGGTTGAGAGTCCACCTGCCGATGCAGGGGACATGGGTTCGTGCCCCGGTCCGGGAGGATCCCACATGCCGCGGAGCGGCTGGGCCCATGAGCCATGGCCGCTGAGCCTGCGCGTCCGGAGCCTGTGCTCCGCAACGGGAGAGGCCGCAACAGTGAGAGGCCCGCGTACCGCAAAAAAAAAAAAAAATTCATGAACTTAAGCCCCTCACCCCCCTAACCCCCAAATGTGATGCTGTTTGGAGACAGGGCCTTTAAAGAGGTGATTATGGTTAAATGAGGTTGCTGGGGAGGCCCCAAACCAGCCTAACTCGCGTCCCTAGAAGAAGAGGAAACCTGGACACAGAGAGACAGCGGGGCGCACACAGAGGACACGGGCCACGTGAGGGCACAGCCGTCGGCAGGCCAAGGACAGAGGCCTCGGACGGAACCTTGATTCTGGACTTCCAGCCTCCGGAACTGTGAGAAATTTAATTTCTGTGGTAGTTTGTTATGGTAACCTTACCAGACTAATACACCAGCTGTATTAGTCAGGGTTCTCCAGAGAAACAGAACCAGTAGGAGATGTACAGACATACAGACAGACACTGATTATGAGGGACTGGCGCATGGTTATGGATGCAGAGAAGCCCCATGGTTTGCCAGGAACAAGGCGCAGACCCAGGAAAACCAGTGGTACAGGCCCCGTCCAAACCTGAAGGCCTGAGAACCAGGATGCTGGTGTCCAAGGGCAGGAAAAAGAAGAGGGACGGCTCAGCTCTGAGCACCCAGGACTCCTGGATTCCGTCCCGGGAAAGACCTCATGAAGATTCACATACTCGCACCCAGTCACTGGTGGAACTAGTCACCTTTCCAGAAAATATTACAATTATGCAAAATCAACATCCTCCCAGGCAACCAAGGTCACCAGTCTCCAAAGGGCACCAGGCACCCCACCCCACCTTCTCCTCCCTCCCCCCACAACTGCAGAGGACACGGTGCAGACCCCAAGTCACCGGGACACGGCCCCTCTCGTCACCACCGTCCCAGCTGGCTCCCCAGTCCGGCTGGGAGGAGTGTGATGCAAGGGGTGTGAGCTGCTGTAGTGGTGTTTTTCCTTAAAATAAACTGCAGCTGAGTTTTGGAAGAAACCCCAAAGGCAGCAGGTTGCCTTAATGAAGCTCAAACAGAGGAGATGGGGTCGGGGGACTCAGTGCCCTGGTTTTATTAAGTCACGAGGACGCAGGTCTCCACGGGCACAGGGGGAGGGCTCCTTCTGGGGGGATGGGGGAGGGAGAAGCGGCAGGGCCATGAGGAGGAACCCCTGGAATTCTCCAAACAGCTGACTCCTGTGGGCCGCTGCTTCCTGGTAAAAGGGGTTTCTCAAATGCAAAATGAAACGTTGATTGTTACCAATAAAACCATATATTTTCAAATCAGAAACGAAACTCTTGCCCAAAACCTGCTTCAATGTTAGGTTCGGGAGACATGGTCTGCCCCGTTGTCACGTGCCTGCCCCCCAGGCCACCTTTCCTCCTCTGCCCATAGGCACGGCTGGACGTTTCCACCAGAACCGATGGTTCCCTGAGTGAAACATTTGACTCCTGGATCCCTGATTAAAAATCTGTATTCAGGAGAGATAAATTAGGAGCTTGGGATTAACATATACACACTATTATATAGAAAACAGATAAACAACAAGAACCCTGTGTAGAGCACAGGGAACTATATTCAATATCTTATAATAACCTGTCATGGAAAAGAATCTGAAATACATATATACATGTATAATTGAATCACTCTGCTGTACACCTGAAACCAATACAACATTGTAAATCAACTATACTACACTTTTTTTAAAAATCCGTATTTTTACCTCATACTATTCACAGAAGTAAATTACAGTGGATTAGAAACATAAATGTAAAGAAAAAAGCTGTACACTCATTAAAAGGAAACATGGGTGAAGATGTTTATGACCAACTGTCCTGGTTTGCTTGGGACTCAGGGGTTCTCAGGACACAGGACTTTCAGTGCTAAAACCAGGACCATCCTGGGCAAACTGGGGCAAGGTGTTTGCTCTAAATGTGAGGCAGAAAGGGATTTCTTAAAGAAGACACTTAAGGCAAAGACATAAAGAAAAAGCTTGATGGGGGCTTCCCTGGTGGTGCAGTGGTTAAGAAGCCGCCTGCCAACGCAGGGGACACAGTTTCGAGCTCTGGTCCGGGAAGATCCCATGTGCCACGGAGCAACTAAGCCTGTGCACCACAACTACTGAGCCTGCGCTCTAGAGCCCCTAAGCCACAACTGCTGAGCCCACGCGCCACAACTACTGAAGCCCACGCACCTAGAGCCCGTGCTCCGCAGCAAAAGAAGCCACCGCAATGAGAAGCCCGCGCACTGCAACAAAGAGTAGCCCCCGCTCGCCGCAACTAGAGAAAGCCCGCGCGCAGCAACGAAGACCCAACACAGCCAAAAGCAAATAAATAAATAAATAAATAAATAATTTTTTTTAAAAAAAGCAAAAGAAAAGGCTTGATGAACTTCACTCTTCAAAAGTGAAAACGTGGGGATGGAAGGTACAGCTTGGTGACAATAGTTAATGGAAGTGTACTGTACATTTTAAAGTTGCTAAGAGAGTAGACGGCAAAAGTTCTCATCACACTCACACTCACACACACACACACATAACTCTTTGTGGCAATGAACGTTAACTAGACTTACTGTGGTGATCATTTCGCGATACATACAAACAGTGAATCATTGCATAATATACCTAAACTCATATCATGCTCTATGTCAACCATATCTTAAGAAAGACAAACTTAAAAACTTCTACTCAACCAAAGACACGATAAACAAAATTAAAAGCCAAGCCACAGGGAGATCTAAAATCTCTGTAGCAAACAGAGGATTAGAACCCAGAACACACAAATAGCTCTTACACACCAATTGCAAAAAGAAACTAACAACCCCACAGCAAAGAAGCAACTCACAGGAAGTGAAATCCAAAGGGCCAATTAGCATGAGAAAAACCTTCTCCAGCAATCACCGGAATACAAATTAAACCAAGAAGTCCCACTCTTCTTCTGTGGGACTGACAACCTTCAAGAAACTGACCTAGAGAAGCTAGCTCCTCAGACACTGCCCTTGGGGGTGACAGAGCCACTGTGGGAAACAATTTCACTAAACCAAGTAAAATTTACAACAGGCTCTTTCTATGCCCCAGGACTTCCATGTCTTAGAACGCGCCCTGTAGAGAAACACTTGCACAAATGCACCGAGAGGACGTTCACAGGGGCACCGCCGGGAACAGAGGGTCTGAGGATGCCCTCCACGGCCAGCAGCCACAGAAAGTCTCAAACGGTGGAATATTCTAAAGCAATTAGGAAGAATCCACGAACCCAGATAAATCTCCCAGACATGCTGTTGAATAAAAACAGTAAGTTTCCGAACAAGACAGCTGTATTCAAACGCCACCTCTTTAAAAACACTTACAGGAAACCATCCTGTACATATTCTACCGAGACCCACACGCACATGTCAAGACAGTCTGGTGGGAAAAACACTCATGGTAACAGGGGCTCCCTCCAAGGAGGGACAGGGAAGGAGTGGTTTTCCAAGGAGATCCTGTAATGTTTTCACTTCTCACTTGGAGAAGATGTTCATGAAATACTAATGTAATTATATATATTTTTTGTTTGTTTGTTTTTTCCTCCGAAGAAACCTATTGCCTGCATGGGAGAACATCTCATGCATTCATCTGACAAATATTTACCGAGTGCCAACTACAGGCCAGACCCGTTCTAAAGCCTGAGGACCACTCATTTCCCTTCAAGCAAAAATGGAGTGATCAGCCAATTCACCTTGGCCAAGTTCATCAGCCAGCTTTAAGATGATGGGGCACAGATTTGGGTGGATGAGGGGTAAGTGGCGGGAAAATGCCCTGGGCACCTGGGCAGGTGACGGGAGGGAAGGGAAGGTCTCGGCTGGATGGCAAACCCTCGCAGGACCTTCTACTGCTGCCTGGAGGTCGCAATCCCTGTCTTTGCCTTCAAACACAAACCTGTCACAGGAAAGAAGGCTGAGGCCAGATCCAGATTCCAGATCCACGGTGGGTTCTGCAGGTCAGGTGTGCACAGGTATGGGGTTCCCATGCTGCTGGGGCAGCTGGAAATGTGCTGGGGTTTGCAATGCCCAGTACCCACTCTCCTGCTGCTGCCATCACACTGATTTTCTCCGGGGGTCGGGGGGGAGGTCCTCAGGCCTGGCTACGGAGGTGATGCAGGCTCCACCTCTGGCTGGGCAGCCTGTGGACTGGCCCATGAGCTAGGACTCAGCCATGCAGCAACCCCCATTCCCAAGGGCGGGTGGTGGGACCCCGCCCGAGCCCTGGACAGCCAAAAGGATGCTAGCTGGAACTACTGAGACTGCCCAGCTTTGGATTTACCGTTTCCTAAATTGTTGGTCACTTGCTACCAGGAAAGTCTGCTAAATACACCTGGTTGTCATTATGATTTCCAAAGAATTGGGCAGCTCAGCCCCAAGCTGGGTCTTCAGAGCTGCTGCCTTTGGGAGCCTGGCGCAGCCCTAACTCTGAGCCCTGGGCTGGGCCAGGGAGACCAGCATTCCATTTCCAGTGGCCTCGGGCAGCCGCTAAAGCCACAACTTGTAACGAGCATCGGCTCAAACATGTCATGCTCTCATCCATCATTGCTTTCCCTTCAAAAAAATTAAAAACAAACAAACAACAACAACAAAAAAACCCACAACGCATTTGGTGCAGAAATATCCCAGTACAAGTCAGTGTTTCCAAATCCAACTTCGAAGTCTGGAAGAATAAGCAGTTCATTTGTTCCTAAATTAAAGCAGCACTGGACACAGAAACAGCCCATCAGCCCTTTAAGGTTGGGAGTTAGGATCTGCCCAAAGCAAGCTCCGGGAAGCAGCCACACAAATCAAGGGAGCACAGCTTCAGGTGGCAGCCAGACAGATCCCCTTCCGGTTCCAGGCGCTGGGAGCCCAGGGGACCCCTCCGCAGCCCAGCCATCAGAACACCCAGAGCGGCGGGCACATAGCCTCGCTTTACCCTGGGTCCCCGGACCCTTGTTCCAAACCAAAATTCGGTATTTGGACGGGGTCTTACCTGACCCAACACTGAAATGCAACACTGAAACGCAGAGACTCAGCCCGGCGCCGGGGAATCTCGGATGCGAGGCTCCAGGCCGCCCGCCCACCCGCCCAAAGCTTCAGACTCAGACAGACAACGGCCAATCTGGCACATCCTCGAAGCTGTCAGCAGGCCTCTCCAAGTGAACATGGCCTCCTCTCTCCAACCTTCCCCGCCACCAGTCTCCCTCCTCCTCCAGCGAGCCTTCCACAAGTCCACAGAAGGAGCTCCCACCCCAGGCTTAGACACAAAACCTAAGCAGCCAGCATCCCGAATTTCAGGCGCCCAAGGCTTCAGCAGGGCCTGTGAGCTCCACCACCTAAGGGTCCCGGGGCTGCCCACTGTCCCCACCCCCTGCCCTTCCAGCAGCAGGTGGCCCTCTCCCCACGGGGAGCCTGCTGCCACAGGACGGCCCCTCACGCAATTCCTGAGCCTAAAGTTGGCCAATGGCCTCATACTACACACGTGAAACCCCCCTAGCTCAATGGCCTCATACGACACACGTGAAACCCCCTAGCTCAATGGCCTCATACTACACACGTGAAACCCCCCTAGCTCAATGGCCTCATACGACACACGTGAAACCCCCCTAGCTCGATGGCCTCATACTACACACGTGAAACCCCCCTAGCTCGATGGCCTCATACTACACACGTGAAACCCCCCTAGCTCGATGGCCTCATACTACACACGTGAAACCCCCCTAGCTCAATGGCCTCATACTACACACGTGAAACCCCCATAGCTCATCACAGGATCCAGGGTCTGCTGGCCCACCTGGCCAGGCATGGCTCATCTCCCCTCCCCCAGGGTCTCCAGCCTCATGACCCTCTTCTGTTCTCCAGTGCCACCAAGTCCCATGCAGGGCCTCTGCCACTGCTCTTCCTCATGCTGGGAATGCTCTCGCCCCCTATCCTCACATGGCTCACTGCTTCTCCCCATTCAAGTCTGCAGCCAAACATCCCTCTTGGAAGACTCTCCCCTGGCCACCCCAGCTAAAGCAGCTCCCATCCTCAGTCACTGCCTCTCTGTCCTTACCTTCTTCCACCATTGCTCTGCACAGAGGTTATCGTTTACTTTCACTTTATTTACCCCTACACCCATTGTCTTTCTCCCCCCACCAGAATCAAAGCTCCCTGAGGGCAGGAAGCTGACCCCATTGCTCTGCAGCATTCCCAGCATGTAGGTCAGTGCCTGAGCCATTTTCAGTGAATAATACAAACACTTGCTGACCCGCTAAACAGTCGGCTTTCTCCTTGGCGAAAGTGGGTTAGCAGTGGCTGAGCCCTGCATCCTTCAAGGCCCCTACGAAAGCCACAGAACTATTTTAAAAATGCCCAACAATTGAAATGAGCATGTGGGGCAGGAATTACATCATGTCCACAGGCAGATCATACACTTGTGACGGCTCCGAATACACTGCCAAGAGGCTGAAGGTCACAATCTGAAATGTCCTTTCTCAAAATCTAACCCCAAATACGCCTTCCTATAAACTCAGTACCCAAGTAAAGCTTGGGGGGATGCTTTCAGGGGAGGAAGCTGGTGCTCGTGTGCACCCACTGTGTACAGGCACGGGGTGAGGGCGCCTCTGCCCCCACTAGAGGGTGAGTGCCAGGGTGGGGGCCACCTCCCTCTCGTCTGCTGCACCCCCCAAGGCTCTGCACAAGGCCTCACGCTTACAGGTGCTTGATATTCATGATGAGTGGATTCACCAACAGAAGGGCCGCCCATCATCTAGGCTGGGGCTCCCCTCACCACACAGAGGTGCCCCAAAGCTTCTCCGCGGGCTTCTCATCCTCAGGGCCCCGCAGAGGGCCTGGCACACAACAGGCTCTCAAATGACGCCTGCTGGTCCCAACAACCCCAGAGTCCCCTCCTTCTCGACCCAGTGACTCGGTGGATCTCAGAGTTTCCCAACCTCCGCACTGCTGGCCTGGACCTGCGCGTTCTTTTTCTTTCTTTTTCTGGGGGGTGGGGGTTGGGGGGGAGCTTTCTGGGCATCATTGGATGTTCAGCAGCCTCCTTGGCTTCTCCCCATTGGATGCCAGTAGAACTCGGGGGAGGAGTTGTAACAAACAAAACCGGAGGGGGGGACACCCCTGGTGAGAACCACTGATGTCTCTAAACCAGTTTCCAGACAAGCTGGATCCCAGAATCACCTGGGGCACTGGTTAAAAAGACAGACTCCAGGAGATTCTATGGTGCAGCCCTGGGGTGGGATCCCCCAGGGATTCCAACCAAGGGGCCACTGGGGTAAACACTGGCCTAACTCTCCTTGGGCCGCACCAGTGTTCAGTCTGGTTGCCAACTGTACCAACGGCCAGCAAATCCAGGCGAAGCTCTCTGGCCTCCACAAGGGGAGACCTAAGCCCCCGCCCACTCCCAGGTCCTCCCCGCTGGACCAGGTGGAGCCCTGCCATTTTCCAGCTTCCTCAGTCCCTCTCCTGAGATCCTGTCCCTTTAACTGTAGCTGGACCCGCTCCAGGAGCAGGTGTCTATCTGCAGGGGCCCTGGCAGCTCCCGCCCTGCACAGGTGGAGGGAGGCCCACTGTCCTTCCTGAGGGGACAAGGGACCAGGAACACGTGTGGAACTCTCACTGGGTAGCAAGCGCTGCTCACGTGATCCCAGCTACTGCCCCAAGACTTAAGTACTGGATCGCACCCCATCTTACAGATGCGAAAACCGAGGCACAGCGAAGTCAAGTGCCACGCGCACAGGCTCACGAAGCTAGTACAGGAGGGTTCCAATCCCGGGACCGCCGACGCCAAGGCCAGCGCTCCGGACCACTGTGCGCACTGACTGCCCTTGTTTGGGGACAGAGTGGCCCGCCTCGGCTGCGGGGACAGCCCGAGCCAGCAGGCGCCCACCTCCGTGCTGGGGACGCAGCGGATATCCCAGCCACCCCGCAGCGGCCCAGGGCAGGGCGCGTGCTCCCGGCCAGCCGCCCCCCAGCCCCGCGCCCGCCCCCCGCGCCGCGCGCTTACCTTGCGCCGGGCCTCGCGCGGTGGCGGCGGCGGCGGCGTCCCGGATCCCGAAGGCGCGGAGCAGCGAGAGCACGGGCGCCGGCCAGCGGGTGCGCCCCCCGCCCCGGCCGCGCATCCCGCCGGAGGGCCTCTCGGGGCTGCGTCGGCGGGGCCGCCCGGCGCCGCGCAAAACCCAGAGCTGCGGGAAGCGCCGGCGGGGAGGGGCGGGGCGGGGGCGGGGCCGCCACGCGAGGCCGGCCCCTCCGCCGGGAGGGGGCGCCGAGGGGCGCCGCCGTGACCTTGATCTCCAGGACCCGGCGGGCTCCGCAGCCCGGGATGAGGGACCTTAGAGCCAGGACGCCTTGGAAACGTTAAAGGGAGAGTAGGGCGGGAGGTGCAGCCGCCCGCGTTATTACGTTGTAAAGAAGCTGCCCAGTTGAGCCGCTGTGGGACGCTGGGCGAGTCGCTTGACTTCTCTGAGCCCCAGTGTTCTGGTGTGTAAAATGGGCGTGGAGAGGGTGAAAGGAGATGAGAGTGAGAACTGCGCCAGGGCCTGACCCTCCCGATGCGCGAGGCGCCTTGGCCACCTTTGCTATAACTGCTGTGAAACGCAGGAGTCATTACTGCGCTTCTCATACACTCGCTTTATATATATGTACATATGTAGTATTTATCTTTTTAATAAAATAAAACATTACTATTTCGCTTGACGACAACCGTATGTGGGACGCTTGCTGCCACCAACCAGCTCGAAACTGTGTGCCCAGGCCCCTCTCCCAAGGCCCTCTGAGCTCTAGTCCAATCACAACTCCTCCGCCCCCCACAAGCACCCGGGAGCCTTCAGTCTTGAGAGGATGAAAAGGCTCTGCTGACCCTGGGGGGTTTGCATTTGAGGCAGGGTCTCTGGCCTGAGATGGCCTCAGGGCCCTCATCAGCACCAAGGCCATCAGACTGACCGGCTCAGTGTAACAGGCACAGTTCCTGAGAGCCCGAAAGCGACAACACTCGTCACCGCCACCCAAATGCAGCTCTGCTCAGGGCCTCAGTGGTCCTCCTGTTCAGGCCCAGCAACTCCATGAGCAGGTGCAATCATACGGTCCATTTTACAGATGCAGGAGGGCAGGCAGCAAAAAGGAAGGACTTGTCTATGGCCACATGGATGCTGAGTGCAGTGCTGTCACGTGGGTGTAGCTGGGCCCACCCACCTGCATCCTCCCTGGGGTACACACACCTTCCAGCATCTCCCCCGCAGACCTCTCACTCCTCATCTTCAGAACTTCGGGATAATAATAACAACAGTTACCAGCTAACAGTAGGTGGCACTGTGCCGTCTATTCATATATTCATTTACCCTTTAGGACAACTCCTTGAGGAGGGTACAATTATTATCCCCGTTTTACAGATGAGAAAATACAAGTTCCAGAAGAGCAGGGACTTTGAATGAATTGTTGAGCAATTCATTCATAGGATGAATTGCTCCATCCTATTGCCTCTTCCACCAGCTCTCAGAGGGAGGCACAATGATCATCCCCCATTTTTTAGAGGGGGAAGCCGAGGCTCAGAGAAATGATGTAACTTGCCCTAGGAAGTTGGGATGAGGAAGCATCAGGATTCAAAGCCCAGTCAAGGTCTCAGTGCCTTTGCTCTCTGCCAGGCCCATTGGGCACACCCTGACGAACTCCTACACATCCTTCAAGACCCAGCTTAAGCACTGCCTCTGCTCCGAAGTCTGTCCTTCAGCCTCCCTGCTTCCCCACCCTATGCACTTGGTTCTCCCATGTCCATGTCCCCAGCCTCGGGTGCACCTTCTGTTGGGCACAAACGGCATCACTGTGCAGTCAGGCACCCACACATCTGCCCCACCCCCACTGGGCTGGGCTTCTAAGTGACAGGCACTGGCCCTAGTTGCTACCTTCCCAGGCCCACTCAGGTCAATGAACATCTGTTTTGCAGCCTCTGTCTTCCTCTGCTGGTAAAAAAATTTCCATTTGCCTCTGGGCATCTTCCTCCCTGAGGCCGGTGGAGCCAAGTTCCCTCCCTAATGCCAGGGGTGACCCAGTCTGACCAATCAGCATAGTCCAGCCTCAATTTGGCCTCAATAACCGATTCAGGAAAGTTTGTTTATGGAGGCACACACTTAGGACTTTCACCGGACTGGGAGAGGAGTCCTTTTAATCCACTGGTCCTGATGTGAGTGGTCAGTGCTTCTGGGAGCCATCACATGCTTCAGAATTGAAATAACATGGAAGGGGGAGGATCCCAGAGATGCTGGGGCTGAGCCCCTGGTTCCAGCTATGCCTGAAGGTAGCTGAATGGAGGGTTAGAATTTTCAATCACACTCTCCCTGCTATCTCCTTTCCCCCCTCAGCCTTGGTGTGAAAAGAGATCATTAGAATAGGAGAAAATATTTCCAAGTTATATAGCTAAAAAGGGATTAATATCCAGAACACAGAGAACTCCTAAAATCCAACAACAAAAACAATCAACTCAGTTCAAAAATGGGCAAAGGATTTGAATGATTCAACATTTCTCCAAAGATATACAAATGGCCAGTAAGCACACGGAAAGGTGTTCAACGTCACTAATCATTAGGGAAATGTAAACCAAAACTATAATGAGATATCACTTCACACCCATTAGGACGGCTATCATCAAATAATAATAAAAAACAATATTAAATAACAAAGGTTGGTGAGGATGTGGAGAAATGGAAAGCTCTGTATATTGTTGATGGGAATGTGAAGTGTAAAATGGTACAGCTGCTGTGGAAAACAGTACGGAGGGTCCTCAAAAACTTAAAAAGAGAATTACCATATGACCCAGCAATTACACTTCTGGATATATTTCCCCAAAAATTGAAAGCAGGGTCTCGAAGAGATATCTGTACACCCATGTTCATAGCAGCAATATTTACAATAGCTAAAACATGGAAGAACCCAAGTGTCCATTGATGGATGAATGGATAAGCAAAATGTGGTCCATCCATACAATGGAATATTATCCAGCCTTAAAAAGGGAGGAAATTCTGACACCTGCTGCAACATGGATGAACCTTGAGGCCCTGATGCTAAGTGAAATAAGCACCCCCAGAATACTGTATGATTGCACTTACCTGAGGTCCCTAGCGGAGTCAGATTCATAGAGACAGAAAGTAGAATGGTGGTTGCTGGGGCCTGAGGGTGTGGGGAACGAGGTGGTGGGGGGTAGTGTTTAACGGGGACAGAGTTTCCATTGGGGAAGATGAAAACGTTCTGGAGACGGACGGGGGTGACGGCTGCACAACAGTGCAAATGTGCTTCATACCACCGAACTGTACACTTAGAAATGGATATGATCGTAAGTGTTATGTCGTCTGTTTTACCACATAAAAATAAACCGGAAAAAAAAGAGAGGGGATGTCATACCTGAGATCAGGTTACAGAAGGACTACGGCATCTGTCCTGGGTGCTGTCTCCCTTGCTCTCCCCGATGGCGGGCAGCTGCCACACCCTGAGCCGCCCTTTGCAGGGCCCAGGCGTCAGGGACGTGACGGTGGCCTGCCACCCACAGCTGTGAGCCACTGAGTCCGTGAGACGGTGTGTGGCTGAGCGCCAGGGCGAAGGCCCTTCAGGGGAGCCTCCAGATGAGACGGTACCCCAGGGGCAAGCGGAACTCAGGAAGGACCTTCAGTCAGGGGCATCCAAAGTCCTGACCCACAGGGACGGCAAAAGAATAAGGCTGTCATAAAAAGACAATAATAAAAGGCAAAGTACGATGACAGGTCTCTCTCTCCCTGAATATCCTTCTCTCTCCCTCCCTCCCCGTCCTGCCATCCCTCCCTGTCCCCTCATCTCCCTCCCCCTCCCCCTCTCTCGGCTCCTGGGCTCCCCTGCCCATCGCCTTCGATGCCACTCATCTGTCTGCAGGTGACAACACCCCACATGACAGGACTGCATGGCCCTCCCGAGTCCCCACGACCAGGAGTGAAGCTGGCAAGCCCCGCCCAAGGCTCGGCAGACACCCCCGACCCAGCCGCTGGGGTCTGGGGTCCCTGGTCTCTTTGGGGGCTGAGCAAGTTCTTTCAGGAGAGAACGTGAGGGGGGAAGAAATGTGATGATAATTCACATTGAAGGAACACTTCCTACTGCCCGGCCCCGTGCTAAACACTTTATCCCACTTAATCTTTACAACAATCCAAGGAAGAAGGGATTATGACTTATCCCCCTCTTACAAATGAGGAAACGGAAGCTCACAGAGGTTACCCAAGGCCCCACGGCTAATGCCTGGATGACCGAGTTCAAGCCTGGGAGCTGGGCTCCAGGACCCACGCTCTTGGCCACGGACCATGTTACTTGCAGGCAGCTCCGAGGCCGAATGCAGGCTGGCTAGGCCAGCCCCTGCGAGAAATCCAGAGCGCTGAAGAGCCCACAGCTGCTCCCGGGATCCCTGAAGGCCCTTTAAGACCAGTCCTGGGTGCAGCATCTCCTGCCCACGAGGGCCTGTCAGTGTATTGATTTAGACCAGAGCCCCAGGCAGGCTGGCAGCAAGTCCCCCAGAAGAGACCCTGGCTGGTAAAGTGGACAGACGCCCTAGGACCTCCAGCAGTCTACAGCAGCAGGAGTGTCCTGAGCGGCAGGGGATGTGTCTGGGCCGCGGAACAGAGGAAAGGCAGCAGGACCCCCCGCTGACGGGGTCTGGGACAAGCCAGGGCTGAGAGAGGCAAGGCAGCGAACAGCTCTCCTTCCAGCCACGGCACAGGGCATCCACTTTGCCCAGCCGTCCAGCCCCCCACTGGAGCCTGCTCACTCCACCTCCGATGGGCTGAAATCCCAGTGCATCCGCCTGGAGCAGAAAGGGGATGCGCGAGCTCACAAGAGGAGGAGGGCGTGAGGGGCACAGCTGGGTCCACGCGCTCATCAAGAGACCTTCCTTCTCCTTCCCGATGCAGCCCCGAGACTGGCCTTATAACCCCGGCTACGTGACCAGCTCTGAGCCAACGGTTATCCCCAAGGGATGGAAGATGCTGACTGCCCAGGGCTGGTGGCCTGCACAAGGGATGGAGGTGGGGTGGGATCTGCTCACCTGAACCTCATGGCCTGAGACCGGGGGAGGGGAGGCACTCCAAACCCACTGGGGTCCCGCCACCTGGAGGGGGGCAGGAGAGGATCCGGGTGCTGGCCCAGAACGCTGCGCTCCAGGCCGGCTCTTCTCGCTTTTAAAGGTCTGTGCTAGACTATGCCATTCCAAGCCTCGTGTCAGAGGTACAAGTGGGGCAGCGGGGCTGTGACCAGAGCCGCTCCCGGGTGTGTGACCTGGACAGTCACAAGAGGCCCCATGCTCAGAAGGGCCCACCCTTGGTTTACGGCTCTGCTGTCACCACCTTGAAGTTCCTGACAATGTGTTAATAAGGGCACTGCATTTGCATTTGCAAATTGGGTAGCAGGTCGTGGCTGTGATCAGCTTCCCCTCAACACACACACACAACCCCAAAGCAGTGATGGTCCAAGTTCACTGTCTCTGTGTGTGCCAGGAATTCTTCCACATCCTCATGTCCCAAAGGAGGCAGATACGATGACGTCACAGGGTTTTCCCGGAGACCTGGGAAGGGGCTGGGAGATCGTCTACAAGGCTATAAAATCCAACTTCCCTGCAACTTATGGACAAGTCAGGCTTGGGGTCATGGGATCCAGTGTGCGTGTGTGTGTGTGTGCGCACGTGCACACCTGTGTGTTTCTCTCCTGGCCACCAAGAATCTGTTTTCCCTCCACACAGAGATTCTTAATGTCTAAACCCAAGTCGGAAGAAAATCAAGGTGTGCTCTGCAATGGTCTGGGACCAAAATGATTCACTTCTAATAAATCTTTTGTTTCGTTAGAAAAATCCATGAGACTTGCGCAGCATCTCCACACAGACAATTTCCCTCCGAATCTTCCAGTGACACTGATGCTCAGGGGACAGACAGGCTGTCGGCCTCCTTCAGTCCCTGGGCTGCAGCCAGGGCCCCAGGAGGGTGAGGGGCCTGGCGCCGTGACCAAGCCAGAGGCTCTTCTCCGACAGCTGGCTCCCTCATCCCAGCCCCATCCTGGCCCTGCTCTCCTTCTGCTGCTGGTGTCGGCAGAGGTTTCTACAGGGGTGGTCAGCTCTGGGCCTGGACACCCCAGTTCACATGGGACCACCCCCTCCTATGCTTGCTGTCCTGGTCTCATCATTAATATCACGCCCCAAAAGTACCCTCGTCTGGGTGATACAGTCTCCCTGGTGTGACGGTTAATTCTATGTGTCAACTCGCCTGGGCCAAGGGAGGCCCAGCTCAGAAGCTGGTAGAACATTCCTTTTGGTGTGTCTCAGAAGGGGGGTCTCCGGAGAGGTTAGCATTTGCATCAGAGGCTGAGCAAGGAGATGCCTCCCCAGCGTGGGTGGGGGTCACACAATCTCTTGAGGCCTGAACAGAACACATAAGTGGAGGAAGGGATGCCCTCTCTCTGCCTGAGCTGGACGTCTGTCTCCTGCCCACGGGCATTGGCCCTCCTGGTTCTCGGGCTTTTGGACTCAGACGGGGACTTGTGCCGTCCACCCTCACTTTCAGGCCCTTGCACTGAATTAAGCCCCAGCGTTCCCCGGGCTCCAGCCGGGAGGTGGCAGACCGTGGGACCCCTTGGTCTCATAATCACGTGAACAAATTTCTACAATGAGTCTCCTCTTCGGTGTCCCTCTCTGGCCTCTTGGTTCTGTTTACCTGAAGGAGCCAGACTCACACAGATGTTGGTGCTGAGTGTGGCTCTAGAGGAACAGAATTTTCAGCATGAGTTTTCTGAACCGGTTCTGGGGTTTCTGGAATCCACTCTCTCACCTGATTAGATTGAAAGATGCTGAGAGTCTATTTCCCGTAGTCAAGTGAGCGCTGACTGTCCGTGGCGTGAAGTGTTGGTAGAGACGCACTTCTCCTCGTCACCTCACCCTTGCAAGAACGAAGGCGCTCAGGGACCACAAGTGATGCTTTTGGAGATTTTGGGAAAACCAAGGAATAGAATGGTGTTGGTTGGTGGCTGTGACTGTCCCTGGACAAAGAAGTGAGAGAAAAGGATGGTCTTGGGGCTTCGGATTCGCAGCTCCAGCCCACAAATGCCCCAAGAGCTTTGGGGTGGGCCCTGATGGAGCCCTCGTGTCCTGTGGCCCCAGAGCTGAAACTGCTGAAAATCAGACACACAACCTCATCCTGACTGGACGGATCACACAGGTGAACCCCCAGCCTCGCCGGCGGTGAAAGGGAAGGTACTGATTTGGGAAGATTTGGGAAGAGGGGACCCTGTACATTGGGATGGGGGCTACAGGAAGACCCGCATGAGGTGGGCGGGGCAGGGCCTGAGGCTCCACCAGGCAGGAAAGCTGGCCTGTCACACGGTGTGTGGTGTGCGTCGGGCCGTGGGACCCGTGGCCCTTGTATGAGAGACTGTCTCTCTGGTCATCTCTGTGTGTCTCTGGATTTTGTTCCGGATGTCTCTCTCTCTCTCTCTCTCTCACTGTCTCTCTCTGTCTCTGTCTGTCTCTCTGCACGTCTGATTTTGGCCCGCAGTTCTCTGAGTCTGGCTGCACCTCCCTCCCGGGCCCTCGTCCTCTCTGCTGATGTGACGAGAAATCCCCTTATCACACCACCCCTCTGCCCTGCCACGTGCCCAGGTTGGGGCCAGGCAGGTAAGGCCGGCTCTGCCCTTGTCCTCTGGGTGGACACCACTGTCCTCCCTCTGCCAGCGGTGTTTGGACCCATCATCTGAGTGGGGGGTTGAAGCTTAGAGCTCCGGGCTTGGGCAGGAGGAGAGAAGGAGGCCTCAGCGTCACCGCTTGGGACCGTCGGCCCTGGGTCCCCCCAGCTGATGGCCATCTCCGCAGGGCTCAGCCCAGCACTCCGGCTTCCTGAGACGTGAGCAAAATGCTCGTGGGAACCCAGGCCTGCCCCGACTCCAGACATTTCATCAACATCCAGACCTGGTCCCCTCTAGCGATAATAGGCAATTTGTAGTACGAGTCTGCAATTTTTCATCAAATTATTTTTGAAGACAGAGGTTGAAACCCCAGAGGCAGCTCCCAGGGAGGAGGGCCAGGTGGGGTGAAGTTCCTGCTACGTCGTTCTCAACTGTCTAAAAGTTCCCCCGAACCTTCTGGTCTCCTCTATGCTCTCTCTTTATTGATGTTGTTAAAGTATAATTTTTTTTAAAGGGAAGACCACTATTTTCATAGATAAATATAAATACACCTGTGTCAAAGATTTTATGGTAGTCAGTAAGTAATGGGAAAACCAGTCAGGACCTAAAAACCAGTTCAAAGGAGAATCCAAACGACAGCTAATCAGGCCGCTGGCATGAATGTCCTTAGTGAAGACACAGGCTGGCTTCTTGGGGGACAGGAGGGGTGTCATTGCCACCACCACCAGGCCAAGGCATCTGCATTTCTGAGGACCAATCTACCCTACATCAATTTTCTATATTTTACGGGGCTGTAAAATAGCTCAAAGGCAATGAAAGTCACAGACACCCCATGGAATCTGATAATCCAGGTTGGTGGCTAGAAATCTAGTTTTCCACAGAAAAGATACCCGGTAAGTCTTCTATGATTTTTTCCCTTAACAGTTTTTGCATTAAACTATTTTGTTTCTTTTGCCCCCGATCCCTGCGAAACCTTCCTGAAATGTTCCCTTTTATTCCTGGGCCTCCTGGACAGGCTGTCGTCAGCCCCTTCTCCTACAATTTAGAAGCCAGGACTGGCCACCTTGGGCAGGATGGAGGCGTCCTGAGGTGTCCGGCCCCATCCCCCAGTCGTTTCCTGTCCTGTCTCCCCTCCCCCTCATCTCATTTCCCCCCTCCTCCTCCTTTAGTTTATGTTTTTTAAAAGAACTGTGTTGAAATACACACTTCATAAAACTTACCATTTTGACGATTTTTAAGTTCAGTGGCATTAAGCACATTCACACTGCTGGGCAACCATCACCCCCCTTGGTCTCCAGAACTTTTTCATCCTATAAAACTGATGCTCTGTGTCCCTTAAAGAGTAGCCCCCTCCCCAGACCCCAGCCCCTGGCACCCACCATCCCACTCCCTGTCTCTACGGATTTGACTTAGGTAAGTACCTCACACGAGTGGAGTCTGCACTGTTTGTCCTGCTGCATGTGGCTTATTTCACGCAGAGTAATGATCTTTTCTTCTCATCTCTGCTCGTTCAGAGGCGTTCTGCGTTCATACTGGGAGCCTTCGAGGGAACGTGGCAAGTGTGAAGACACGTCTAAAAAGAGGCGGCGTGGCCGGGCCACTCTCATCAGTGCACGTGCAGCGGGAGTCCAGGGAACCACGGTCCTCTGCTTTAAATACTCATCGCCCTCTGAGCCAAAGACCTGGGAGGGGCTGGGGGTCACCCCACTCAGAGTAAATCCCATGGGTGCAAGAGGAACGTGCCCTCTTTTAGCAAAGTGAGGTGCTTTCCCAAAGAAGGGAGGGGGCTGCTGGGTGGCCACGGCTCCAGCAAGTGCCCCCCGAGGACGGGGGGTGCTGGGTGTCATTGGAGGAGCTGGGGGCAGAGGCAGGGACCCAGGGGGACAGTCCCCACGTGGGGAAGACTCCAGGACTGGAGGAAAGGGGTTTCCATGTAACTCCTTCCAGAGGTCTTACTAAAGACTAGGAATATTTATTTTTAAGTACTTTTATGACTTTTTTTCAAACAATGTGGCCCTGAGCAGACAGCAGGCTTTAGGGGACCCTAACGCTTACCTGGATACTATTAATTTTAGTGGAAGCCGTGCGTGAGGGCCTGTGCCCTCTGGTTCACGGTGTGTGACATCTCAGTGCGCATTTGTTGACTTACTGTGGAATGCTGAGCCAGCGGTTCCAGCACGACGTGATTCAAGGAGTCTGGGAAAGTGAGAAGGTCTGGCTCTGAGTCAGAGCCTTTGAGCTCAGCCCAGAGTGGAGTCCTGGGTGCCCGTGGCCTTGCCCACAGGAGGGCCATGCTGCTGGCCACTGTCCAGACCGATGGAGCTGGCTGAGCCTCCGTAATGGGTCCCTGATGCCCAGCACAGCTCAACATCCCAGATGTCCTGAAGATCCAGTCAGCCCAGGATGGTTCCCTCTGTCCCAGCCAGAGTCCCAGGCAGGAGAGGCCCAGAGATCCCATGTCTGAGTGCCGGTGGCCTCGGAGGCAGCTGAGGTTCCTGGGGTCCAGGGCCCATGCAACCCCATGAGCAGAGAAAGGGGCCCCCGCCGTCTCCTCCCTGCACCGGGTCACTTCCCTGGGACTCCGGTGGCCTCTGTAGGTTGTTCCTCAGAAAACCTGCAAAGATGCAGACAGAAAACCATGGGTTAGTGACTTAGATAAAAATGTATTTTGGGGCTTCCCTGGTGGTGCAGTGGTTGAGAGTCCCCCTGCCGATGCAGGGGACACGGGTTCGTGCCCCAGTCTGGGAAGATCCCACGTGCCGCAGAGAAGCTGGGCCCGTGGGCCATGGCCACTGAGCCTGCGCATCCAGAGCCTGTGCTCCGCAACGGGAGAGAACACAAGAGTGAGAGGCCTGCGTACCGCAAAAAAAAAAAATGTATTTGTTTCCCCGTATGAGAAAAGGCCAGCCAGGGCAGCAGGGCGTCCACAGGTCACGTGGTTTGCTTGCTGTGAACATGCCTTCCACGGGTTTTGGTGAAAGAACGGATTTGATGGAGGTGCAGAGTGAGGCTGCTGCACCTGCCACAGTGAAATAAAGGAAGCCCCCTCCCTCCCAGACCCAGCAGCATCCTCGTCAGAGCCTGTGTCTCCGCCAGGCTCCTACACCTGCCTCTGGTCCACTCCACGCAGTGCCCTGGCCCCTGCCGCCCCCAGCAGCCAGTGTCCTGCCTGAAATGCCCTCGAGGTAAATACTTGATGTGGCTCCTGGATCCTGAGTGGTACCCAAGCAGCGCCCCTCACGTGCCTGGCATGTGGGGAAGGCACCCGGGGAAAGTGGTGGCTCTTGTTCTCAGTGTGCCAACAGCCCACTGCTGGGTCAGGAGGCCACGGAGAGGATGACACACAGAGGGACAGCAGGGACATTTGGACACAGGACACAGAACTCAGAGTGGCAGGAGGGAGGGAGGAGGGAGGAGCAACACAAGGAGGAGAAGAAAGACAATAACATTCGTAGAAATGGGAGAAACAACAACGAAGTAGCAGAAGGTGTTTTTCTTTTTATGGTGGGGACGCTGTGAATCACCACCCTGGCAGGTTTCCCTCTAGTGGCCATTGGAAGGATTGCATCCAAAAGTCTCACGTTTTCCCCAAAGAAATTCGCTTGTGACCACCGGATCCTGGAACATAAATTTCAGGGGCGCAATATATATATATATATATATGTATAGATATATATATATTTTTTCAGTACGTGGGCCTCTCACTATTGTGGCCTCTCCCGTTGCGGAGCACAGGCTCCGGACGCGCAGGCTCAGCGGCCATGGCTCACGGGCCCAGCTGCTCCGCGGCATGTGGGATCTTCCCAGACTGGGGCACGAACCTGTGTCCCCTGCATCGGCAGGCAGACTCTCAACCACTGTACCACCAGGGAAGCCCAAAATATATTTTTAAAATCACTTTATCTTACAAGTTTTGTTTAATTTTTTATATTAATTCAAAATATAACCACGTTTGTTTTAATGTAAGGCCCTGTTTGTTTTGTTCTGTTTGAATAAAACTCTCCGTGTGGTCCCTGAGGGCCCCTTTGGGTGTACACCGTGCCATCTGATCAGGAGGGTCTTAGAGGTAAACTCCTGGCCCTTCTGCCGTCGGTGGAGAGGCTTCATCGTGTATGGTTGCCAGATTAAATACTCGGTAAAATTTGAACTGCATATAAAAAAGGAATGAGTTTTCAGTATAAGTATGTCCCCAACATTGCCTGGGAGAAGCCTGGAGATAAAGCATGTCAGGTCTTGTAGGACCACCGTCTGCCCCTGACTCGGAGGTGAGCTGGTCCAATGGGCCTTGAACCCCTGTATGAACGTGCTTTGCTCACAGAGTCTATCATTTTGAGCCAGAACTTTGTCAAGGTTATTAGGAGAACTGGACTCACGAGAATGATCAGGCCTCCCTGGGGGATGGACCTCAACCTGGAGCCCCAAATTCAGCAGGTGCGCAGCTGATAATCACCTGCCCAGGTGAGGATGTTCTGTCAGTTTCTACCTCCCCTGAAGAATCGATGTGTACACAGCAAGGGGTATTGGCAATGACACAGATGCCACCCGGTTCTGCCAGCAGATCATCAAGGTCTATTTTGTTGTCCATCACCACCTGGCCATCTGGTCCACTGAGTCTTGCTGGCTTTGGGGAGAGTCTGAGTCGTTGTGTACTGGCCAGGCCGATACAACAGGAGTGAGGACAAGAGACTTCATTCTCAGCCAACAAATCTGCATGAAGTCCACAGCTGTGCTGATTTTTATCAGGGGGCTCTTTTACCAGGCGCAGCCCAGGATTCTGTAGGGGGAGGCGAGTGCCCGCAGCCTGTCCAGCTCCACAGAGCTCTCCAGGCTGAGGCACTGTTTGCCACCTCCCTGAGGACCCATTGCCCCTGTGGTTTCACATAAACCTTTTGGTCCCATTGTCCAATTCCACAAGGGAAGTCGCATCCTGAATGCAATTGACAATCCCTTAATATCACCCAGCGTGTTGAGCTTGGTGATGTCATTTTGTCAGTGACTCAGGGCAGGGCTGCACCACCTGTTTCTCTAGAGCCCAGAAAAACAGCCAAGTCAATAATGACTTACCCATCTGGGGAAAGGGCTGTCACTGACCATTTTAGTGAGGACACCTGGCCCTGAGGGTAGATCCAGCCTGGGATGGTTCCTTGTCAGTTTCCATGTCCTGGAGGCCTTTTTGATCAGCCAAGCGGGGCTGTTAAATGGTGACAGATGGTCTGTAACATTCCTGTCTGCAGCAAGCCCTGAGTTAACAATCCCCCATCCACCTGGAGGGCAGCCCAGCTTGCGATGAACAGCCCATTGGGCTTGGGTAACTTAGGAGATTGGGTGGTAGTGGACACGCCCCACTGTTACGACTTGAATTCTTTGCTGAGGGTCAGACCCCCCCCCAGACAACAGTGACATTCTGAGCCACAAGCAGCCGAAATGCCAGTGCCCACAATGCACTCTGCTGTGGGACCACCATTACCAGCACCCCCAATGGCCCAAAGACCCCACCCACAGGCGTACCAGCACCCATGTGTCATAGATCATCACATTCACCCCAAAATCCCCAAAGTCATCCATTTAATCCCACCCTAATGGGGACCTGGAAATATGGTCATGTGGGAACCAGCACCCAAGAGCCCCAGAAGAATCTGACTTCCCCCCATTCCCCCCCATTGATAGGAAGAGACGATCCCTGATCCCAGTGGGTCCTGCAGACCTCGGTCCATCCCTGACTGTGTCGAATGCCTGAAGCATTTGGGTCTGCAATGTCCCTTCACCAAACAGACGCACCAGCCAGGCTGCCCGGGGCTCCACCACTTCTGCCCACGTCTGCCCTGCACTCTGCACTTCATCCCTAGAGAAGGATCTCACTGCGGCAGCCCCATCAGCGATTCTGTGCAGAGTGGGGCCAGCAAGTGGCCGACCGGGTGGAGCCCCTCACAGGCCCCTACTTCCCTCTGACATCGTCCGCGACCCCTGGGACACCACGGGAACACCCGTGGCGGAGGGCACCTGAGCAGCCTGTCACCCTCCACCCCCAGAGCCGGCTTTGCCCTGTGGCAGTGGGCTGAGAAGCTTTGTGTTCCCACCAGGCCATGGGGTGCCTGTTGGCGACCTTGTTCACTGCACCAGTGTCCAGAAAGTGGCCTCTGTCGTCTGTCACCGGGAGCAGAAGTCTGAATGACTCTGCCCTCGGCCTCGTGGTACCCAAGACACCGAGAAAAACACACCACAGGAAAGCACTAGATGGAACCACGCAGAGAGAGACACGGCAAGATCAGCCTCAGCAGTGGGCAAGGTCCCACGTGGAAGCCGCCCCCGGGCCACTGGCCTGATGCACCCCTCCCGTGCTCATCAGAAGGGCCCCGTCCCCTCCCCTCAGGGGACAGAGAGAGCAGTGGGGTTGGCCGGGTGCCATGTGACACAGAGCAGAGGCGACACACAGAGTCTGACCTGGGGAGAGAGATGCCCGCACGAGGGGCCGGGCCCACACAGGCTGCGTGCGAGGTGGGGATGTGCTCCAGGCCCGAGGCCCCTCCACGGGTGGCCAAGTGGGGTCGAAAGACGGCACACGAGACTGCCTCTCCCAACAATCCCCTTACGATCCGGCAATCCCGCTTCTGGGTATAAACCCTAAAGAATTGTAAACAGGATCTCAAAGAGCTATTTGCGCACCTGTGTTCACTGCAGCGCTGTTCACGATACAGAAAACATGGAAACACTTAAACATCCGTCAGTGGACGGCTGGTACGCACCATGCGGTGTAGACATCGGTGGAACGGTATTCAGTCTAAAGCAGAAGGAAACATTTGCTGCGCTACGTACAACAGGGTTGAGCCGTGAGGACATCGTGCTGAGTGAAAGAAGCCCGACACGAAACACCGATACGGTGAGAGCCCGCTCCGTGAGGATCTACGGTCATCAAAGTCTTAGCATGTTCGACGGTGGGCGGGGTGAGGAGGACCTGCTCCATGGGTCGAGTTTCAGTCTTTCAAGGTGAGAAAGTTCCAGAGATCAGATGCACAGCGATATACCTAGAGACAACACCACTGCACACTTAAACATGGTTTGGATGGTTTTGTGTTATGTGTTTTTATCACGATAAAAAAAATGGAATAAGAACCTCCACTTATTTGTCCTAAAAGTGCTGCTTTCAGACCCCCAGGTAGCACTCGTTACTTCTGTGCACCATGGCCTCCTAGGCTGTGCACGTCCCAATTCACAGAATCTTTGACTATGTTAGGCTACGTGGCAAAGGGCAATCAAGTGTGCAGTGAGTTAGGTTGGCAGATGAGCCGACTTCAAATGGGGAGACTGTCATGGATTATGGGGGTGGGGCCAGCCAGCACAGGGAGCCTTCAGATTGGAAGAAGGGGGTCAGAGGGGGCCAGAGGGGGTCAGAGGGACCCGTCCCATGCCATGAGCTGAATTTTCTCCACCACCCCCCCGGTCCCCCACCCCGAATATTCACTGAAGCCCTAACTCCCGTGACTGTGTCAGGATAGGGACTTCAGGGGGTAATTAGGTTAAATGAGATCAGAAGGGCGGGGGCCCCAACCTGTGGCTTTGTGAGAAGAGGCAGAGAGGGAGATCTCAGCCTCTGCCCCACGTGAGGACCGTGGGAAGGGAAACACAGCTGGCCAGGAAGAGAGGCCTCCCCAGAAACCAACCCTGGCGGCACCTCGATCTTGGATTCCAGCCTCCAGAACTGTGAGAAAAGAAACGTCCGTGGTTTAAGCCCCCAGCCTATGGCTTTGTGTTGTTTCAGTCCGAGCTGACCGAGACAGCCCGCTTGCTGGCTCTGACGATGGAGGAAGAGGTCAGGAACCAAGGAATATAGGTGGATGGTAGCAGCTGGAAGAGATTCTCCCCCAGAACCCCAGGAGGGAGCAGAACCCTGCCCACACCTGGACTCCAGCCCCGCGAGGCCCACGTCAGGCCCGAACGCAACACAGCTGCAAGACGAGAGATCTGTGGTGTTGTAAGTCACTAACTCTGAGGCAGCCATAGGACATATTGAGGCAGACATATATCAGGATCGATACACATAGCACGAGTCTGGACTTTTCATAACCCTAACCTCCATGGTTTCATAGATTCTATCACATTCTCTTAACCTTTCCAGAACTTTGCAGATTAACGAGCCCAGTTGTTTTTAAACTCTTTATAATGGCCCCTCGCTGTTTTAGATCTCTTTCCCCAGGTCTTCTTTCTCTTCCTTTGCCCCTGGACATAGATGACGAACACTGTTGCAGAACTGAGGATTCAGCTATATCAAGCTTTGGGATGAGGTCATCATGGCTTTGGCTTTGTTTCCCAAATTGACTCCGTTATGGTGCTTACTCAGATGTTGTTAGCTGTGTTGGCTGTGGCGGATGAAGCCAATGTCTGTGGGAACGCTATACAACGGCTCTTTATAGGCTTTGTAACTGATTTCTCACAGTTATCCTTGTAGAGTCTGGGTTGTGTATTCCCTAAGTGTAACGGGCTCATCTGCCATCTTTTAATTGGTTCACAGTGCCTGGAAGAATTTGCATGCATTTTGCCACCTGGAGGAACTTTACATCATCTGTGAGGCTGGATATTTACCAGCACACTCTCTGTTTAAACACACTGCTATATGAGTTTTAGTAGACACCAGCCCTTCCACTCAATACTTCATCATGTTTCATCCAAGACAAAGTCAGTTCACGTCCATAGAGTTGTCTGGCCCTAATCTAGTCCCAGATATGACTTCTCCTTTCTCCAGCTCCTCATAGATACCCTGCCCCACGGCCACCACTGGTAACTTACTAATATTCAACCTATGTGTTTTACATATTTTGAATCTATGCTATTAGGTGCATATGCATTTACATTGTCGCACCTTCCTGGTGCACAGACCCTTTCATTATAGTGACATGACTCTATCTCTAGTAATGTGTCATAAGTTAAAGTTTACTCTGCCTGATATCTAGTACCAGTATAGATAAGCCAACTTTCTTTTGGTTAGTATTTACATTCATCTTTTTCCAAGAGTTCACTTCACACTTTCTCTGCCCTTAGGTTTAAGTAGTTTATCTTGAAAGCAGCAACAAGTTTGTTCTTTTCTTCCAGTCTGGCAATCTTTGTCTTTTAATTGGATTATTTAATACATTGCTGTCAAATAAAATTGATATCTTTGGACTTACTTTTTATCCTCTTACTATTGGTTTTCTTTTGGTCCTACATTGATTATCTTCACTTATCTTCTTCCTTCTCGCCTTTAAAAATTAATCAAGTGTGTGATAGATTCCATTTTGTCCCGCTAAGAGCTTGGTGGTTCTAAATTATTTTACTATTATTTCAAGCTAAAATAAATGGTCCTTGTGGAACAAATTATAAATCCAGCTTTGAAGTGTAGAAGGCATTCAATCAAGAAGGTGTTGGTTCTGAAGCATCTTTTGGGGGCCAAGTGAGGACAGGCAGTGGCAATTTGGGTGAATTTTCTGGTTTGTGGATTGAGTGAGTCTGGTGGTAGCACTGGTTGTTCTCATGAACTTTTGAGTGGCCCGCACAGCAGATGGTATGAGGATTGTCCACACATTTGATCTGTTGTGGTGACTTCTCTGAAGTTTATATTAAATCATTTGGCTTGTAGGGCTTTGGGGAAAAGACAGTTTTAGATTTTAGTGATTCCATGTCAGCAGGATGAGAGAAAAACTGAAAACCTTATAAGGTATCCAAAGAGTAAACATCACTCAAGGACTTTACCTCCTCTTCCGGGGAGGGGCTTAGTGCATTGCCGGTGGAGGACGCCTAATTTAGATGGTTGTCTTGGGCGGGTACAGAGTTTTGTGACTGTCATAAAAAAGAATTCCAGGGCTTCCCTGGTGGCGCAGTGGTTGAGAGTCCGCCTGCCGATGCAGGCGACATGGGTTCGTGCCCCAGTCCGGGAAGATCCCACATGCCGCAGAGCGGCTAGGCCCATGAGCCATGGCTGCTGAGCCTGCGCGTCCGGAGCCTGTGCTCCGCAACGGGAGAGGCCACAACAGTGAGAGGCCCGCGTACCGCAAAAAAAAAAAAAAAAAAGAATTCCAAAAGTCCATCGCTGGGGTGGGGTCAAAGGGCATGGTAATTGTTATTTTTCATGCTTCTTAGCAAAAGTGCTATATCACCTGCGATACAAGGAAATGAGCTTGTCCTTGATATTTACCAGTGATTCTGATAGGAAGGAAACAAGAGGGGTAAGAGGAGGGGAGAGAGCCTGGAGCACCAGCAGGAGACCAACGGCAAGCTCAGCTTGGGCTACTAACACTCATGACCTTGGGAATAAACTTGCTGGAACTCAGCGCCCACCTCCGTAAAACGGTGGCAGCAAAGCCCATCTCGTTAGGTTGTCCCGCGGGTGTGATGGGATGTGCAGAATCACCTGGCCCAGCGTCTGGCACACAGCGGGAAAGCCCTTGACACACAGGAGCTTTCCCTTCTCATATTTTGGTTTTCACGTCACTTTATAGCCCATCTTACTCCAAAGATGGCTTAATATGGATCATATATAGACACAGAAGCTGCAGCAACAAAATAGGCATTTGGAGTAGATAGATCAGACAGAAAACACGAAGAGGGAGGAAAGGGCAGGGCTGGGAAACGGGGCCCAGGCTCAGGGGGGCGCACACCTGCCCTCTTGCTCAATTCATCCTTTCAAACTAGCATCTGTGAGCTCGGGGCCCTGAGCTCAGGCATGAGTAAGGCCCTTGGATAAAGATCATACATTTCCTTAGGACAGCCATGGTACTCGGAGTTTTAGGGAGGAATGGATTACTTGGATATTAAAACAAAAGCTGAGATTTGAGTAGAAGGCAGAATTCAAATGAGTTACGATTCTTAAGAGTTTATAGGGGGCACCATAATTAAGCAGGGGGCTGCATCATTAATATCTGATGCCATGGCCCCTTCCCCATCAGAGCCCTTATTTCTCCCTTTAAGAAAGAATGCTCAACATCATTAATCACTAGAGAAATGCAAATCAAAAATACAATGAAATATCGTCTCACACCAGTCAGAATGGCCATCATCAAAAAATCTAGAAACAATAAGTGCTGGAGAAGGTGTGGAGAAAAGGGAACACTCTTGCACTGTTGGTGGGAATGTAAATTGATACAGCCACTATGGAGAACAGTATGGAGGTTCCTTAAAAAACTACAAATAGGGGCTTCCCTGGTGGCGTAGTGGTTGAGAGTCCGCCTGCCGATGCAGGGGACACGTGTTCGTGCCCTGGTCCGGGAGGATCCCACATGCCATGGAGCGGCTGGGCCCGTGAGCCATGGCCACTGAGCCTGAGCGTCCAGAGCCTGTGCTCCACAATGGGAGACGCCACAACAGTGAGAGGCCCGTGTACCGCAAAAAAAAAACAAACCAAAAAACCAAAAACTACAAATAGAACTACCATATGACCCAGCAATCCCAGTACTGGGCATATACCCTGAGAAAACCATAATTCAAGGAGTCATGTACCAAAATGTTCATTGCAGCTCTATTTACAATAGCCCGGAGATGGAAACAACCTAAGTGTCCATCATCGGATGAATGGATAAAGAAGATGTGGCACATATATACAATGGAATATTACTCAGCCATAAAAAGAAACGAAATTGAGCTATTTGTAATGAGGTGGATAGATCTAGAGTCTGTCATACAGAGTGAAGTAAGTCAGAAAGAGAAAGACAAATATCGTATGCTAACACATATATATGGAATTTAAGAAAAAAAAATGTGATGAAGAACCTAGGGGTAAAACAGGAATAAAGACACAAACCTACTTGAGAATGGACTTGAGGATACGGGGAGGGGGAAGGGTAAGCTGTGACAAAGCGAGAGAGCGGCATGGACATATATACACTACCAAATGTAAGGTAGATAGCTAGTGGGAAGCAGCCACATAGCACAGGGAGATCAGCTCGGTGCTTTGTGACCACCTAGAGGGGTGGGATAGGGAGGGTGGGAGGGAGGGAGACGCAAGAGGGAAGGGATATGGGAACAGATGTATATGTATAACTGATTCACTTTGTTATAAAGCAGAAACTAATTTTTAAAAAGTACTTAATAATATTGATTTTGGTGTCAAACATAAAAAAAAAAGTTTTGGGTCCAAGTTGAAGTCCTGTGCAATTCTTCTTTCAGTCACTAGAGGGACACACAGCAGCAATGAGCCGTGAAACTGAGCTTCTGGGAGCTGCGGGCCCCCAGGCCGAACCGGCATCCATCACACCTGCGTCTCCCGGGAGAGCAGTAAACATGCATCTAGGGGTCTGGATGCGAGACAACAACGTGTCTTCTCAGATGCCACCTCCAATCGATTGCAGGAGACACTGAAGATCATGTGGTTTCCTGACCCTCGGGGGAAGACGTTTGGAATGATGGTGACGTGTCAGATGAGAGTGAGGGAGGGCCGGGGCCCGTGTGCACAGTGTCAGAGCTACTGAATATTGCCTGGGGGGTGCACACTACACCAAAGACAGAACTCCCAGGAGTGCAGCCAAGGAGCAGCCCTGAGCACACGCCGCTTGTGGCGGGACCTGGGGTCGGATGAGGGTGTCAGGGTCAAGGCAGAGGCGTTCTGTAGGTGCTGGAACACCGCAGGGATGCTGCAGGGACAATGCCACTGATGTACCTGAACAGAGGACCCCAGAGGTGGGAGACCTGAGCCCACGGGGAGGGGGCAGTCTATCCACTTATGCTGGTTCTCTTGCTTTACCTCTTAAAAGAGGGTTTCACAGTTTATTCCCTAAAATAGGGATGTTTGTTTTGATGCAACAGTAATGCTCCTTTTAGTTTTCTGTTTCAAGTTAAGAGATGCCCCGAGATTTGTCCTGTGGCCTCACACGTGCCCAGGACAGAGCCAAATCCCCTGAGGGTGAGCGGCCCCAGGACAGGGGCTGGGCAGGCTGTGGGTACACCAGCCTCCTCTTCAGGCCCCCTCCCTGACTGACCCTTGTATTCAATCCCTGTGCCTCCCCTTTCTCATCTGTCCTTGAATTTGTGGGCGCGGTGAGCCCTGGAGGCCTCTCTGCTCAGAGAAGGAATTTGAGTGCATATGTACCAGTGGTGATGGACTGACATGGGAGCTTCCCTTTAGAGAATCTGCCTTGTGCAAGAACTCTGGATGCGGCACATCACACACTCCATGTTCCCTAAATTGATGGGAACCAGGGCTCCTCAGAGAAAGGGCTCAGTCCACTTCTGGGGCAGGAGAGGCATAGCTGAGCCTCGAACATCTGGTCACCCCAGGAGGCAAGGATGCTCTCAAAGTCTTTGAGCCCTGAGGATACGGGCTGACCCGAAGAGGCTCCCACTGGCCTCAGTGAGACAGATGACCACCCGGAAGAATAATGGGGGCCGTGGCTGAATACATCAAGTCTACAAAATGCCATGAGTTTACAAGGGGAAGAAAAACCTTTCAAATTGCTAGGACACCAACTCTGTATTATGAAAATAGATTAAGGAAAAAAATGAAGCACTTATCCTCCTGTTCCTATAAAAACCATATTCCAGAATAACCAAGTAGTTGACGAGGAAGAGTTCTCCATGTTCTTATAAATAGAATTCCAGCTTAAAAATGCCAAGGGAATGATGTGATTAGAATATCATCGGTTTGCAATTTCTAGTGAAGCGATGGAGCTAAGCATAGTCAGAAGTCCCTGCTCACACCATCCGGTGAAACGTGGACGGGCAAATTTTATGATGAAAGGACCCGATTCCACCGACCAAGTGGGACAGCCCAAAGGAGACACCCTGATATTCTCTGCCTCTGGGTGGGAGGTATTCGGATTCACACCTGCCTCACCCAGAGGTCTTTCCCAAAGACTCAGACCTGAGACTGACGGAGCATCTCAGTCTAACAACCAGTTCCCAGGAATGCAGGGCGCTAGGGCAGTTCAACCAGACCTGGGGCTCCTATAGCAGGACAAATATTCAATTTCTCCAAAAGATAAATGCCATACCCAGCACCCGAATAACAACGAAACTTGCAAACAAAAATGAGGAAAGCAAGAAACTCTGTAAGTGGAAAGACACATTAGAGACATTTTATCCACCACAAGTGTGCTGACCTTGTTTGGGTGTGAGTTTGAACAAAGCAACTGCAAAGAGGCATTTTGAGATAATCAAGAAGTAATAAAAGCGGAACTGGCTTATATAGTATCAAGGGATTGGTGGTATTTTGTTAGGTGTGACAATGCGATGGTGGCTATGTCGAAGGATTTAATGAGTCCTTTTCTGGAAAAGACACATATTGGATTATTTTCAGGTGAATCCAGAAGTGTTCGGGATTTGCTTTAAGACACTTTAAGAAAACAGGGTTATAGGTAGGATGGATGTAACAAAATTGGCCAAATATTAGACACTATTGGGACTTAGGGCACCTGGAGGTTCATTTTCCTATTGTCCTTACTACTGTGGGGCTTCGGCTTTTCCAGAACAAACAGGAATATTTATACTCCCGTGCTTTTCTCAGGGAAGCCTCAGGAATCCTGAATATGACGACGCTTCCCTCTAGTGGTGGCTGGGAAGACTGAAGCCGAGATTCTGCAAACATGCCTCAGAATCTCGCATAAGCAATACGCCCGGTGCACGGCAGAGGGCGCCAGGTGGGCCAGGGGAGAGGGGATGGTTTTGCTGAATCTTTCAGTCACTGAACTTTCCATATTAATTGTTACGTAGTGATTCCAAATTAACTGCCTGTATAGGGACGTTTGGTTAAAAAAAATTAAAATGCAATTTAAAATTTTCAAATGCTCAAGGTCAACGATGCACAGGGTTTGGACCCCGACTTCACATAACCCCCAAACCCGGCCAAGGACCCCATGGCTGGTGAGCGACCCCTGCACCGAGAGCCACGAGCTCAGAGTCCACGTGTGCCACCCCGGGACCCGGTGGGTGACCCGAGCCTTGCCCAGGACCACTTCATGGCCAGACCCTTGTCTGTATTCACTGTCCCCCACCCCTGTCCCTCTGCTCTCATTTGTGTGACACTCTGAGCCCCTGTAGCCGTCTGTGGGAAGCAAGGAGCATGAACCAACACCTAGCAATGGGAGCGTGATTATAAATTAGCTTCCACTTGCTTAAGACCCTGTGTGATGTCACAGCTGCACGGAAGGTGGAGGCCCCTTGTCCACCTGTGAGGGGACACAGGTGCTCGGAGAGGCCACAGGAAAACAGAGCTCATGAGCCACACTAAGATCCAGGCAAAGTCTTTCCTGGGATCCACCCTCCTGGGTGTCAAGGGACCAGCACATCCTGCTGGTGCTCCATCCCAGCCCCAGGAAGTGGCTGCCTGCAGCCCGAGGGGTGAGCTGCCCCCAGGCCCCTGGGAAGGACCCTTATGATGCTCTAGTGTCGCAAGGGCCAAGAAGGCAGCGAGGAGAATGACAGGAGCATCGTCATCACACATGGAGAAGCAGGATTTCTCTAGAGCACTTAGGTCGCTTTTACCTGATGGTAAAATTGGGTCACTCGGTCGTTCTCAAATTCACATTTACAGACCCGACGAAGACACAGGGGAGTGTTTGGGGGGAAAAAATGTGAGCTGCTTATAAGAGAAATTTTTCGTATCGCTAGGGGGTTATTTTTGTGATGAAAAGCGTGAAGAAAGACAGCAGCAAAGCCAGTTTCAGCGGCCTAGTGACAAAACCCCACTGTTGCAGTGTGAATGCGCTACTGAACGAGATCTGCATAGTTCAGAATTTTATATTCTTAAATGGATGTTTTTCAACCTCATGTCCTCAAGCATGGTCTCAGGGACTTAGAGAATTTGTTTCCTTTAAAATGAACTTGGCTCAGGTTAGAAAAACACAGCAGGGCTCCCTGCTAGAAAACACATTCTATTTCTCAATTTTTCTCTAAAACTGCCGTTTTCAAACATTTTGGTCTTGTGACCCCTTTGCAATCTTAAAAAATGTTGAGGATCCCAAAGAGCTTTTGTTTATGCAGAATAGATAAATAGAGAAATGGATAGATTTACTGTATTTAATATAAAAACTTACGATTTAAAAATGTTTATGTATTAATAAAAAAAATACTAATAGACCTAATACATTGCTGGTGAGAAGGTAAATGGTGCAGCCACTTTGGAAAACAGCCTGGTGGCACCTTATATAGTTAAACATACACTGATCACAGACCCGGCAATTCCACTTTTAGGTGTTTATCCAAGAGAAATGAAAACATACATACACACAAAAAATGTAGGTGTATTATTCACACTCTGCATTATTCATAATAGCCCCAAATGGAAAGAAATCCAAATCTCCAGCAACTGGCGAATAGATAACCAAATTGCGGCACATCCCAGCCAACTCAGCAATAAAAATGAACAAAAGATTAATTCATACACTAACATGAATGAATCTCAAAAACCTCATATATCAAATACCTACAGAAGCCCTAAAATCTGAGAATTCAAGCAAACCCTGAAGTTTAAGAAACAAGCTAAGGATATAGACAGAAAATTCACAGAACAAGAAATGCAAATGGTCCTTGATCCTATGAACAGGTACTCAGCCTGATTTATCATATCAGAAATACAAATTAAAATTACACCAAGACACAGTCACTTAACAAACCGAAAAAGCAGCTTGCAACATACTCTGTGGTTGGTACTGTGGAGAAACTGACACTCTCTCATGTTGCTGGTGGGAAGCCAATTCCTGGGAAAGGGGCATGAGGTGACTTGCAGGACAGTCCTGTGTGCATTTACCCCCTGACCTATTGATCTCACTTCTAGGACTGTCCCCAAAGACACACAGGAAAAAATATCAAAAGAGGAATGCAAAAGGGACAGGTAAATACATCCACGTAAACACTTATCACAATGAAACAATGTAAATATAGCCAAAATCTAATAAACTGGGCGACTAGTGGTGGAGGAGACAATTAGGATGGAGAAGACAAAGATGACATTCAAGTTCTCTGGCTGTCATTTTTATATCATTTTGAACTGGGCACCATGTAAATGTTTTTGCATAATTAAAAAAGGATTACATTTAAAAAGGAAAACAATCTTTCAAATTTGAAAAGGATAAGATAGATAACCGACAAGGACCTACTGAGTCGCACAGGGAACTCTACTCAATATTCTGCAAAAACCCAAATGGAAAAAGAATTTGAAAAAGAATAGATATATGTATATGTATAACCGAATCGCTTTGCTGTACACCTGAAACTAACACAACATTATAAATCAACTATAGTCCAATATAAAATTTTAAAATAAATAAATGACTAAATAAACAAAAATACTTAACAACAAAAAAAATTTTTTGGAAAGGAAACAAGCCTAAAATTCTTTCAGACTGGTAGCATCACCACACGGAGAAAATCATTGGTTCAACTGACTTTAAAACACACTTTTAGCTATATAGTCCTAATAGGATGTATTCTGAGGACAAACACCCAAAGAAATATCAATCTGGGTTCATTACTGGTATGGCTATTTTGAAACTATTACAGAGAGATTGTAAGATAAAGTACACAATTATGTTAATGTTATTGTTGTTGGCAGCCACAATTTTCAGCCTTAGAGAAAAATTTTAAGTCAACGAAGCAACTCCCGAAAACGAATAGATACGTGTGTATATATAACTGATCACTTCACTATATACCTGCAACTACCACAACATTGTAATCAACTACATTCCAATATATAAAAATAGAAGGAACTCCTTGTAATCTTAATGTTAAATTGAAAATATTGGTATAAACATGTTTTCTTTATAAAATATTTTCTGTCTCCAAAAAAGATTTAGAAGGCTACAACCCAGTAGTATTTAAAAATGAACACTCCTAGTATGCAGATTTTAGAACCTAAACACTAACTCCATCTTGTTATTCTGAAAAGCTGGTACACAACTGGAAAGAATAAAGCAGTTATCTCGACAATCTCGTATGGACTGGACTGTACTGCAGGGCCATCACATAGGTGATGAGGGAGTCTTCTTGGGAGGAAAATGCTAGCCAATATAAACTCAGAGGGAATGACAGAGTTTTAAAAATCACTCTTTTGACCCTCTAATAGTAGCGGAACAGGGCAATAGTTATCAAGGGACCCTGAAACCAAGAAGTGTGATATCAGTGGGAACGAATCTACTGGCTCCATCAGGTGATGATGTGGGAAGCAATTCCATGCTCGTTCACCATCACAAAAGTGAGATAAAAAAACACGTGCCCCATGGTTGCCTCAGTTGTCCCATCTGTCAAGTGGGGCTATTAACAGTGCCCTGTCATGGGACTTCTCTGGGAGTCCGGTGGTTAAGACTCCATGCTTCCAGTGCAGGGGTTGCGGGTTCGATCCCTAATCGGGCAACTAAGATCCCACATGCTGTGTGGGGGAAAAAAAACCAAAAAAAAACAAGCAGTAGCCTGTTTCCTAGTGTGCTTGTGAGGATTGAATTTATTAATATATCTGTGATTGGCTGAATAACAGCCCTCCATATACACCCACGTCCTAATCCTGGGCGCCTGTGAATGTGACCTCACACGGAAAACAGCATATTCGCAGATGTGATTAAGTTGAGAATCCTGAGATGGGGAGATTACCCTGGATTATCCAGGTGGGACCTGAACGCAGCCACATATGTCCTTATAAGGAGAAGGCAGGGGGAGTTTTGGTGCACACAGAGGAGAAGGTGATACAGAGACGGAGCAGGGAGTGATCTGAAGATGTGGACCTTGAAGACTGGCCTGATGCTGGGGCCACAAGCCCAGGAAATCTGCAGCCACCAGGAACTGAGAGGCAAGGAGCAGATTCTGCCTTCCAGCCTGCAGAGGGATGCAGCCCTGCTGACACTGGGGCTCCAGACCCCAGGCCTCCAGAACTGTGAGAGGATCAATTTCTGTTGTGTTAAGGGCCCCCTAGCACCCCACCCCCAACGGTCTGTGATGTTTGTTACGGCAGCTGCAGGAACCTTATACATACAATACGTAAAGCCTTCAGTGCAGGGCTGCTTCTCAATCTTGACCACCTTGACATTTGGGGTGCTGCCTTGTGCCTTGTGGGATTTCAGGACCCAGAGCTGGGACAGCGCCTGGCCCCTGATTGCCTGGGACACCCCTGGGCTTTATTTTCATCCTAACTTCTCGTGCTGGCAGAGCTGAGGCAGCCCTTTCCCAGTTCTTCCCCCAAGACTCCCTGGGTCAGAGGTGGCCAAAGGGTCCCCGCTGGTGAGGACACGGCAGGTGGGGAGGGCGGAGGAGAGACCGAAGGGCTCCGAATGCAAACACTCCATTTTTCCCGTGGGAAGACTTCTGTTCTCCCAAAGGAAAATGCATTCGAATCTGGTGTTCTACACAATGTTACAACTGTATTTGCACTCATGTGAAAAGAATTTCTTTAAATCCTTGAATAAAATTCCCACCCAGACACTGAAGGGCTGCAGTCTGGGGGACGCTGCGGGGGTCTGGCTTCGAGGCCCGGAGCCGGCGCCTTGGTCACTGAGCGCCAGCCCCCCTTGGGTACGATGGGGACGAGGGACTGCTGGGTGGGTGGAAGCAGGTACCTCCCGAAGAGAGGCAGGAAGGCAGGAGGTCCAACAGCGAAGGTCAGCCGTCGTCAGCACGGAGGAAAAGGCGCTATTTTCACCGGAACATGAAGTCACGTGGCTAAATGTGCGGGGAGGTAGGAGCCCCTCCCCGAGAAATTAGCCCAGTTGGCGAGGCTGCCGGGCTGAGCGGGGGTGAGCTCGGGGCAGAAGCGGAGGAAGGGGTTTGTGTGTCTGTGCTGTTGGCTGACGTATCCCCACCCCTAACCCAGGCCCCGCTGTTCAAATGAGCTGGAGGTGGGTCCAGAGCTGGGTGTGAAGTGAGGCGGGGCCGGACTGAGGGAAGTGAGAGGAAGAGGAGGGGGGCAGACACGGAGAGCACCCCAGGGCCCCTCCCCAGGAGCCTCTGAGATTGCTCCTGAGCGAGCAGGGGTCTGAAGGCCCGGAGCTGCCTCCCTCAGTGTAGGGGTTTGATTTGAGCCGGGTCCCTAAGCCCCTGAAAGCTAGGGACGGGTTAAGTGATGTCCCCGTGCATCCCAGCAGCTGCTGGGATGAGGCCAGTCTGGCCCATGGTCCCCAGGACAGGGACGCCCCAGGACTATGCTCACTTTGGGTTTCATCCAGATTTCCAGGGGAATAAAATGATTTTCCCTGACTGAATATTTGGGTGAAGGCAGTGGTCCTGAGTTGGAGCCTCCCTGGGTCAAATTTCAGTTCATGCATGGATGGGCATGCCTGGATTGGCAAATCACTCACCTCGTGAGGGGGAGGCATGGTGACTGTGCCTGTGGCCCCTGGTGACGGCCGCTGGGAGTGGGGTGTGAACATAAGATGTGTCCTTCTGGCTCACAGGGAAGCGGGGGGCAATGCTGGCTGTCTGGTCCAGGAGTGGGAGCCATTCCCTCACTCCGGCCCGACCTGACAACCTGTGGACCATTCCATGTTCGGCCCCCTTGTCCACCTCAGCTGGGCTCTGCGGGGGCGAAACTCAGCACGAGTGTGTCTCCAAACCCAGCTCACAGGCGCCTGACAGGCAGCCAGCTTGCAGGACACAGGTGGAAGTCGACCCCCTCTGGCACCAGAAACCAGGAGACCCCACCTCACAGAAGCATGGAAACAGGGAGGGGGAAAGCAGGGCGCTGGCACCCAACTGATGTGAGGACGACGGGGAGGAAACCGGCAGCAATTCTAATATCAAAACCATCCAGAACAGTCACGCTTCCACGAGATTGCTGTGCTTTGCATCCCTGGGTGCTGTGACTCGTGGACGTGATTATGTTTCTAAAGGCTGCAAGAAATACTAGAGCAAAGTTTCACCGGTTTTCCCATCGAAGTCCTCCCGAGTTGAACAAGTAGAATTCAGCGTCTCCACTGCTGAGTTCTGGAGTGACAGCATGGAAGCATTCAATTTCTTTCATTCTTCCCCTTGAGCTTTAAAATGAATGGAAATTTCAGCTTTTACTCCCAAATATGGGCATGTTTCTTTGGGTATAAAGTAATGGCATTTTTTTAATCTTCAAAGTTTCAAGTTAGAAGAGGTACCAGCTTTGTCCTGGGGCTTTATACCATCCCAGCCCGGGGCCAAGTAACCCAAGGGTAAGAGGCCTTTGTCCTCAAAGCACAGGCTCACAGCCCAGGTGACCCTCCTCCCTGTGGCAGGGACCTGCCCCGAGATGGTGGGGCGGCTGGGGGGTGTGATCTGTGTTCCTAAATCCCCCTGGGGCCACCTGGGTTCCTCATCCTTGACTTCATTCCCGATGCCTCACTTTCTCACTCACCCACTTTTCGAGTTCATGTCCATGGTGAGCTTCCAGTCCCCCACCCCCCTTTACACCAGGAGCTCCCATTCTTGGAGGACCTGTCAGGTGCAGGAAGAGTGTGAGGGCTTCTCACCTGTTCCCCCACTGAGCCCCCAGAACTCACTGGGGGTGTCCATCCTCATTTGAGAGAGGACCCAGACATCAGAAAGCTTAATTCATTTACGTGAGGTCATGCGGCTGGTGGAGTTGAACTTGATCCAGACAATCTTGCCAGCCATCAGACAGGGACCAGGGTAGAAATCTGCATCCATCATGTAGGGAGAGAGAAGAGCAGGCTCCGTCTGTCTACAGGGAGCACATGACAGAGGATGGTGGGTTTCCTCAGGCCTGCGGCGAGCTGGGGTGTGATTGATTAGTGATGTCTGCCAAGAGCAGGTGAGGAGAAGGTGGCAGCCCTTCTACCTTCAGTAGCGTCGCTGATCTAAATAGACTCACAGCATCCAATCAACTCAGCCAAAGGAATCGCCAGGGAAGAGGTTGAATTAACACCATCAACCTTGACGAGGGCCACTGTATTTATTTTTCTTGAGCATCAGATTTGCTTTACTCTGAAGGACATGGTCAGCACCTTGTCTCAGTGTTTCGCAGACCCTGGAGCTGTGTGCCCTACGGGGCATTCCATAATATGCTTTGTTATCTTCTGGTTTCTTTTCAGCAGTAATCTTTTAACAGTTTTTTTTTTTCTTTTTAACAAGTTGAAAGAAATCTGCTCTGTTGAATTGTTCATTTACAATTGAAAGGCATTTTGCATCCTCCAAAACTTGAGATTCTTAAATCAGTAGATTTCAGCCTGGGGTCTTCAAACACATTGAAAGCTCTGTGCAACTTCTTTGCCTCTGAAAGAAAATTGGCTCGAGTTTCAAAAATACTGATGGAACTGATCAAATTTCACCATAACGACTGAAAGAAAATGGACAGCTTTGCACTTCCAGATCCTCTACCAGCATGTCCCAGAGGCACAAGGTGGAGAAACCAAGTTCCCCCAGGAGGTCTGGGATGGGCTGGGGGAACCTGACACGGGTGGTGGGGGGGGGGATGCAAAGTCACGATATTTTCGTGATTTCTTCAAAATGCATTCAAAGTTTGTATTCCACTAAACAATACAACTGTTTTTCTTTAAATGGAAAAATGTGTTTTTTATAAGATTTCATATAAAATAAGTTCGCAATAAAGATAAGGCAGCAGAGTATGTACAGGTTAAAAGCACTGGTCAGGGAGATGCATGTCAGGGTACCAAATCCTAGCTCTGCCTTTCATTAGTTCTACGTTTAAAGCCATAAGGAAAGACCCTTAACTTCACTGTGTCTCAGTCTAGCCACATTGGTAATACAGGAATGATAGTTGGATCTATATCACAGGACCGCTGTTAGGATGGAAAGACATAATCCATGTAACATACGTAGAATTGTGCTGGACGGAGTGAGCATGCTGCATAGCTGTTAGGATCCCGGTGTTCTCGGAAGACGTATCTCATCCCACAGCTTCCCCAGCCTTTGGCATGTGGTCAGTGCTCCTTGCAGGACAACCCCCAGCTTGACAAGAATGTGTTTAGAAACAAATCAGTGGTCCCTTCTAGCAAGTATACATTTCTCATTCCTAGTTTGCCTCATTTTAAATTTTCTTTATTACCTACTTCTAATTTTTTTCTTGCTCTATTTTATACTTCTATATGACCATTTAAAGCCAGCTTTGAAACAATAATGGCTTAGCTTTCCTGACAGCACTGTGCTGGGCTGGTCCATCCACTCTATCACATTCTCAAGACAGTGTTCTCAGGTAGACATTTCTGCCCATGTTTTACAGCACTGATCCATGTGCCCTAAGAATTTATGTAAACTACCCTCAGACATATAACTGAGAAGTAGTAGAGGTGAAAATAAGAGCAGAGGGAAAAAAATCCATTCATTCATTGATTCAAATAAAAAAAAACAACACAACACAGGGAAGAGAGAGAGGGAGAGGAAAAGTGAAAGCACAAATATCCAACATCAGGAATGAAAAATAGAACATTTTTGTTGTCGACATTAAGAAGATGAGAGAATGTCATAAAAAACTTTATGCCAAGAAGCTTGATAATTTTGATAATGGACACATTTTTTTAAATAGCCATACATTATTAAAACTGATGCAAGAAGAATAAAATTCTGAATGAGCAGCCCAGGCCCCTCCCAAGAGCTATTACATCAGACCCTCTGTGCGGGGCTGGAGCACCCGTGTTTCCAGACTCTTCCTGGGAGAGCATCGGGGCAGCTGGGGCTGGGCACCCGAGTCCGCAGGGCAGCCCTTCTCCCAGGGAAGAGGTCGTGGGCATCACAGGCCTTGCAACCCACACTCCAGGCTTGCAAGGGACTTCCAGGCTTAAACTAGGGGGTCCTGGGCAGGCTGGGACAGCTGGTCACCCCCATTTATAACATGGCAGAGAGATTTCAGGGGTGGAGCATCGGAGGGCCCAGGGTGAACGGCTCATCCCTGTTTGCCCAGGACTTCCGTTATTTTAGCAGTGAAAGTCCATGTACTGGGAAACTCTCTGGTCCCAGGAAAACCAGGTTGGTTGGTCACCCCAAGGGCACCCAATCCACCCAAGATGGATTGCTTTCTCCCACACACCGAGACCCCGGAAGGGGCCCGTATCCCTCAGGCAGCACTTAGCCTGACGTTATGTCGGTATCACGGAAAGGGAGGGAGGGAGGGCGGGCTTTAAACCTCTGATGCCTCAGAATTCCCTGGTTCACAGCTGCATCACTCCAACCTCTGTCTCTGGTATCACGTGGCTTCTCCCCTTGTGTGCCTCTGTCTCTTTTCCTCTTCTTGTAAGGACGCCAGTCATGTTGAATTTAGGGCCCATCCTTCCCCAGTATGACCTCATATGAACTAGATTACGACGGCAAAACCCTATTTCCAGACAAGGTCACATTCACGGGACAATTCAACCCATCACGGCACTAACTGGTCCAGTTGCCAGTGGAGCATCAGGACGTTAGAAGCTTCCAGGTGACCTCACGTGCAGCCGGGCAGGGGGCACACCTAGCTCTCCTGGCCACGGGCAAGGTCACAGCAGGGCATCAAAGCTCTCTCATTGGGCAGAGGGACTGCCTGGAGCCGGTGGAGGTCAGCAGTGTGACCTGTACTTTGGATGCTTTTGTTTTCATTTCAAAATTCATGAATATTTCATGCTTATAGCCTATGCATCTTTTAAAAAACTGTGTTATAGTATACCTAACATAAAATTGACCATTTTAACCATCATAAGGGTACAGCTCAATGGCATTACGTGCATTCCCATTGCTGTGAGACATCGCCACCATCATCTGCAGAAATTTTTCATCTGCTCAAACTGAAACTCTGTCCCCACTAGACAATCATCCTCCATTTCCCCCTCCCTCTGGCCCCTGACAAGCACCCTTCTACTTTCTATGAATTTGACTCCTCTTGGGACCCCCCTATAAGTGGAATCCTACAGGATTTGTCTTTTTGCGACTGGCTTATGTCATGAAGCCTGATGTCCACAAGGTGGCATCTTTTAATATAAACTGATTTTTCACATCCAGGTTCTTAATGAAAAGGTGCCTGGGTCTGTCCTGCGGCTTTACATAACCTCCAGCACATGGACACCGAGCTAGGGACCCAGGCGGTGCAGGCTCAGAGCCCAGCATGTGGCCCAAGCCCCTGGGGACAAGTGGGGACCCACAGGACCTCCTGGGTGCCAGCCCCACGCCACGCCTGTCTCCTGTCCTGGCCCTGTGCTCCTTCCCTGGGCAGCTCCTTTCCTTCTGTTCCAAACCACAGTCCTGGCCCTGCTGCTCTAATTTATGAGCCATTGTCAGCCCAAGGAGCCCTTTCTGAAAGGAAAGGAGTGTGTGAATAAGCCCATAACCATGGGGATTTGATTAAAATACAAGCCCCATGTTCTGGAGGCTGCAGGTCCCTCGTGAGGGACATCACATCCTCCCCTACTCTATCCCACACCAACGGAAAGGTGAAGGTTTATTACTCTCATTTGATGGAGGCCATTATGGCCCCAAAAGTTTAATTAATTTTCACAAGGTCACACCGCCAGGTGGAAATGAATCATTCTGGCCATATCCAGGCTGGAAAGACAAAGGCGTCACCCAGGTTTGGGTGGTAAATCGTTTGCCCCCACTTGTCTCCTGGGATCCAGGGCTCCGGGCTATCCAGGGAGCAGGGAGGTGGGCTACATCCTGCATCTGGGCCCACAGGGAAGATGGCTGTGATGGAATAGAGGGGGTGGGGGGCTGGCGGGGAGATGGCCTGATAGATGGCCAACCGTACTGGTTTATCCAGAATTGGGGGTTTCCTGGGGGAAGTTGGCTGAATGAGGGCTCCCCCAAATGTCCACATCCTAATCCCTGGAATTTGTGACTCTGTTACCTTATTCGGCAAAAGGGACTTTGCAAACGTGATTGAGTTAATGATCTTGAGATGGGGAGACTGTCCCAGGTTATTCAGGTGGCCCAAAGGAATCACGGATGTTCCTGGAAGAGGGAGGCAGGAGGGACCGAGTCAGAGAGAGAGAAAGAGGGAGAAAGTGGAAGATGCTTTGAAGATGGGAGAAGGGCCAGGAGATACGGGATGAAGGCAGTTCCAAAATCTTGGAAAGGCAAAGAATGAATTCTCCCCTAAAGCTTCCAGAAGGAATTCAGCGCTGCTGAAACTATGATTTTAGCTCTGTGAGACTGATTTGAGGATCTGTGATCTCCAGAATGCTAAAGGAATACATTTGTGGTGTTTGAAGTCACTAAGTGTGCAATTAGTTACAGTAGTTGTAGGAAACAAACACAAAGGACATGGGACATTCCAAGCTAAAATCAGGAAAGCCCGAGGCACACTGGTCACCTTAGACCCCCAAGGACTTTCCATTAGTTGAGGCCGATTGAGAAAGGCAGCCATTGTCCTTCAGGGGCATCCCCGGGTCTCAGAGCTGTGCTCGTCCAAGTTTCTACACCTTCCTAGAATCACCAGAAGGGATGGCTGTCTGTGGGCTCTGGAGCGGGGCAGGACTAATAACATGCTGGCAAATGCTTAACTACTGGCTTTCCAGAAAAAGAAAAATAGGTGTACATGTGTACGTACATATGTTTATGTTTGTTTTAAATTTTACTGACATAAAAGGTGTGTAGCAAACAACCCACAAATAAGTTACAAGGCTCTATTGTAAATTCCATACAACTCTAACTTCAGTATAACTTGGATTTCTTGCAAAATCCATTGTCAGCTTTCAAAATTCGATTGCCAACAAAAGAGGCAGGTTAGCAGGCGGTGAAGGAATGCTTGGCTGAGATCTGATTCAGCAAAGAGCCTGGCTCGCATCATTGACAAACAGCTATAGTTCGACCTGAAGGTTGGTTGATATTTTCATTTACGTTAACGATTAATCCAAAAGCGAAATAACAAAGACAGATGTCAAAACTTCACTCACTCAACTGTGATGGGAGAAACTTCCTCGCTGAATGAGATAATAGTTTTCAAATACCGATAGAATATTTCCTCCACATTTTTGTGCCATTCACAATACAACAGCTACAGACAAGACACAGATTTGAGGTTAATTTGCATTATTAACATTTTCCCATCACTTGCTTAAGTCTAGACAATCAACAAAACTATACAACAAGGGCTGATTTCCATAGTGTAAATACTCCCACCATAGATGATTTCAAGCTATGAACTAACGTTGCTGAAACAGAGTTGAGCAGAGATGTGCACCTTCACACGGTGTTTCTACCGAACAGGTGCCACAGACACCAGTAACCCACAAACACAGAGCATCATAAAATGTAGTCACATAGTAAGTGATGGTTTTAAAGCAATTATTTGCTTTGTTTTTTATGTAGTTTAATTATAAGTGTGACATTTTTAATTTTTAATATTGCTAGTAAGCAGCTTACGAAATTCCTGAACATTTCTGATGAGCCTTTCCTAAGCAGCTCTTGTAGGAAGCCAGAGGAAGCAGCCTAATGGGGTTTGGCAATTGAGGTGTAATTGACAAATAAAATTGTAAGATGTTTAAAGGGTACATGGTGATGCTCTGGTATATGTATACACTGTGAAAGGATTCCTCCTATCGAGTTAATTAACATCCATCACAGCATATGTTTATCTTTGTGTGTGTGTGTGAGAACATTTAAGTTCTACACTCTTAGGATATTTCAGTTATAACAGTGTTATCAACTGCAGTCACCATGTGGTACATTAGATCCTCAGACCTTATTCATCTTACAGCTGAAAGTTCGTGCCCTTTTACCCACCTCTCCTTATTTCTCCCACTCCCCAGCCCCTGGCAACTACTTTCCCAGTTTCTTCATGAAGTACCTTGTATTCCCTTAAAATACATTTAAGATTTGTATTCGATGATACAATTGTTTGTTTTAAGATAAAGATTGTTTTCCGAATCTTTAGTGAAATGAAATCTTAACAAAATTGAGTTGCAGAGTATCAAGGTGAAGAATATTATTCTAATCTTCCAGCTATAAAAATTAAAATTAAATTAAACCCACGACAATGAGATATCACTTTACACCCATCAGGGTGGCTCTTATCAAAAAAAAACAAACAGAAAGTAAGTGTTGGTGAGGATGCAAAGAAGTTGGAATCTTTGTGCATTGCTGATGGGAATGCAGTCTCTGTGGAAACTAATATGGTAATTCCTTAATATAAACATAGAATTATCATATGTTCCAGAAATTTCACTTCTGGGTGTATACCCAAAAGAAGTGAAAGCAAGGTCTCAAAGAGATATTTGTACATCTACGTTCGTAGCAGCTTTATTCACAACAGTCAAAAGGGGGAAGCAACCCACCTGTCCATGGATGAATGAATGGATACACAAAGGTGGCATATACATGCATTGGAATATTATTCCACCTTTAAAAGGAAGGAAATTCTGACATATGCTCCAATATGGATGAGTCTTGAGAACATTATGCTAAATTAAATAAGCCAGTCACAAAAGGACAAATACTGTATGATTATACTTATATGAGATTCCTAGAGGAGTCAAGTTCATAGAGACAGAAAGTAGACTGGTGGCTGCCAGGGGCTGGGGGAGGGGAAATGGGGAAGGTATTGTTTAATGGGGACAGAGTTTCAGTTTGTGAAGATGAAAAAGTTCTGGAAATAGATAGTGGTCATGGTTGCCTAACAATGTGAATGTACTTAATGAAATAGACCTATCCACTTAAAAACCTATAGTTCTAATGCCATATAGTCCTAATAGCATCGAAATATACACTTAAAATGGTTAAAATGGTAAATTTTATGTTGTGCCATTTTACAATTAAAAAAATTAAGTTAAACTCAAAGAAAGTAGATAGAAGGAAATAATAACAGTAAGAGTGGAAGTTAAGAAAAAAAGAAAACCTAAAATCAATACAGAAAAGTGAATTAAACCAAAAGCTAGTTCTTTCAAAAGATCAATAAAGTTGCTAAACCTTTAGTTAGACTGATCAAGAAAAAGAGACAGGACACAAATTACCAATACCAGGAATGAAAGAAGAGACAAAATACAGTATTGAACACTTCAAAGTTTGTTAAGAGGGTAGACCTCATGTTAAATGTTCTTACACACACACACATACACCCAAAAAAAATTAAGGGACACAAGGAAACTTTGGGAGGTGTTGATATGTCTATACCTTGATTGTGGTGATAGTACCACAGGTGTTTGCATATGCCCAGACTCATCAAATTGTACATATGAAATATATGTTCCATTTGTTGTATATCAATTATACCTCAATAAAGCTGTTAAAAAGAGAGAGAGAGCACCACAGATGTTATAGTCACTAAAGGGATAAAAGAGACAATGACAAACTTTATGTCAATAAGTTTGACAATTTAGATGAAATGAATGAATTCCTTGAAAGACAAAATGTATCAAAATGGACTTAAAAGGAAGTAGAAAAACAAAATAGCTCTATATCAATTAAGAAATTGAATTCATAATTGAAAACCATTCCACAAAGATAACATGATGATGTGTGTTAGAAAATTCCAAGGAACCAGAAAAAACTCTGTTTTTACAAAGCTCTATATTAGTTGTAGTAACTAATGAATGACTTTACCATAGTTGCAAAGTTTTACCAAAAAGTCTGCTGAAATTTTTTATTGGGATTGCTTTGAATTAATATACAAACCCAATTGTATTTCTAAATACTAGTCAACAATTGGAAAAAGAAATTGACAAATATTTTCAATGGCCTCAAAAACCATGAAATACTTAGTGATAAATTTAAAAACACATATTCAGGATCAATACACTGAAAACTTCAAAACCTTGCTGAGAGAAATTTAAAAGGACCTCAAGACATAAAGACATATACCATGTTCATAGGTTGGAAGACCTGATATTTATCTTTAGATTCACAGCAACCTCAATCAAAATCCCAGTAGGTTTTTCTGGTAAATTTAACAGGCTGATTCTAAAATGTATGTAGAAATACAAAATTTATGTAGGAATGATGAAAACAACTTTGAAACAGAAAAACAAAGTTGGTGGGCTTACACTGCCTGACTTCATTACTTTTTATAAAGCCATGAACAAACAGTGAGGTTTTGCATTAAGATAGACAAACAGATCAATGGAATAGAAGAGCAAGTTCAGAAATAGACCCTCACATACGTGGTCAAGTGACCTTCCATATGGTGCAAAGGGAATACCATGCGAAAGGACAGTTTTTTCAAACACTGGAGCTGGACAAAACCCTGAATATCTGTACTAGAAAAAGTATCTTTGATCCTTACCATACAATCTACACAACAATTAACTCAAACTTGACCAGAGACCTAACTACGAAATCTTCTATTACCATGCATCTAAAGAAACAGGAGAAAATCTTTACCATCTTAGCATAGATCCTAGATCTGATATAAAAAACATTGGCCATAAGTGAAAAATGGATACAAGAAAGACAAACACACAAATGTTCACGGCCATTTCCTTCATAATAGCCCCAACTGGAAACAGCCCAGATGTCCCCCAACAGGTGAATAGAGAGTCATAATCCATACAATAGAACGTGACAGTAATAACAAATACTGTAGAACCAGTTACAGAGACACTCAAAACAGGAATGGATCTCAGAACACCTTGAAAGAAGTTGGACACCAGAAGGTCCGTACAATTTCACTTATGTGAAAATCAAGAAAAAGTAAAATTATCTATAGTGACAAAAAGAGGCAAGAGGGGACATTTTAGAAGAGAGGGAATGTTTGTATGTATGGACCGTTGTCATGGTTACACAGGTGTATACATTTGCTAAAACTCGTTGGACTGTATACTTTCAATGGATGATTTTCATTGTATAGAAACTGATTTAAAATGCGGAGGTGGGAAGAGTTTTGTGTCAGAACAGGCCTAATCGAAAAGATGTGTGGCTGGGAGCAGGGTGTGTACTTGGGAGGATAAACGGAAGGCAAAGTCAGAACAGCCCATAAGGCACTTATAGGAAAAGACAAAGAGACTTTCTGTGGGCAGGGAGGGGGCCACTAAAGAGCCTGGCTATTTCAAAGGGAAGATCGGCCTATGCCCTGAGCCTGGATGGCAATCCCCAAAGGCATGTCTCTGGCTGCCCCAAGGGCCATGCTCACTTGGGCCATATCTAGATTCTGCAGGAGAACATGTATCTCAGAAACTCAGCAGTTAAGCCCGAGGTGCACTCAGGTAGGCTCATTGCCGACTCCTGCGGGCAGGTGGCTGTTCTCTGAACATACTCACAGGACGTTTGATGCTGTAGCAGGGACTTGGAAGGAACCAAGGTCAAGAAATGGTGCTCAAACTGGTCAATCCGAGGAGAGAGGGTAGGAGGTAGAAAAAGTATTATTACAGTAAGACATAATCAGGTTCTACACCTGAGCAAAGGTTTCCTTTTGCCTCCTGGACACTGGGAGCGGCCAAGTGTCCCTCTAGTGGCTGCTGGGAGGATTGCAGCCCGGGGGCCAGACTCGCTTGGCTGGGTGGGCCCTGGGGGCCAGGCTGAGCCACTGCTCAAGACAAGGGGTGGGAGGCAGTACCTCCACTATCCTGAATTCTTTTGCTTTGTCTATCACATTTCTGGGGAATTTCTATTAAAATTCATGGGAGGGCTTCCCTGGTGGCGCAGTGGTTAGGAATTGCCTGCCAGCACAGGGGACACAGGTTTGAGCCCTGGTCTGGGAAGAGCCCACATGCTACGGAGCAACTAAGCCCATGTGCCACAACTACTGAGCCCGTGTGCCACAACTACTGAGACTGCGAGCCACAACTACTGAGCCCGCGAGCCACAACTACTGAGCCTGTGCACTACAACTACTGAGCCTGAGCTCTAGAGTCTGCGAGCCACAACTACTGAGCCCATGAGCCACAACTACTGAGCCTAAGAACCACAACGACTGAGCCCGCGAGCCACAACTACTGAGCCTGCGCTCTAGAGCCCATGAGCCTTAACTGCTAAAGCCCGTGCGCCTAGAGCCCATGCTCTGCAACAAGAGAAGCCACCGCAGTGAGAAGCCCGCGCAGCCCGCCTACTCAATAAAGAGTAGCCCCTGCTCACGGCAACTAGAGAAATCCTGTGCGCAGCAACAAAGACCCAATGCAGCCAAAAATAAATAAATAAATAAATAAATAAATAAAATTTATTAAAATAAATAAACAAAATTCATGGGAAATTTACCTTTTACTTTCTAATACAGTGAAACTTTTAAAAATATAAAATTAAAAAATATAAAATCTTTTATTTTCACACTGTCACATTACAAGATGTCCCAGGTTGTCACATAGACCCTGGCACGTGGCCAGGGGTCCCTGAGGTCTTGGAGACCAATGTGGGCCCACCCAGCCCCGCCTGGACCCACTCCCGGGTCAATTTCTCTAGTTCAACTCTCTCACCCACTCTGAACCTCTGCCCCGTGGCTCTGGTTGAGGGGCCATCGTGAGCCTCCTTTGACGGGGGAAGGTATGAATATAAACCTAACAGTGGTAATCTGATTAGAATCAGCTCCCATTAACAGAGCCCCTATCACGGGCCAGGCAGGCGCTCTGTGAACTGCTCACACTGAAAGGGACTGTGTGTGACTCTGACTTGACTGAGAACACACAGGCCCCAAAGATGGTGGGTTTCCATGCGGTCCCACAGCTGGTGCAGGGATTCAGTTCACTTCCTGAGGCGGCCACAGCACCACCGTCACAGTGCCGGGGGCCGGCCTCCTTCCAGCCCTCGTACCTAAGCACTCATGGGCACTTCACGCGCGCGCGCGTGCGCACATACACACACACACCCTGACACACACGCCTGGGCTGCAGTGAAAGACACGACACAGCTGAATTCTCTGGGGGTGCTCCTTGGGGACACAGGGCCACCATGCGGGGGTCCAAAGGGAAGAGAATCAGTAAGAGAAGTATAGTAAGGGCGACACAGCCTCCGGAATGACACGGAACTCAGACAATAGCAGCGTTAGGAAAAAAATCAGGAAAATGAGTAATTACTGCCCTCTAGTGGCCACCAGGAAGCACGCAACTGACTTTTCCACCAAGGTCTGTGGTGACCCAGACACACCTGCAGGGGGCCCCGGGTGCTGCACCAGGAGCGGACAGCAAGCACATGGGTATATTCCACGCACAAGACCCACTCCTGAGCCCACCGTGGGTCCCCACCCTCTTTCTGCCCTCCCTGTTGTTAGTTCCCCACCTGTTTTCAGTTCTGTCTTCCTGCTGGGCCTCCTACTGATCATAGCCGATATTTATTGAGTCTTTACAGTTGGCACTCAACTGATTTACCCTCACCTCTGAAGTGGGGAATATTATTATCTTTTGTAAAGAGAAACAGGCACAGAGAAGGCATATGACAACCCAAGGCCACGCAGTTACTGAGCAGAAAAACGAACACTAGGATGCAAGCCATCCGAGACAGGGCTGCGTTCTCAGCCCTTGGGCCCGTGTACCGCCAGCTCACATGACACTCAGCAGTAGAAGCCACCTTCAAACTCTTTGTAACAAAGAATGTTTGTGTCTGCATGCTTCACAAGGGCCTCAAATCCACAACAACCCCACTGTCCATGCAGAATCGATACATTTTGGTTTATTCGTGCAATGGAATATTACACAGCAATGAAAAATAATGAATGACTGCTACACGCAGTAATATGGATGCATCTCAGACATAATGTTAAGTGGAAGAAAAGAGAGACACATGTGCAGACAAGATGATTCCGTGTTAAAAAATTCAAAGACAGTTAATACAGTTTAGAATAGTGGGTGCCTTTGTGGGTGGGAGGAGTAGAGAGGAATGGGCGAGGGTGAAGGGAGCCTGCTGGGACCCCGGGCAGGTGTATACGCTGATCTGGGCAGCGGTGCAGACGTCAGCATGGACACAGTCATTGAGTTGTGCACGAAGATTTCTACACTGTGCTGTGTAGGCTCATGTTCTGCAGGATGGCCCCGAGGATAGCCACAGCCTCATCTCTGAGACCTGTGAATACGCTGGGTGACCTGGCAAAAGGTGCTTTTCAGATGTGATTGAGGTGACAGACCTTGAAATGGGGGGGGGCGTGTGTTATCCTGAATTATCCGGGTGGATCCAATGTCATCCCATGAGCCCTAAATATAAGACAAGAACTTTCTGTGGCTGGAGTGAGAGACGTGGCAGGGGAGATGGAAGTATGTATTAATTTTCTCTGCTGCTGGAACAAATTAGCAAGGTATGACCTTACTTTCTGTTTCCACAGGTAAGAAGTCTGGGTGGGCTCAGGGTCCTCTGCTTGGTCTCACAAGGCCAAAATCAAGGTGTCGGCCAGGGGTTCCTTGCTGGAGGCTCTGGAGAGGGGTGAGGGAGGTCTCCACTCTCCCCAGTGTCCAGAATCCTCCCCCTCCCCCAGAGGGCTCTTTCCCCAAATAAACCCAAGGTGCCACGCCTCAGAGAAAGCTGGAAGGGAATACACCGTCTCAGCAGCACTGGAAGTAGGGTGAGCGAGGTAAGCGCCCCAGCACCGAGCTTGAGAAGGGATCCCTAAGAACGAGTGTCTTTGGTATGCACCTGGGGGCTCACCTCCCCTGCCACCATGGCCCCCACCGTGTTGAGCAGAGCCCTGGGTGTCACACCAAGAGCACCACCTTCCCTGCCTGTATGCCAGTGCTCATGGTGCTGCATCAAATCAGTGAATATGCTTGCTCATTCATTCATCCATTCATTCACTCCTGAGTTCTGGCCCCAGGTGGGAAGTACCCACAGCCGGGTGCTGTTCTGGGGACTGGGACCCCTGCCCTTGCGCAGTTACCTGCCAGGCCTGGGGCCCCTCCTCTGAGTAGGGTCCTGTGTAGTGTTGCCCCATTTAGCAAATAAAAATACAGAACACCCAGCTCAATTTGAATTTCAGATAAACAACAAATAATTTTTTTTTAGTAGAAGATTGCTTCATGTAATATTTGGGGCATACTTATATTTTCTAAAATGCTGTTTCTCTGAAATTCAAATCTACCTGGGAATTCCGTATTTTATCTGACAACCCCAACGGGACCTCTGCCCACTGTCACCATCTGGGCAAGTCACCCTTTCCTCTATCACCCTGGTCGCCATGGGGCCCTGGCCTCCCACAGGGCCCCATCCAGGGCACAGCTGACCACATAAGACCTGCCCTGTGCTGGGTGGTGGTCGGCTGCCTGCACCCCTCCTGCAGTCCAGGATGGCTGCTGAGGCTGCCTGGGTTGAAGCCCGGGTCTCCAGTGTGCCTGCACCGTGGAATCATCTGCCAGCCGGTGCCACCCCAGGGGGTTGGACTGAACTGGTCTGGCGGCAGCCCCGGCATCAAAAAATGTCAACGCTTGCTAGGGGGTTCACTGTGCAGTCAGGTCTGAGGCCCTGTCCCCTCAGAGGCTGCCCTGACTCAGGACCCCTGTCTGCGGATGAACCTGGGAGGGGGAAGCATGGTACCTGTCTGTGCTCGCTGAGTCCCGGGATCAGCCGGGCCTGGGTTCCAATCCCGCCTCTGTTACTTTCTAGCTGTACGGCCTCTGGGAAGTTGCCTTTGCCCCCAAACTTCCTTCCTCGGTCCCTCACAACCTGTTGTGAACGTCAATCAAGGCAGCCGTCTTCAGAATGCGGTCTGTGGACCAGCATCACCTGGGCATGTGTTAGAGAGGCAAATTCTCCCCCGCCCCGGACCTTCTAAAGCAGAACCTCGGGGATGGGGCCAGCAATCTGTGTTTTGATGAGCTCTCCTTGTGACTCAGTGCATGCCCAACCACGGATATAAAATGACAAGGGACAAGGGCAAGAGGTAAAAAGGTGGATAAATGAAAGCGAGTTACTAAGCCTCCAGGTCCTGAGTCCTGGGCCCCCACCTCTCACTTCCAGGAGCCCAGACTTGAGCATCCGCCCCTCCCCCCATGCCTGCCAGAGCCCAAGGCTGCTGCTCATTATGCAAAAACTTGCACATGGCCTAAAGGTTCCAGGCTCTGCCCTCCCTGACCCAGGAGCACTCACCTGCAACCTCGGAGAGATCAAAGCTCCGTCAGGCTCCTGCCTCTGTCCCTGTCTCCAGGCCCCTAATGCTGCAGCTGTACCCAGGGCAGGGTCCCCTCAGCCCCCAGGTGGAGAACTTTCTGTTCCAACACTGCTTCACAGACTCCAGGCTCCACTGAACTGCTCCAGAATCTGGAATTTGGGCCCAATTCAGGGAGAAAGTTTTTAATTCCCCTCCCAATTCTTTTAACCCTGCAAACTGCCTACTGCTTGGAAAACAGAAAATGTAAAGTGATTGCTGATTATGGGCTAGAACAGAAATGATACACATTTTCTTACTTCGGCTAAGTTAAAATAGCTTCCATCATGGCATGGGCTTTGGAATCACAGAAACCCAGGTGCTCAGCCCAGATTGGCTGAACCAGGTGACTTCTCTGAGCCCCAGTTTTCTCCGCTCAAACAGTAGTAATAATTGCTATTACGATTACGAGGAGAACAGCAGAATCTGTAAGCACTTTTATCCGCCCGCCTCTCTCGGAGGCAGGGCTGCAGTTCGCCAACTTGGAGGCTCATTAGCGTCACCTCGGGAGATTTTTACATCCAGATCCCCAGGCCACAGCAGGACCAAGAGAACCCCGGGTGGCAGTGCCATCTGCCTTGTTCCAACTCCCCCATGATTCCAAAGTGCCGCCGAGTTGGAGAGCCCCGCGGCCTGGGGATCTGGATGTAAACATCTCCCGAGGTGATGCTAATGCTGCACACCCGGGAGTGCGGCCAGGGGGCCTGTGGCCCTTCAGGGAACGGCACCTCCATTCTCCTTTCGGGACCCCCTTCTTCGGGCACACACATCTCTCAGGCTGACACAGGCACTTTGGGGGCTCGGCCCTCAAACCTGGGGTTACAGAAACTAGTGCCAAGGGACCTAACCCAAGTCAACATATGGTGACTTTAAACACTACTAACTTCATTTTAAGGAAAAAAGATGACTTTTCGGTTGAGTTTACTACAACAACAGAGCAAGGCTGTGTCATTAATGGGACGCAGATGGGCGGCCTCTCTGTGGACTGACCGAGCGCAAGTCCGGCCGCCTTCCTGCTGCATCCCCTGCGCGCTGGCCCAGCCTGTCGTGGGTGCAGAAGCACGGGCTCTGGGGCCTCCACCTGCCTCGATTCCCTCATCATGATGAACATCTGCCGCGCTGAGCCTGCCTTGTGTCCCCCGGGCCTGGAAAGGCCATTAGTCACCGTTTCATCTGGAGATGTCACAAACACCTCCTGGCTTTGCCAGCTCCACCTGGTCCAAGGCCCCCTCCTGAGCCTGTGTCTCCCATGCAGAAGGCCACAAGCCGCGGCCCTGAGTGACGGCCCCTTGGCTCAGGCCAGGACACGTGGTGGAGCAGAGACCACAGCCCTGTTGCTGGCTTCTGAGTTGCTTTTTGGGCTCTCAGCTCTCTCCGGGTCTCTGCAGGTGGCTTCCCTCCCTCCCCACGTGGCCTGGAAGGCCAGGGCGGGGAACCTGCAGGGTCTGTTCCTGCCCTAGGGCATTTGCACCTGCTCTAGCCTCCTCTGCAGAGACGCCCCTCCCCCCGCAGATCCTGTCCCAGCTGCTCGCTCTCATCTGGTCTCAGGCCTTCTCTGACACACAGCCCCCTCCCCCATCTAGCCCTCCTCCTTCCTGGTGATTTTTAATATCACATTGACTTGTTTTATCTTTTTTTCCCCAAAGCATTGACACTCCGTGGATGTTTTCTTCTTTGTTGTTTTGGTGGAGTCTTGTGTCCTGCTGGCATGTGGGCAGGAACACCTCTGTCTTGGACCCAGTTGTAGCACAAGCTCCTCGGATGGTCCCCGCACGCAGTAGGTACTCAAGGAATATTCTCGATGCCATCTGGCTGGGGTAGCCCCACCTCCCGAGCTTCCATGTATTCAGCTGTGGGGAAGGGATGTGAGAGCCACCACCCCAGTCCCTGGATGCTTCCGGAGGACAGGGAGATGGCCAAGGAGAAGGGCTTGGGGCAGTGCCTGGCTCAGCGTGTGGGAGTGGGGACCCGTCTGCTCTTCCCTGCGGGTGAACCCCAGGCCTGGAGACTTGGGGAGGTGGATGATTGTGAACGTTTGACGGGCTCCGGCAGCACAGATCCGGCCTCCTCGGGGGTTCCGGCCACTGCACACGCGCTGACACCCTGTTGTTTCTTTTAATGGGCATCCGGCCTAATCTCACCTGTGCTGGGAGATGAAGCAGGCTCTCTGCCTGTGAAATTGACCTGTGGGCCAGCGGTCACAACACAGGCTATTTTAAACACATGTGAGGCTTGGTTAGCCGGAAGCCAGGAAGGCTCCAGCAGGGCTCGTGTGGAGTCCCCCCTGATGGTGTTTCGGCGTTATGCAAAGCCAGGTACATGCGGAGGCGGAGGGCAGGCTAGTGATTGGCTTTCCAGATAAGAGGCAGCTCAAGCCGGAAGGGGGCTGAGTCTCAAGCTGCGGCGGCCGGGAGGGGTGGAGGACGAAGGTCCATGACCAGGGGCTCTGCGCTCTGTTTCCCGGGAGCTGAGGACAGGCTGACTCCACGATTTCCTTATCGTCTCAGAGCCGGAGCCACTCTTCTCCTCCACCCTGTACCCATCCCCGGGGAGGACGGTGCCATCCACAGAGGCTCAGGCACCGTGCTGGAGGCCTCCCCTCTGCACATCCCATCAATACTGTGTCCACTTCTCTCCCTCCCCACCCCAACTCCATCATCTCCACAAACAGCCTCAACTCCAGGCCCCAGGTCTCCCCGCCCCAGCCCAGCTCTGTGCGTTTGTCTGACCCTCGTTCTAAATGGCAGATTAAATCTGTGTTCCTGAGTTACCTTCAGAATAAGGCCCAAGAACACGAGCTCTGGGCTCACCCACTGAGTTCAAACTTCAGCTCTCCACTTTGCTGCTGTGTGACCCTGGGCCAGTCACTTCACCTCTCTGTGCCTTAGCTCAATCCTCTGCAAAACAGGGATGACAATGACAGTCTGCCATGGTATCTGTCAGGGTACGGGCAGGAGACAGACTGTGCCAGTGGAGGGACTTGGGAGACAGGTGTGGGCTGGGTAGGTACAGGGATGGCATGATGCCCAGGGCCAGTGGGGGGACACGGCCATCCCAGCCTGATGGGCAAAGGGAAGGTGTGTTTGCTGGAATCTGAAGACTTGAGGGTAGGGGAGGATGCCCTGATGCCTCCATCATCTCCACAAACAGCCTCCTGTACTCTCAGGTCTTCAGACGTGATGGAGGCACTGGAGGAATAAAACCCGACCTCTTCCTCTCCCTCCTCCATCTGGCTGGCCTCCTGCTGGGGCTCCTATCAGCTTGGACCCAAGGAGAATCCAGATGGCACTCTGATGGACAGAAGTATGAAGAGCATCCACCACCCACTATTTCTACTTCCAAACTCTGTCCTATGGTTTCAGCCCAGGGGATTTGATGGTTGAGCTTTTCCTGGGTTCCTAATGCATATATTTTTGTTAAAACTCCTATATTGATGAGGGCTCTTCAGTCACAAGGGAATCTAGTCCACACTGGCTTGAACAAAAGAAGGATTGGCTGACTCATTAACTGAGAAATTGAAAGGTTCTGGCTTCAGGCATGGCTGGATCTAGGTGGTCAAAATATGTCATAAGGAATCTGACATTCTCCATCTCTCAGCGCTGCATTCCTCTGTGTTTGCATCTATATTTGCTAACTATTGCTGTGTAACAAATTATCCCAAGATTTATCTGCCAAAAATAATACACATTTGTTATCTCACACAGGGGTCAGCAATTCAGAAGCTGTGTCATGCTTTGTGATCTCTCACGAGGGTGAAATCAAGACATCTGTTGGGGCTGCAGTCATCTGAAGGCTGGACCAGGGCTGGAGGAGCTGCTTCCAAGGTGGTGCACTCCCATAGCTGTGGGCAGGAGGCCACTGTTTCTTGCCACGTGGACCTGCTTGAGTGTCCTCACAACATGGCTGACGAGTGAGTGATCCAAGGGATCCAGGAGGGGCTGCAATGTCTTTAATGACCTAACCTTGATGTCACACTCCATTGTTTGTGCAATCTTCCATTGGCACCACAAGTCAGCATTACCAAGGCAAAAGGGGACTACCTAAGGGCAGGAATCCCAGGGGTTCAGAATCACTGGGGGACACTTGGAAGGCTGGCAGCCACAGCTCCTTCCCCAAGTCATGTGGAAAAGCAATCCCAGCAGAAGAAAAACACAACTTTCTCAATAACCCTGGCAAAATTCCACGACCTGATCTCATTGGCTGGATTGGGTCACATGCCCATCACTAACCAAATTATTTCTGACTCTGATTGGCCAGGCCGAGGCACGTGCTCACCCCTTGGGTCAGGCAGGGAGAAGGATAAACCCCATCCAAGCCATATGGACCAGGACTCCGAGCGGAGCTCCTCCCCTGGGGGAGGTGAGTTGCTGCTTTCAGAAGGGGGACAAGATGCTGACCAGACAAGAAAACACTGGGGTCTCTCCACCGATGAAAATGCCTCTGTCCTTTGGGGGAGTATTACTGGAGGAGTGGGTGGGAGGCTGAGATTCAAATGGTACAGAGGTATGAAGAGAGAGGGCCTGGCTCCCAGCAGCCAGGGGAAGGCAGCAGGAATACACCTGGATTTTCTAGGCCCAGTTCCCCGAGCTGATCACTTCCCTAGACCCCAACCCCGGGCAGTCATGGGTCCAGCAAGTCCCCTCTCTCAGAGCAGAGACCAGTGAGAAAGTAGGACCTGCTTATCACCCCTTCTCCATCCTGGAGGAAGAAGCATCCAGAACACATTTTCTGGCTAAAGCAATTCTTAAACAGGCCAGATCGCATGGTCACATCCATCCCGGTAACTCACAAGGAGGGATGGTTAAGAGCTCAGACTCTGGTGTTGCAACCTCAGTCCCGGGTCAGCTACTCTCCCGCTGTGGGACCTTGGCAAAGTCTCTCAACTCCTCTGATCCTCCATTTCCTCATCCGTGAAGTGGGGATGATAAATGAACCGAGCCCAAACAGTCCAGTGAGCGTTGGGTGATGCAAGGGAAGTGCCATGGCACATGCGGACCCTTCACAAGCATGCATGGTTTTGACTTCTGGATGGATGTCACCTGCCCACAGAGAGGAGTATCACGTGGCAACTAGATACAAGATACAGGACAATCAAGCCTCAGTTTGAAAACCACCTCTGCCACGTCAAGTGGAGGCACACATTTCTCTGTCTCAGTTTCTGTATCTGTAAAATGGGCAGGAAACCCCCTCCTCCTTGTAGTGATGATTAGGAAGATAATGTATTCAAAGCACCCTGCCTAGTCCTTTGATAGACACTTTGATAAACAGAGTGATTATGTTCATAAAGCACAGAGGTTTGAGCTAGGACTCAGAGCCTGCTGCTTAAATTCAATCCCAGTTGCTGTGTGATGGTGACAAATTGCCCACCCTCTCTGAACCTCCATTTTCCAAACTGTGAGATAGAGACGATGTTAATACCTCCCTCGGGCTGTAGTGAGCGGCCAGTGGGTTTTCAGACAGGGCCTGGATGCGGTGAGGATGGAGGTGCCAGCTGCGTGCTGAGCGATGATTGGCTTTGCCTCTCGCATGTTTATGGGTCCTGTTTGGGGTCCTAGAGACTGGACCGCCATCACCTTCATTCACAAAATTCAGGTCACCGCTTTCTCTTCTCCACGTGGAGTCACAGGGAGCTTGAGAGCGAGGGGTCAGAGCGAAGTGGCTGGAGGGGCTCTGCTGGCGGGGGATAGGGGAGCAAGCCCGGGAGGGGCCGCCGAGCTCTCCTTCCCGCTGACTTGCGTCTCCGAGCCCCACGGAGTCTGGGAGAAGGGCCCCCAGGGACACCGGGTCCCTTGCCCGCGGTCACAGAGCCAGACTCCAACGGAGGCCACGTCCCGCCACTCTGCTTCCCCTTCTAGGGACTGTCTAGGAGGCCACTGAAAACACTGCCGGCCCAGGGTGGTCAGGGGGAGGACCTCAGTCTTTCCTGTTCTTCAGACATCGCCCGGGGAGTCGCTGACAGATAAACAGACCCCAGGAGAGCCTGGCTCTCTGGAATTTTCCAAAGCAAACAGCACACGTTTCCACGGTTGGGGTGTGTGTTGGTGGGGGGTTGTCAGTGCCAGCTGGGGTTCAGGCGGCCCCTGGGACGGCAGAAGGCCAGAACAAGCCAGAATGAGGTGTTCAGTCAGTGCCGGCCCCGGGGTGGGTGGGGAGGGACCAGGAGGGTGAGCGGCGGACGCCTTCAGGTGCAGACCCTTCTTCTGCCTCCACCGTCCCTCCGCGTCACCAGAGTTCAGGGGCAAGAGCCCGAAGCACGGGTGAGAGGGATGGGGGCCATGACCACGAGGCCGCCTTTATCACCCTGCAGGAACTCAGCACGCTCTCTTAATCTCGGGGTGCACGTGCTCTGAAACCCGAAGTTCTAGAGGAAATACCACTCTCCGACGCGCGGGGGCGCTGTTGCCTCACAAATGAGCTGCCCAAAGCGGCTGCTGGAAGAAATCGCTCTCTGGGGTCCGAGGACTCCCAGAAGTCTCCATCTGCAGGCAGCTGGCACAGGGCCCGAGTTCTGACAGCCTGGGCCTTTCTCCTGCTGGCCGGACCCTCACAGGCTAGGGATAGGGGAGGAGAGTTATCAGAGCTTGGGAACGTAGCCCAATGCATCCCCGCACCACAAGTTATCACAGACTTTTACAATGTGTCACGACGTAGCAAAACCTGACCCTGCGCTAAGCTTTCCAGACATGTCCTGGACTCCCACAGTCACCCCGGTGGGGTGTACAGGATGGTCCCCGCACTGCACAGCCTCAGGTCTGTCACGTGCCCAGGATCCAGGGCGTCCAGGCAGAGACAGAGTGGCATTTGGACCTGGGTCTCTGCAGCTCCAGGACGATGCTCTTCCCCACTCCCTTCTGTTATTTGGGGGCCGTGTGGCAGTCGGGCCTCAGGCTTCCGAATGGCATGTCTGCTCCCTGACTGCTCGCCTCTTTCTGTTCGGGGCAGCATGTGTCTGAACTCCCCGCTTGGGGATGTGGCTGGCAGTGGCTGGCAGTGGCTGGATCTGGAAGTTTGGGTCCTGGTTCGTCCTCCGTCTCCCGGCTGGCTGCAGTCTCTTCACGTCCCAGCTGCCCTGGAGGGGGTCTGGCACGCACAGAACCCCTGGAGTAGTTTCCATGAGACCATCAGCTCCAGCCAGATGTTCTTGGTTTTTAAGCCACATTTTTATGACCTAAGAGGGACCCTTTCCCTATTTTTCAGGGAGGGAAGAACAGAAGTGAGGAAGCGGGGCTCAGGCCGCCTGGTTTACCCTGGAGTCTGGAAAGGAGGCCTAGGCCTGGGCCCCCAGCGTCCGCTGAGCCAGCAAAAAGCAGCCCGTCCAGCAGGCAGCGGAAGACAGGAGGCGAAAGATGTGTTTTCTTTGCGCATTTATGCGTTAAAAAGAGAGAGAACACACGGGATGGAAAATGGACAAGGCAGCCGTGAGCACGATTCCTCCCACGCCTGGGTTTATGGAAAAGCACACGTCAACTCAATGTCCACAAAAGCGGACTTTTTTTCCAACGTGGACTGTTCTGCCAGCTCATCTAGTCCATTTCTTGGGGCCACTCTGAGTTTCTGTCAACAAAACGTACGAGGACCGCTGGCAAACACTGAACGTTGTTAGGGAAAACTTGTTCATCCAAGGCCAGCTGGAATTTACTGGGCGCACCGAAATGCTGGGGGACTTCAGGTGGCTCTTGCGATGGCTGGGTGGGGGCACTGTTTCTAACTGACTTGACATCTTGCCAGGGGTGCTTGTTCGACCCCAAGCAGGGCTGGTCCTCAGGGAGCCTTGGCCCACATGCTGGAGCCCAGCAAGGTGGACAAAGCGGCAGCTGAGACGTTCTCAGCCCTGTGGCCTCCCAGGTTCCCAGGGGGTCACTGCAGGCTCTGCTCAGCACACTTGAAAGGGATACAGGAAACACAGTTGTTCTGGAGACTTCTCCTCACTTCTTCAGCCTTCTGGATGCTCACTGCAGCTGCAGAGCCGACCAGCAGGGGGACCCTGTCCCCGGGTGGCCTCCGCCTCTGCTCCCTGCTGGCGATTCCGCAGGTGGTCACCTCCTCCACCCCTCAGACCCCACCAGGCCCACCTGGGATTCTTCCCATGGAGCTGCTGACTTCAAGGGAAGGGGGGTCCTCCTGGGCCTGCTTGGGTTCCAAATCAGTAAAGGCCTTCTCCTTTCTTTGGGGGGCTGTATTATATGACATAGCATACATGCACCAGAATCCAGGGGTTCTCAGCCCCGGGGGGGAGCAAGTTTTCTCTCCAGGGGACATTTGACAACATCTGCAGACCTTCTGGTTGTCACAGCCAGGGAGAGGGGCTACTGGCATCCAGTGGGCAGAGGACAGGGATGCTGTTAAACACCCTACAACCCATAGGACACCCCATAGCGGAGACTCATCTGGTCCTGAATGTCAATATTCCAGGGCTGAGAAACCCAGCCATAAACTATTCAACCCGCTCCCTAGTGATGGACATCCATATTGTTCCAAAAATTTTGCTGTTATAAACATTGCTGCAAAAAGTACTTTCATACCTAGGTTACTCTGCCATGGGTGAATATAACTGATAATATATATGATGAGGTCCCACTTGGGCAAAAAGAAAGAAGTTAGAACACACGTCTGTACTGATAAGATACCTCTGGAAGACGATACAAGAAAATGGCTTCCTTGGGGCCGGGAAATCAGGGGGTCAGCCACCTCCGAATATGCTGGACCCCTTCTGGTCCTTCCTGACCCAAGGAGGATGAGAAGGGTCCGAAAGGGGAGCAGCACCAGGGAGGACTAGACGGCCTGCATCCTGAGGCAGACGCGTCTCCTGCTGGGCTAACGTGCAGGGCTCGCACTGGTGGCCCAGCGCTCCATCCTGCCCCTCCAGTCCCAAGACAGAGGCTGCAGTGGGTAACCTGGTCTGGTCCTGCATGGCGCGACGCCCCTGCGCGGTCTCCGTCCACCTCCGCCTCCTGGTGCCCGGTGCCCTCCCCTCGGCCTCCTCGGACCTGAGCTGCCCCACCTGGGCTGGCAGATGTCGCCCGGGCTGGTCCCTCCTCTCTCACCCTCTCCACCGGCTCTGCCTTCAGGGCTCAACTCCTGTACCACTGCCCCAGACAGCCTTGCCCAGACCTCCTGGACCAGGGCAGGCCCCCCGCCCAAGGCTTTCTTGGCACCCTGCCCCTCTCGTCACTTTGTATTTGCTTGTGTGGTTCTTCCGTCCTCCTCCCCCACCCACCCTGCCTGACTGTGACCTCCCAAGGATGTGTGTGTTCTGCAGTGGTGACTCCTGTGCCTTGCACAGTGCCTGGCACAGAGGCAGTGCTCAAAACTGCTTCAGACTTCCCTGGTGGCGCAGTGGTTAAGAATCCGCCTGCCAAGGCAGGGGACACGGGTTCGAGCCCTGGTCCGGGAAGATATCACATGCCGCGGCGCAACTAAGCCCGTGCGCCGCAACTGCTGAGCCTGCGCTCTAAAGCCCACGAGCCACAACTACTGAGCCCATGTGCCACAACTACGGAAGCCCGCACGCCTAGAGCCCGTGCTCCGCAACAAGAAGCCACTGCAATGAGAAGCCCACGCACCACAATGAAGAGTAGCCCCCGCTCGCCACAACTAGAGAAAAGCCCACGCGCAGCAACGAAGACCCAACGCAGCCAAAAATAATAATAATAATAACAATAATAAAAAAGACTGCCTTGACATCCCTTGGTGTTAGCCCAGCCCCAGGGCGCTGGCCTTGACCATCCCCTCCTGGCCCAGCCTCCTTAAGGCATCACGGCTACATTCTCTTCCCAGCAGTTTAATAGAGTCTGAATTTTTTCTTGCTCCTCTTCAGGCTGTGAGTGTCCCACGGACAGAACCTTTCTCTCTTGTTTGTGGCTCATGCCCAGTGCCTGTGTGGTACCTGGTCCCTAACAGGGTCAGTTAGGTTCCAACCCTAACCCTAACACTAACGCTAACCCCAACCCTAACGGGTGTTAGGACAGATGAATGAATGAGTGAACGAGTGAACAGATAAGGGAGAGGAGGTGGGGATAGACAGGCAGGCTGGACATGGTGCCGAGGCTTTGCCCCTCCATCATCCCGTGTGATCTCGATAGCATCTGTGAGCAATATTAATCCACTTTATAAATGAGGAAACGAGACCTAAAGGTGGCTTAGCTTGGCCTCTGAATAGTAAAACCAGTAGACAGCCTTTTCCCACCTGAGCCTTCTGGCTCCACATTCAGCTGCCTTTTCTAAGTTTTCTGACCACCAGGGGGTGAACCTCCACATCCGTGGGGGAGCCCAGTGCTAATTGCCTGTGTGCAAATGCTTCCCATCTCGTATGAGGCAAAGCCATAAATTCATCCCTTCCCTCCCCAGCTGAATGTTTATTCCAACTCTGTCTGAGCATAACTGTGTCCTCGGGAGAGAAAGGGGATCCAAGTGTCTCCGTGCCAAGAGTAATCATCATCTCCTACGAAATTTGAAAAATGCTCAACTTCTAAGTGCCACTCCATCATCTGGCATCTTCAGCTTTGGTGTAGCCCATCCTCTTGCCCAGGCTGCCCCGGGGCTGGACCGTGATGGGATGCACCAGGGTCCCACAGTTGGTGACAGACGGCTGCCCTTGGTAACTCTTAGAAGCTTTGCTGTTATTGTTGCATTGAGGGTAACTGATTGGTTTTGCATTTCAGATTTTGTTGTCACTTGAAATCTTAGCTATGTCAGAGGAGAAATGGCAACTATGCATTGGGCTTTGGTTGGTCAAAAAGAGGGAGCGGGGGGTGGGGGGGTACAGAGAGGGAGAATGCGAAACAGTATCAGATATTAAGCCGAGCAGGTGTTGGAGCGATGTTTGGGGAGTGCAAAAAACCTGAATCTGACGGTGAGCTAACAGTCCCCCTGGTACCCTGGTGGAAGGAACCTTTACTTAGAGCTTAGTTTTAAGAACCTTGATAATCAAACACTTGTGCCTGACAACTGTGTTACCCACAGCCAACTTTTTAATTTCACTTTGCCAGGTTACTCATTCTTAAAATGTGTGTTCTTTCTACCTCAGGGGAATATTTTCTATTTTCCAAACTTCCAGAAAGCTGTTTGAGTAGAGAAACAGGGATCTCTGAACCAGGCCATGGATAGTTTTTAAAATGAAAGTAGAAGCAGCAGCAGCCAGAGGAACGGGGATCAGGGCTGTTTCCCAAGGCTACCTGTGGATTCGTTTGAGGTTTTCTGACTACCAAGGGGTTACTGAAGATGTTCACACCATCTTTTTCCATATCAGTTCCTTATTTTCAATGATGCATATCAATGAGGAATTTCTGCATCTCTCCGCACGCTCCTCTGTCAATTAGTTTATTCGGTGTGAATTGAATAGAGCAGTGTTCATTACATGTAGCCACGCTATCCAGGGCGAGGAAATGATTTTCCTAGGACCATCCAGGCTGGTCCTGCAAGGGGATACCACTTCATCTTGCACCTCATCCCAGGGAATTCACACCCGGGCCTCTTCAATCCAGAAAGTCCAGCCCGGAGGAGGGAAGGAAGGGGCTACAGACCCTGTCTCGTTCCTCAGCCTCCTTCCACACCACAAGCCTCGTCCTCCTCGTCCCCACTTTCTGCCTTTTCCTTGAACTTCCCAGCACAGATGATGCTGATGATGGGGAGAAGCCCCTTCCCCAAACTGCTCTTCTGTGCTCTCATCAGAGGACAGGGATGCATGTGCTCAAGTCGGGAGACGGGGGCAGCCGATCCAGCGGTCTCTTGCCGAAACCTGTAACGCCTGCTCAGGGCCTCCGGCCTCACCTCTCCCTTCCTGGTCCCACCTTCACACCACCTGGAGTGAGCACTCAACAGTGAGACTCGTCACATCCTGCCCCACTTTAGAGCCTCCGGGACCGCTCATGGACACAGTGCGAGATCCCAGGTGCTCAGCACGCTTTTCCGGGTTCCAACGCCCCCTCCTCTCCCACCTCTGGGCTCGTAGGAGTCAGTCCCTCACCCCGGGCTTGCGATGCCTTTGGGCTCTGTGCTCTGCCGGCTGGGCTGAGCCTTCTCCATCTGACCCAAACTCCTCCTCCAGCTCCGAGTTTCCCCACCCTCCTGCCCTGCACCCAAGAAGCCCATCACCCCACCTCTGGGCCCCTGGCCCTGTTTACTCCTCTCTTGACAAATGCGCGTTGCTTTGTCGTCACTCTCCACGCTAAGTTGTGAGCTCCGTGAAGATCCAGAGCATCCCTGACACTGTCCCCTCGTTTAGCAAGGATGTCACACCCACTAGGAGCCCAACAGATGCTGACTTCTGAATGAATGAACAAGAGTTTGCTGCTGGTGTGACCAGCACGGTGTGACCCTGCAGAGATAGTTGCATACAACACCGTCCATTTATTTGAGAGTAAAATCTCGTTTGTTCCAATTTTTGTGGGAATGACGCATTGTTTCTAAGTAATTTTTAAAAGTTTTTTGACGTGGACCATTTTTAAAGTCTTTATTGAGTTTGTTACAATATTGCTTCTGTTTTATGTTTTGGTTTTTTGGCCCTGAGGCATGTGGGACCTTTGACTAGGAATCGAACCCACACCCCCTGCACTGGAAGGCGAAGTCTTAACCACTGGATCGCCAGGGAAGTCCTGACATGTTGTTTTTAAAATTACATCATTGACACAATTTTTCATGGCCTTGTTTTCCTTCAGGATTTATTTCAGGAAGCTCCATAAAGGTCCCATGACTTTGTGGACATAAGTTGTATCCCTCTCAGAGAGAAAAGGACAATCCGTTTTTCACTTTCCTTTTCAACAGAGCATCGTTACTAGCAGTAACAAGAAGCACTGTTATAAGCACCTCACGTTAATTCACTTAATATCACTACAATCCTATGAGATTGATATTACTATTGTCTTCATTTTATAAAGAAGGAATCTGAGGCACAGAGAGGTTAAGTAACTTGTGAAAGGTCACACAGCCGGTACAGGCAACAGCGGGGACTCTATGTTTGCAATCTGCTTTATACTCTACTCTTAATTTTCCCATCTCCCACATCCTTTGAATTCCTCAACGACCTGGAAAGCAGGTAGAGCAGGGGTGGTCATCCCCATGTTACAGCTGAAGAAATGGAGGTTCAGAGAGGTGCAGCGACTCTGGCCAAGGTCACACAGCGTTGGTGGCAGAGTCGGGTTCAAAGCCGGGTCTGTCTGCTTCTTTGCCAAGCTCGCTCAGCGCCGGGGTCACACTGCGGGGCACAGGTATGCAGTGTGTGTGTGGGTTCACATGTGTGATCCAAACCAGCCTCTTAAAGGTGACAGCCTCACCTAAAGGGAAACCTCGGTCTGTCTGTACGATGCTTCAGCGATTTCATTTGGAAAATGTTGCTGGCCTTGGGCTATTTTAAGGCATCTTTAAGAGTCTCTAGTACAGGATTCAACACACACCTTACTCCCATTCAATGAAACGTTATTGCCCAACTGGCTGGAAGAGATTAAAGGAAAAACACAGTAAATCACAAACAGAAGATCCTCAAGAGTTAACGAAGGTCTGACTTTTGGACGCAGCATACCAAGACGCAGGGCGTTCAAGCAAAAGCACGCTCTGACCCCGGGTTTCCTTTTCCAACTCCCTTCAAGGCAGGCTCTTAATTGGACTTTTAAAATACGATGCTTATGCACTGTTTGACTCCCGTTTATAGCTCTGAATATAGACTTTAATTGCGTCTATTACTTTTATTATACGTATTACTGTTTTCATTACCACGTGGTCTAAAAATAATAGTGCTGTGTTGTGATCTGTGCATTGGAGCTGACTTCATTTCCTCTGGGGTCGGAGTTCAGGGTTCAGATGATGGGTCTTCGGGGAGTGTTTCAGCCCCAGCAGAACGACATTTTTATGAAGAGCAGGCAAAACCAGAGAGGGCAATTGGGGTTTCTTTAAATCTATGTTAACAGCATAAATTCTCAAGTCTATAGTGTATTCCATTAAGGGACCCGAGGAGAAGACGATGAAGACCAAATCGGGCACTTTTTGGAATTTGTCCTCATTCAACTCATTTTCTCTGTAAGTGCAGACTTGGATGGTCTTTCAAGCAGAAAGTAAGCTGGGGATCCGGTGAGCGGGGGCCATTCTCCTCTCCAGCTGCCAGAAGACCTTTGCTCTCATATCACAGACAGTATTTTTCCAGCACCAGTGCCTACACGTTGTTGTTAGTGTGTGCTCAAACCTGGCCGGGGAGCCCATAAGCCCCACTTCCATTTTCTTCCATTTTCTATCTCATCTTTCTTGGAAGTCAAGAGAGAAAGGACTCTTGGTAAAGCCCTTTGTTACTGCTCTGCTTCTGTGATCTTTGTTGATGGCACTCGCCTTCTGAGACTCAGGATTCTGTCATTTTCAACATTTGGCAGAGACATAAAAAGCAAAGAAATCAATATTGCCATGGAGACTATCATTTCTGAGCCAGACTTAATTATGAATTATTAAGAACGGTTCAGTTGAATTAAAAGAATTAGGAGGTGCCTCTGTTTAATGCAAGCTCCGGTGATGCGTGTTAAGTAGCAACTAGGTTCATTACCAAAAGTTACATTCATTAGGTTATATAATTTGCAAGTTTCTATTCTTAATTTCTTCTAGCCAATTCCAATTATTTTCTTGAAATAGCATAATTTGTGGCAGGAAGAAAAACCACATTAACGTGACATGAAAATAACACATTTTTCTTTCCATTTGGTTACAAAACTCTTTTGAATGTATTTTTGGCTCATATACAATAGCATTTTTATGCACACAGACTTATGCCAAAGAGGTGTCTCTTCATATGCACCACCCAGCCACTCACCTCAGTACTTCTTATCAGCAACAGGTATCCTGGGTAAGCAATTTCATGTTAGCTTTCGGAAAAATCTGAGATTTGCATTTGCCTTTTGGTACCTAATTAAAATTCCCCCAGAAATTCTTGGTGACTTTTTTTCCCCCATCTTCTTTTCCTTTCATGAGAAAGTAATTGAGGCTCCAAGTGAGACTCGTGGACCTGACCTTTGAAAATATTCCCATTTTGCATGTAGCGCTGGGAATTTTAAGGACGGAGTGGCAGCTGGGTGTGAAGAGAAAGCAGGCAGAACCTTTCGGAAATGCTTTTCAATTAGAGCTCCTGATAGGCAATTTCATAACCTGTTTGTCTCCTAAACGCTTCTGTGGTTTTCTGTATTTCTGCATTTCTTATTATCTTGCATGACTAAGCATTCGGCTCAGGTGAGACACTGCCTATTACAAAGCAGAGAGAAAAACTGACAATTAGCCAGTTGATTTCAGCTATGTAAACTACTGAACTGGAATGTTCCAGGGAAGAAATGAAGGAAGGAGGAAAAAAGTGATGGAAGGAAGGAGGGAGGGATGGAGGGAGAAAGGAAGGAAAAGAAGAAAAACCCACCCTGTGGATCTAGCAATCAGTTTATCTAGAGTCAGAAGGACAGGTGTAGTCTTAGCTCCATTAGACTTTCTCTCCATTTGGATCAGACATATTCAAAATGGCATCCCTAGTCTTGGTAACCACTGCCCATTCCAGACACTATGGGCTCTACATCATGGTGGTCAAGCGGGGACTTGATGCCTGGGTTGTATCTGTTTACCTGCGAACGTTTTCACATCTCAACAGCTTTGGCTCAGCATCCAAGAATGGCTTTGCCATGAGCCATCTTCCCTGGGATGGAGGTGCCCCAGTGAACACACCCCTGGGGTTCCAAGCCTGGATTCCACCACTGCAGCTTCACCCAGATGCATGGGGTTCTTTATCCACAGGGAGGGGATGGGAAAACTGTTAGGTCCAGTCCAAAGAATCAAGAATGAATAATAAGAAGCACCGAGGTGATCTTTCCCTCAAACTCAAAGAGAAGCGTGAGTGCCCATTTCCTGTAAACGGTATCATTCTAATAGTATGCCTCGATTAATTTCAGAATCCTGTAAAAACGTTCTAACTCCAAGGGAAGAAAAGGATCTGGTTGGGAAAACGGTAACGTCCAAAGCCTACCTTCCAGTGTTGTCGTTTAGAAATTCGGATGGCATCTCCTCTATTTCAAACCAGGCTCTGGGTCGGCTCTCCATGGCTCTGTGACCCACTGGACACGCTGCTCGGCGACTTACCCCATTGTCCCATAGCCCCCTCCCGCCCCACGCCTGGCTAAGTGGAAAAGCTCATAATCAACCATGTCCTCCAAATTAGAGCAGCCTGGAAAATATTTCATTTACAATAAGAGGCGAATGCTCATTATTTCATGCTTCGACAAGACAGCTGAGCTAAAGAGACATGTGGCTGAATTCAATCGTGTGGTCCATTAGATGGGTTTCTGGAAGTGTTTTTTTTTTTTTTTTTTTTTTTTTTTTGCGGTACGCGGGCCTCTCACCGCTGCGGCCTCTCCCGCTGCGGAGCACAGGCTCCGGACGCGCAGGCCCACCAGCCACGGCTCACGGGCCCAGCCGCTCTGCGGCACGTGGGATCCTCCCAGACCGGGGCACAAACCCGCGTCCCCCGCATTGGCAGGCGGACTCCCAACCACTGCACCACCAGGGAAGCCCCTTCTGGAAGTGTTTTTAACGGCCTTTTCCTTCTCGCAAAAGGAGTCTATGGGTCAGCAGGACGGAAGTGGGGGACGCCTGCAGTGAGTGTGGGAGTTTTGCTGGTCTCGCGGCTTCATCGAGGCACTACTGATTGGTAAACATGCACCTATGTAAGGGTCCAGTGTGATGCTTTGATCCACCCATACACGGTGAAACGATCCCCCAGTCGAGCTAACTGACCCACCCATCACCTCACGTAGTTACCTTGTGTGTGTGTGTGTGTGTGTGTGTGTTGAGAACACGTAAGACCCACTCTCTGAGCAAGTCCCAAGCGCACAATAAACTACTATTATCCACGGTCACCGCACTGAAGCTCTTCCTGAAGCAGGGAAATGCCTGTCACGACCACGACGCCCATTCCCTGGAGGCCAGATAGGAGCCTGGGGGAAACAGATTTACCATGACTCCCAGGTGATGGGGACTTGCCTGCAACTTCCTGCCTTCCCTGATTTCTGTGCTCACTTTCCTCCTTTGCCAAAGAGCGTGGTGAACCTTGCAGGTTACAGCCTAATTGAACCCATGCAAACATATGTGAGCTGAGAAGCAAGGTAGAAACGGGTCCAAAGATGGAAGAAATTTAACCCGGGGAAGAGGAAAGTCGAGGTTATTTTACCCTCTAAGTCCTATAGGCTCCAGCATTTGGGAGAGAAAGTTTTCGGCGTGGGAATCCTTCTTAACCCTTATCTCTAGAGATTTTTTTACGTCCATTGACATCTTATCAGCAGGAGGATAAGAGTCCGAGAATTCTGAGCTCCGGGGTCACCAACTGACCTGCACACTTACATTCTTAGCCTTTCCGCTTTCCGGAAAAGGCCAGGAATGCTGTCCAGAGTCTGGGGTGCTCCCAGCTGCCCAACTCCTGGGTGAGGGCTGTGTTTCCAGGAAGAACACTGGGTCGGTCCCCTACTCCCTACAAGACCCTCCCAAGCAGGACACACAACAGGCCCAATTCCCAGGTGGGGTCTTTCCCCCCCCACCCGCCGACAGCTTTGCAGAGAGCTCTGCTCTGAGGTTAAGACCAGAATCTGAAATGTCAACACTGGTGAGAAAGTTCCAGAAAATACATGTGAAATAAACTGCTCTCCTGAAGAAACACCATCTTTTTAGGCCTCTGCCTTTGAGCCCCATGGCAACCATAGGCCAGGACATCATTGCCATTAACAGTGACAGCAACAGCCAGCATTTATTCAGTGCTCATGCTACGCACTTAATAATTCTCCCAATAATTCTCCACATTTACAAATGCGGAATTTGAGGCTTAGAGGTTGAGTGCATCACCCAAAGCCCCACGGCTGAAAACTAGCAGAGCTGGGATTTTGAATTCAGGTCCATCTGAGTTCCCAGCCCACGCTGTACCTCCTGGGCGGTTTCTACACCACCTCCGAGGTATCTGTGCTACAGGCTTGAGATATTAGTGTTGGCCCAGCCGTACTCCCAGCCTCTTACAAACAATAGGCGCACACTGTAAGTTCTTATTCTCCTCATCATTGTCATATTTAATTTGGCTGCTACAAGGAGACATCTGAGGCCTTGAGGATGGAAAAGCTGAGGCCAGAGGCTTCTCTCAGATGGTGAGACACAGACACATGTCCGCTTGGACCATGAAAGACAAGAGTAGCTCTTTCAAGACGTCTGCTTTCCTTCTAGTCTGGCAGGAAAAGAGTTCCTTCCAGTCTCCGAGACTGCCTTGTCTTGTCAGAAGGGAATAGTTGAGCTAATTAGAAAAGTGTTGTCTGTATAGGGCTAGAGTTGTAGGTTGGAAAGTCAGTGGGGGACTTTGCATCAGGCCACACGCATACTTTTTATGGGCTTTTGTCTTTCGGGGGCATGTAAATAGCAGGCTTTGCCAAGCACGTTGGTGAACCAGGCAATGGGGTGTCTCTTTCCCGCTTCCAGACAGCACAGTGTCCTGCCACTAATGCAGCTCCACTGGGGAGGGATGGCTTCAGAAAATGCGAGGATGCGCTCTGTTAATGAGGCAACTTTCCGCTCTGCCGTGTGGCCTGAGAGCTTCGCGCTGTCATTTATCACGGCCCAGCTAACTCGAGACAGTGCCAGATGGCTTTGTTTCTTCCTGGGCAGGACACATCGAAGGCTAGTGGAGGGACCTCCATAAATACTAGAGGGGATCAAAACACACCTTGACTAGAAAGAAGTTGACAAATATAAATGGAGTTTCAACCGTGGTGCCCTCATGTCACACAAATGGCCGACGGAGCAAAGTTGTGAAAGGGAGTTTTCGGGGTGCTACGTGGGCACCCTCCCCCTCCCGTCTACAGATGGGGAGGCAGAGGCACAGAGGTCAAAGGTCCTGCTCGGGGTCGCACAGCAAGCTGGTGTCTGAGCCAGGACGAGAAGAGGGGGAGAAGATGGGACACCATCTTCTGTGAAGACTGAAATCCAACTGAAAGAAGACTCAGAGCCAGTGACCAGGAGCCTGCTGGCCTTGGTGGCACCCACTTCAAATGACCACTCACCCCCATCCTCATTTCTAACTGTGCCTCTGTCGAAAGCATCTCCCAACACTGGAGACCATCCTCGGGCTCTGAGTTGTCAGCCCCCTCCCTGCTCCCCGCGTGGCCTTATCTGTCAAGCAGTTCATGATCTGTAAATAGACATTTCAATCCTCTGGCTAACGGAAATCATTTGGGCAGCTCCTTTGGAGAGTCCACAATTCTTTTCTCACATGTGAATAACCACTACCAAATGTGCCGTTTTATAAGCTGTCTGTCCCCGGGTTGAGATAGAAATGGAAGGCCTCGTGCTGTCCGGGGAGAACCTTCCACAGGGATGGGGAGGTTTGGAGCTGGGCAATATGGCAGCCACGGGCCACGCGTGCCTGGTGGGCCCGTGAAACGTGGCTGGTGGACCGAAGAGTGGAATTTTAAATTCAACTTTCGTTCATTTAAGTCGTCCTGTATGGCTGGTGGCTACTGCAGGGGACAGGACAGTGTGGTTTTAGACAGTGGGGCACAGTGGTTCCAGGATCTCAGGAGCCAAATCGGGTGGGTTCCAATCCCCACCCCAGGGGTGAAACCTTTCAACTCCTCTGAGGCTTAGTTTCCCCATTCACAACTCGGAGGTGACATGGCCCCTACCCTGCTGTGAGGATTCAAAAAGATCATCCCTGAAAGGTGCTGAGCACAGGGTGAATGCCTCAATAAACCTCGGGCTTCTGGGACCGGCCTGGTCAGGACCCAGGAGACAAGCTTCAAGGTGAGAGATTGTTTAAATCATCATGACGATCATGAAGAAAACGAACTTTTTTTTTTTTAATATATCTTTGTTGGAGTATAATTGCTTTACAGTGGTGTGTTAGTTTCTGCTTTATAACAAAGTGACTCAGTTATACATATACACATGTTCCCATATCTCTTCCCTCCTGCGTCTCCCTCCCTCCCACCCTCCCTATCCCACCCCTCTAGGTGGTCACAAAGCACCGAGCTGATCTCCCTGTGCTATGCGGCTGCTTCCCACTAACTATCTATTTTACATCTGATAGTGTATATATGTCCATGCCTCTCTCTCACTTTGTCACAGCTTACCCTTCCCCCTCCCCATATCCTCAAGTCCATTCTCTAGTAGGTCTGTGTCTTTATTCCCGTCTTGCCCCTAGGTTCTTCCTGACCTTTTTTTTTTCTTAGATTCCATATATATGTGTTAGCATACGGTATTTGTTTTTCTCTTTCTGACTTACTTCGCTCTGTATGACAGACTCTAGGTCCATCCACCTCACCACAAATAACTCAATCTTAACAACAGACTTCACACCCTTTCTCTGTAGCCCTCACCAAAGCCGGAAAAGTGGGCATTGTTTTCCCCACTTAATGAAGGTAACTCGACTCCAAGACGTGAAGGAGCCACAGCAAGGCAAGGAGATGGTGGGGTCTGCAGCCAGGCCTCCAGGGCCCCCGGTGGACGGCGGCTGCTTCCCCATGCCCACCCACCCACCCCCTCCCGGGCGGCATGCATTTCTCAGCTCGAGCTCACGAAAGGCCTCCCTGCTAATCTGTGTCCAGAACAAACTTTGGGAACAGCTCTTCCCCTTCTGTGACTGCAAACATTCACCAGGACTGAACTTGGCACAGCGGCAAAGCACACAGCAGAGACAACTATCACCCCGCCACGGAGTTACCAAGATTACGCGAAATGAAACCCTACAAAGCAACATTGCGATACTGCAGATTAAAAAAAAAAAAAAAAAGTCCTGCTGTCTCTCACTCAGATAATTCAAATCCTCGGGTTTCTTCAGCCCTGGGAGCTGCAGCCCTCCACTTGGGACCCCTACCCCCAACCCTTGACCACGAGGACCCCCAACCCGTGTTTGGGAAGCATGCATTCCCTCTGCACACTGGCCCCAGCCTGTAGTCGCCCTAGAGCTCCTGGGTTTGGCTTTTTCCAAATTTCATCTAATTGTCTTCATCGTATATTTGATTTCCACTTTAAAAGTTCTGAAGAAAACACGTTTCTGCATATGATCTCTGGGATGACATTTTTGTGGTTTACAAAATCTGGATTCAATATATTGGATAAACTGTGGCTCCAGAGACTTTTTTTTGGTTACAGCTTGAAACTTTCATTCGAAGGTGGCAGAGTCTACAGGATTGTCATTAATACTGCCCTGAGCTCTGAACTGACTTTTCTAGCGTTTATTTGCCAGAAGACTTTAAAAGTGCAGTTTGATGTGGAAAAGATTTGGGACCAATTTCTCTGCATGTGTGTCTTTCAAATGTTTCTTTTTTCTATCATGTAACTTTCAGTCAAATCCTTAAAAAGAGAGGGATTTCTTTTTTTTCTTTTTCTCATCCCCACAGGCCTCCCTTGAAATCAAGGCACCCCAACCCAAGCTAGGCCAGTTCACAGGGAGATGGACAGTGAAAAGGTGGTTGTTATTCTTCTTTTGTTTTGTTTTTTTTGGGCTGCACTGAGCGATTTGTGGGATCTTAGTTCACTGACCAGGGATCAAACCTGAGCCCTCAGCAGTGAAAGCGCGGAGTCCTAACCCCTGGACCGCCAGATAATTTCTTTTTTTTTTTTTTTTTAAATCAATTTCCCTGAGAAGTTTCCAGAGATGGTTCCGATGGAGGGGGTGAAATCTCAGCCGAGTCAAATGAAAGGAGGTCTGAGAGATAAAATACGTATAGCCACTTTCACATCTGCATCAAGAAGGCCATTAAGAGCCCATCTCCGAACAGAAAGATAGGGGCTTTCCCTGTATAGCCTTTAACATGATGGAGAGGAAAGTATTTCGTTAGGGCTGTGTGTGCATCTGTAGGAGAAAAAAGGCAGAGGACAGAAGTCTTTTTAGAAAATATGCAAATGAGTTGGTGCATACAGCGTTCAAGTAGGTGGAAGAGGAGATGGAACGTAGAATAATTCAGGAGCATTTCTCCGGTAACCTTTTCTTTGCGGAAGCTAAGAACCTCTCTCTTCCTTTCATGTGCACTTGCATCCCGCTTGTATTTAGTGAGGTAATTAGTTCATTTCTAACATTCCTTGACTTGTAAATCTGGTTTGAAGGTTAGGCAAGGGAAAGAGACCCCGGGGTTTTCACAAAACTGTTATTAAAGTCGGAGGAGAGACAGATCGGCTCTGTTTGCATCCGAGAGGCAGAAGGTCTCTTGAAAGGCAGAGAACATCACTCCCCCCATTTCCCTGTGATACACAGGGTTCCCCGGAACCAAAGTGTCAGTGCATCCCCGCCCACGCACCCACCCACGCACGCACGCAGAAGGACGTGAACAGGGGCAAGTGATTCCCACTCGTGTGTGCGTGAATTTCTGGATCAATTGCAAAAAACAATATTTGGAGATGCCTTGTTTCAAAATAAAATGGGATGTAAATTGTAAACTTTCCATAGTGCAGCCACTATGGAAAAGAGTATAGAGGTTCCTCAAAAAACTAAAAATAGAGCTATCATATGATCCAGCAATCCCACTCCTGGGCATATACCTGGACAGACTATAATTTGAAAAGATATATGCACCCCTATGTCCATAGCAGCATTATTTACAATAGCCAAGACATGGAAACAACTTAAATGTCCATCGACAGATGAATGGATAAAGAAGATGTGGTGTATATATATACATATATATATATATATATATATATGCACACACACACAATGGAATATTACTCAGCCATAAAAAGAATGAAATAGTGCCATTTGCAGCAACAAGGATGGACCCAGAGATTATCATACTGAGTGAAGTAAGTCAGAAAGAGAGACAAATACCATATGATATCACTTATATATGGAATCTAAAATACGACACAAATGAACATATCTACAAAACAGAAACAGACTCACAGACATAGAGAACAGACTTGTGGGTGCCAAGGGGGAGGAGGGTGGGGGAGGGATGGAGTGGGAGTCTGGAATTAGCAGATGCAAACTATTATATATAGGATGGATAAACAACAAGGTCCTGCTATATAGCACAGGGAGCTATTTTCAATATCCTGTGATAAACCATAATAAAAAAGAATATGAAAAAGAATATATATGTATAACTGTCACTTAGCTGTACAGCAGAAATTAACACAACCTTGTAAATCAACTATGCTTTAATAAAATTAAAAAACAAACAAAAAAACCCAAAATAAAATGGGTATTTAAAAAAATTAAAAGAAAGGTCATCAGTATCCTCTTGGGTCTACGAATTTACCATTCACTCCAATCTGTCTGTCATTCTGCACCAAACTGAGAAATCTAGGGCGGCTGAGCCTGTTTCACTCTTAATCCCAGGTGATTAGCACGGGGCCTGGGGGACAGTGGTGTGGAAGGAAGGAAGGAGAGAAGGGGTGCCGATTTCTTTCAAAAGTCAACTTATTTACATATTTTAAGTGAATTGCCTTGAAGAACAATGTTCAGTAAGTGATGCTGGCCTGTCCTCTGTACCAGGAGTGTTTGAGGCTGACGTTGCATGTTTCTCCCGGTCCTCACCTCCACGCACCCAGGGCTGCGACCCAAGTAACTGCAGCTCCCTCGACACAGAGACCACCGAAGGACCAGAGTTAATGTCCCCAGAAGCAGCCCTCAATCCCATCAGTTAAGCGTCTTGGTTTGGGTTTCCCCAGGAGCAAAGCCTGAGATGAGGATTCGAGGGCAAGCAGTTTAGTTGGGAGGGAGTCCCAGGAAACACCCGGGGAAGAGTGGGAAGGGAGACGGGGAAGAGAAGCAGCCAAGAGCGGGTCCACGGATGCACAGGTGGCCTCTGTGGGCAGCAGAGGCTCCGCCCTGCCGGCTTGCTCCGCGATGGTGCAGGATAGAGCTCTTCATACCTTCTGCTGTGCAGAATTCACTTGTCTCGCCAAACTAAGGAGGAGTGATGTTCTTGTAAAACATAATAAAATGGAGAACAAAGGCATACAAAATCCAAGCCCTACTTTTCTTATTATTCGCGTCAACGGTCATGAAATTAAAGTATCAAATTGCTATAGAAGTTTCTAACTGGTCACGCTCAATCTTAGTACTTGGCCCATCACAGATCAGTAACAAAACAGCTCAGGAAACCAGTCAGCACTGGTGCCGGGACCACACTTGGAGTCGGAGGACTGGTGCAGACCACAGCTCAGAATGACCCCATCCGAGGGGTAGGGAACCTGGCGTATTTATCCACCACTGTCCTGCCTGCAATTGATTTAAGGGCTGCTTCCAAGGGCATTAACTCTCCAGCAGTTCACGCGCCCTCTGCAGGCCCAGTGCGTCCCTGCAGTGGAGAGTGGCAGGGGACGCTGTGACAGCCTTCAGGTGTAGAGGTGAGTGCGAAGGGGATGTGGACGGGATGCCAATGTCAGCTGCTACCTGGAAGGCTTTTTGCCTCATCTTCGCTTCATTGCCACGGTTCTCAGAGTGTGGTACCTAGATGGGCAGCATAAGCATCCCCTGGGAACTTGCTTAGAAATGCGATTTATCTGGCCTCATCCCAGACCTCTTGAATTAGAAACTCTGGGGGTGAGGCCCAGACGTGTGGATTTTGACAAGCCTTCCAGAGGGTTCTGACTCATGCTCAAGCTTGAGACCCTCCACACTACTGCATCTTAGGGCAATTAGGCCCATCAAGATTTAAGGAGACATGTCCTTGTTCTCACATACAACCAATTAAAACTTAACTAGGTTTGGTGCCTTTCTTTCAAAGGGCACAAATGAACTCATTTTTCCAAGAATTGCATTACTGAAATAAATACAAAGCTTAAGCTCCATATTGCCTTTCTCTAAACCAGGCCAATAAGCCCAATGCGTAAAAATCACTCTCAAATCCAGCTCTGAAGATCTGTATTCGGCAATGTTTCTCCAGTCCCTCCTCTGTTACTTGTCAACGGTGGCAGATGATAAACCCTCTTCTGCAATGCGACACCTTCCTTATACCAATAGGCCATTAAGCTATCTGAAACAGAGTGCTTGCTGATTAAACAGGAAATGCCATCTGCAAAGTCTGGTATCCTTCCAAGGTTTACAAAGATGGGACCCAGACACAGAAGAAGAAAAAACCTTTGATTTGCTCCAAGTGTTCTATTCCTCAAGGTGCTTCTGTGTAAATAACCTCCAGAGAGTCTGGTCATAGCCACGTGGGGAAAACAAAAAGGCATAGTGATGTCCCCACCTGGGGGGCAAAGGGATTGAAGTTGGGATGGTGGGGGGACCTGCTGGGTGAATGGTGTTTGCCGAGCGTGAGGTCCCACCTCCCTGCCCCGTGCTCTTTTCTCGCTTGAACCAGAACCAGAACTTGGATGGATTTGCTCACATAGACACGTTTTCCGTCAAGCCGTCTTCTCCTGCAGGCATCAAATAGCTGCTAGTGAGTGGAGTGTGGGCTCAGTCCCCCGGCCTGGCTGAGAGTCCCCGGCCTCACATCTCACGCCCAGGTTGTCATGGTTTCGTCAAAACTTTGGTGTCACCTGTGAGTCTGATGAAGCCAGAAAGGTTTAATTAAATAGATCATTGGTCCTGAGACGAGAAACACAAAGGCAAAGCACAATGAATGTGCTTTGCTGTCTGTGGACATTTGTCAACCCTAAGTGAGCAGCCCAAATTAATCTGAAGGTTTAATTCCTTGGCATTTTAGCTGTGTCTATTAAGTGCTTCTTGACTGGGGTGATTTTGCCCTCACCCTCAGCCTGGGGGACATTTGACAATGTCTGGAGATATTTTTCGTTGTCACAACCGGAGGGGGGTGGGTGGGATGGGAAGGATGCTATTGGGATCTAATGTGTGGAGGCCAGAGGTGCTGCTTAATGCTCGGGACCCCCTCCATGGTGAGAGATCTGGCCCAAGCTTGAAAAATGTTGCTTTATGGCTTCCTGTGGACACCATTTTCCCACTCAGCCACACCTAGCAAATTGTAACAAATAAAATAACACACTAGAAACATAGTGAGGAGGGGAGGGCAGGTCCCGGGCACTGAGAGTACAGTTTTGCTGACAAGTGAAGCTGGGTGTCTTAGCTTCGTTCCCTCTTTGCGGGAGGGAGGATTCTTCCTACCAAGGATTCATTAGTGAGTGTCTTTGGGCTCTATTTTAGGCCAGCAAACAAGCGATTTGTGTTTTTTTGTTTTGTTTTGTTTTGTTTTGAGGTACATGGGCCTCTCACTGCTGTGGCCTCTCCCGTTGCGGAGCACAGGCTCCGGACCCGCAGGCTCAGTGGCCATGGCTCACGGGCCCAGCCGCTCCGCAGCATGTGGGATCTTCCCGGACCGGGGCATGAACCCGTGTCCCCTGCATCGGCAGGCAGACTCTCAACCACTGAGCCACCAGGGAAGCCCGCAATTTATATTTTTAATGGCAGTTGAAACCCCAGCCTTAGGCAAGCTGTATTGAAATATGGATCAGGGGAGAGCCGGCTGTAGCTGTTGCTCCTCTGGATGCGGCTGGCCACCGGGCCAGAAGCTGCTAGCCATTCTTGCTGTAACAATTCAGCTCGATGGGATGGATTTTTATTGAGCGTCTACACTGCTGGCCGCCACGGGGCCACCGCGGAGTGCAAGGAGAGGATGGGGAGAGAACAGGGACAGGCAAAGTACAAAGGAGGGTGTCAGACGGAGGCCGGTGAGCAGCTAAGAGCGATGAGGCTCAGAGAGACCAGCTGATGAGAGTCGGGGAGGGAGAGGCGCGGGGTCAGGAGATTCTCTGCGGAACCAGAGAACCCCAAGGACACTAGGTTCCCCGCCATGTACAACAACTCCAAAGCCCCGGAGAAAATTCTCTGCACTCACGTGGGGTAGAAAGGTCAATGAGACTCACAAGTGTGTCTGTCTATTCAATTTCCTTCCTTCAGGTCCTTCGTTTTCCCACCTGCTTCCCGGCCCCCAAACGAAGACAAACATCTACAGTGCACAAGATCCCAAGAGCCCTGCACTAGGTTTTCCAGTTTCTTAACTGGAGAAATAAAAGCAATCATGCCTGCCTTCTGCTTTCTGTGTAAATGAATACATTTTGGTAAACGCTTTGAAGATGCACCGGGAGATGCAATTATTCCCGGCTGAAATGGACCATCACAGACTCACCTCATGAAACACAACTCATTTGTTCCTTCTCGTAATCGGATTTCTACTCACTAACTTTATTAGTGTCAAAATGGAGCCCAAGTGCCCGGCAAGGGATGTACAATCATGTGAATAGGGTTTGCTGTGTCCAGCGCGCCCTGCTTGGATCTGGGGGTCAGGAAGAAGGTTGGGTGGTTATAAAATCATCCTCACGATGGAAGCATGGATTCCACGGGGAGCAGGTGTCCTGAGGCAGAGAGGAACTCTCCCCAGAGCCCATGGAGGAATTACCCTCCTTTCTAAAACTGGGCAGAACCAGTTAATTTCTATTTCCAAGCCTCTGGGGCTGGGACGACCCCATTTTCCAAGGAGCTGTTGTGACAGTTTTTGATCCTTAGAGCAGGTGACTTGGTTCCAGTTGTTTTCTTAGTGTTTTTATGGAACTAATAAATGCCTTTCCAGTGCGGTGCTTTGTTGTAGCCCACAAAACAGGAGGTGAGGCTCAGGCTGGGGTGAGTCCACCCGATGGTTGAGTACAAGATCCACGGCAGTGTGGTTGCCAGCCCGGAGAGGACCTCATGCAAAGGCAGCTCAACAGGAAATTGGAATTTCTCCCCTCTCAAATTATTCATTATCTGCAGCAACATCTTAATAAAACAGACAGGGGGTCAGCGATTTGAACTTGGTAATTAAACTGAAAAAGAACAGCTTAGCTCAACGGTTGAGCACGGTAATATATTCTGACATGTAATGACACACGAGTGAAGGGAACGGGCACGTGGGGGGTGGCGCGGAGATCAGACACGAGACAGCTGCGTGAGTCGCTGCAGAACGGCCCCGTGTTCAGGTGGGGTGGCTTTTGTTGGCTGGGGCCACTGCTGGGGCCTTTGACGGGCAGGCCACTTAACCAGATTGCGGGACAAACAAAAATGAAATGTCTGTGGATTTCCATTTCTTTTAAGAATGGTAAATGCCAAGTGTCCCTGGAAGCTTGCCTGGAAAAAGAAAGTAGTCTCACCTTTCAGAGAAGAGGGAGCTGGGGACGCACCAGTAAAACTCCTCATGTGAGCTTGATGCTGATGGCAGAGGAAGACGGAACTCCACGGGGAAATGTAGAGGAGAAAAAGGCCCCAAAACACCCACCTTGGGCTGTCACTTTCGATGTGCTTATCTCCTGGTTAATTATAAAATCATGAGGGCTTCACCCCAGGCAGTGGAGGGCTCGGTTGAAGAACCAGAACAGTAGAGATGCTTGGTTTGTCTAAATAATAGGCTTTATCAAATACACCTGGAGTATGCGAGCTGTCGTTCTGAGAGCTGGTTTTCCAGCGATCATGACTGTCTGGGATGTTCCAACAGCCCGACTCTGCAATCAAACAGCCGACCTGGGGAAGAGGAGCTCCCCTGAAGCCCCGTCACAGGCATCTCACGCGCCTGTAGCCACAGCCCCATTTGAAGGGCCTTCTGGTTGTCAAGCTTTGCTCTCACATTTCCCTTCAGAGAGCATCACAGAAACAATTTCATGTATCTTTCATGCAGGGAGAGAAATACTGGCAGGTGTTCATTCTCTGAGAAAAGAGATTTCTCTGCCTCTTGACATCGTATCTTCCACAACGTCCTGGGAACCCCTTTTCTCAGGGACACCCTCTCATCCACCACCTTCCAGTCAGTGGTCACCTCTCCCCATGCCACTGTCCTCATCCCACCTGGCTGGCCAGGTCCCTTTTCCTTCCAGGGTAGGAAAATACCTTTACCTCCAATTTTTCAAGCCCTGATTAGAAGTGCAAGAAGTGGCCAGCACGCCAGAGGCCTTGAGAAGACACACATGCTTCAGGGGGCTTAGACAGGCCCTGCGAAGAGGTGGGGGCCTGTTACATCTTAAGGGCCCCCGTGGTCAGATGCACGCCAAGACACTCTCCCTAAAGCAGAAGACAGTGTTGAATCTTGACCTCTCTGCCGCAACCATGAAAGAAGCACAACTCCTGGTGGGTCACACCTGGGTACTTTGCATCCGTATGTTGGGTGATGGAGCGGCTAGCTTCAAGTGGGCTCAGAGCAGGTCCACACAATCAAGCGGTGCCATGGAGTCGGAGGCGTCAGTGGTGGGGAAAGAATTCACTGGAGAATCCTATAGCTGGTGGAAAGCAGCTCCTGGGGTGCCCTGGTACACCTAAAATGTCATAAAATTAATGCACGCCTGTCTTTACTAAATAGCTAGCCTCAGTTTTGAACACCACAGAAAGCACAGTTCTCAGATCATTATATCAGAAGAATAAGAATGATTCTTGAATGCTCATAATCTGCATTTTGATCAAGGATTGTACAGTAGAGTTTTTAATGCTTTCTTTAGACTATGTGTGAATGTAATATACATTAATTAATGAAACGGAATGGTTTATAGTGTGTTAAAAAAAATTCCATTCCTGGCAGAGAAGGAATGCCTAACCGTGGGACATCACGTGACCACGGGGTCATGACTCCCCATCAGGATCTGTGTCCCCACCAAGCCATGGGGTAGAGCTGGCCCCAGAGCAGCCGCCATAACACGGAAATGGCACAGACAGGACCAGAGGGTTCAAGCAAGTCCATGCACTCACCGTTAGCTGTGCCCCTTCCACTTAGTGATGGAAGCCCCCAGGGCCCCCTTCAGGGAAGGACTTGCTCACAGCTCCAGGAAAGGTGGGCAGCCTGGAGCTTTTCATTCCTTCAGGGGCGGCCTCGGCTGCTTCAGCAGCATCACTCCTTTCCTGGGACAGCCCACATCCAGCGGTGGCAAGGGGAGGACACAGAGGCCTGGCGATTTCAGCCTGACGGGCACAGCCTCTTCTCACATTCCTGCTGGACTAGCCGGGGCTTGGAGGGCCTCCATCTGGGTCCTGATTCCACTTCCCCTTTGCTCAGCACTGGCTCCTCCTTTCACAAGTATTGGTCCCTGATGGACACCTCGCACTTCAATTCCATTTCAGCATCCGCCTCCGGAGGGAGGTCTCAACGTGTGACGGAGACCCAGCAAGACAGAGTGACGTCAATCCACCAGAACTGGCTCCTCCCTTAGATAACGGGCCCGTCTGCGCAGGTGAATCATTTGCGGGATGGTTTTATTCCCAGGCTGGCGCTGCCTGTGCCGCCCACAACACTTGGGTTCCAGCGTCAGTCTGATCGTTTCCCTTCTGGCCCACGGGGACAGAGGTGAACGCGAGGAGGAGGCACACCTGCTTCTCAGATGCTATGACCCCAAGGTGACACATATCACCGTGTGTGACATGGCCACACCCAGCTGCACAGCAGGCTGAGCAGCCCTGGCTGGATGCCCCGTGGACCCATGCCAGCTCTCATGCCAGGTCTTGCTCATGTCGATTTCTGCCAGAAGCAGACCTTGACACGGGGAATCGAATGCCAGTAGTTGATTTGGAAGGTGATTCCAGGAAACACTGAAAGAGGATGGAGAAGGAGACCGGGAAGGCAGGAAGCCCGTAGCCGCGCATGAGCAAGGAAGGTACCATTGATGCAAGTGCTGTTTATCCCCCAGATAAGCATCGACCCTCCAACTCTCCCTTCCCGCTCTTCTCTGGGTATTTTCTGGGACTCCCTCCCCCCAAAACTACTTGCCCTCGAATCCTTGTCTCTGAGACTGCTCCTGGTGGAACCCAAACCAAGATCCTTAACTGATGCGATTCCTTGAAATTCTTTAAAATGAAAGTCACTCTTTCTCTTGAAATGTTAAAATATGTGGAAGTTTTTACATAAATATTCAGGTCTCTGGCTTCCCTTTGAAAATAAGAACAAGTAACAGCACGGGACCCACTGTTAAGCATGGCAGCAAGCAGCTAGCATGGCAGCAAGCAGCTGTAACGGGGCCCCCTTGGGATGGAAAGGTCCGGGTTTTCCCACATCCTCCACCATGCCCTGTGGTTTCCCCGAGGCTATTTTCCTTGCCAATTATCATTTAGTTGCAGGGTATTTTCCTCAAAGTAGAGAAATATTACCCTTGAACACAGACTCCATCAAAAATGGGTACAGATGAATCAAGACCACTCCATGTTTCGAGCAAGAAATGGAAGAAAACACATTTCTATGAAGGAAGGAAGAGGGTTTCCTGTGCTTTTCACAAACAGCAGCAAAGACTCTTCACCCCCAGCTCTGGCCTCCGAGGGAGTTTGAGCCTGTGATCTTGTGGCCTAGAATGAGATTTCATCTTCCACCTCCAAGGACAATCAGATCATATAGGCAGCAGGTATCTTGAGGGATGCCATCGGGACCCAGTACATCAATTTTGGGCGAAATTGGAAAGCCGGTGGGGCCTGTGGATGGAAGAGCTTCCATATCTCAGAGGACAGAACCGACTGCCATGTCCTCAAGTCCATTCCTCTTGGATGAGGCCTCAGACCAGGAGACAGGGCTCCTTTTCTGAAGCCTCATCCTGTTGCCTTGAAGCCTGGCAAGGTCACCACTGATGGCCTTCTTAGACCCAGTTTCCCTCTTGTCTATAGCGATACCCTCACTGGCTTGGATTGAGCGAAGTGAGTACTTTTACATGAACGTTTTTCTGTAAACTTTCCAAATGTTGGTTATTATTGTTAGCAATGTAAAAAACATCTACTTCCAAACAGCCATGACCCCCTTCTGCTTATTTACCTAAAGAGAGTATTACACAATCTAGAGACAGATTATTGCTTGAAAGTCTGTCACTTCTCCTTCAGAATCCTGCTACAGAGGCACCTGCTTTACTTGGCTTCTCTTCTTTGTTCTCCACATTTCTATTTGTCAGAAAGGTGCAGTTTCAAGCCCAAACAAGGGGAGAAGTCCTTCCCTCAGAATCGCACGATCCTGACACAATAGCCATTTTCCTTTTTCCCACTGCAGAGGGTACCTACAACTTTTGATTCCTGGGTTTTTCCCCATATTATCTCATAAATGTTTCCGTATGTCTGGGCAGCCTTTATGATGTCTGGGGGGGCCGGGGGGCTCCGATCACAGGAGCTCTGATAGGACCGGCCAGAGGCACTTAGGTTGTTTTCAGTGTGCTTGCTTGTTTATTCAGCTATTATTCTCCTGTGCTTAAACATCTTTACACATGCAGCATTTTTTCCCTCTAATGTATTTTTTCCTTCACATAAATAACCAGGAGAAAGAGGACCCCCAGGATCAAAGGCCGTGAGCTTTTGAAAGTACACAAGGAAATCAGCCTCAGGACCTTGGGAACTGGCTTCGATGTCCAAAATCTTATCTCAGAGCATATCTTCCCAGCTTATCGCTAACTGATCTTGGCTCCAGTGACTTATTTCAAGAAATCCAGCCCTCCCTCGAAGAATGTAAATATAACATTACAAAGATTTTCAAAATTGTGCCAAGTTCTCTGTTCCCCAAAGGGAAGGCTACATCCTGAGAAGGAGGCTCAGACTCCCTGGGACCTGGATTTGGGGGCCCATTTTTTAGGGAACCCCCCCCCGGGGGGGACCTTCTTATTGCCCATACATGCTCACTTCTACACACCTGTGTCCCACCTGCAAATCCACGGCCACCTTACCTAGAGCAAGGTGGGTTCTGACATTAAAATATCTTAAATTACATATTTTACGTTTCTCTCATTTTTATGATTCCCATTCCCACTAACACCAGTGGTCACCCCCAAATCAACATTAAGACAGCAGAAGACTCCAGAAACCCATCTCTTTCTGAAGTGAAAGCCTGGAAATTACATTCTACACAATTAAGAAGATACCATTTTAAATATAATCCTATCCATTCAGCTAAATGCTCTCAAACTATAAGATCCTCTCTCTGAAACAAAGGAATACATCTTTCTAATCAGTATAATTACATTTTTAAATGAAATTTTTAGAGTACCCTTTCCATGAGGCCTATCAATTGTTTCCAAATGCTTGATTAGGTTATTAATCTCCTTTCCCTCCTTAGCAATGCACTTCGAGAGGCTACTTTACATCAAGTTCACACTAATGAAACAATTAAGACCATTTAAGATAATATATCATTTCAAAAATATATGATTCCGGATCCCTGAAAGCATCTTATAAAAGACCCAAGAATTTAATTGCAGAAATGGCCCGTCAAAACAGAATAACGTCTTACACTATTTGAAGGACTCAGATATTCTTTCGACTTGGAGTGTTTTTGCCACAGCCGGAGTTATTTAAAATAGTTCTATCTTTTATTTCTCCCCCTAAGATTTTCAGGATTCCCAAGGATCTGAATAATCTCCAAGAGAATCTGGGAAATGAAATAAGAAAATCTTTCCGAGATAAAATACTGCTACAAACGTAGCTATAACGCTAGAGATCAGGATGGTGATAGCTGGGTGGTGCCTGATCGGAAGGCAACATCACAGAACCTTACAAGGATTCATCCATACACAAAAAACCATTACGATTTTTGAGCTTTGTTGTTTGCATGTTATACCTTAATTTAAAAGTCCAGGTAAACAGTAATCAAGAGAAAAAGGAAATGCCACCACAAACTCACCTCCCTGAGAAACAGAGGTGGACTATATTGTATACTGTGGAGAGAAGAATATTTAAAAGGAGGCCTGGAGGTATGGCAGGGATGGCAGCCAAATTCCATGACCAGGCTCAGCTACACAGACTGTGGGGCTCAGGGCAGTGAGACTGCGGACTCTCCTTCAACAGCTGTTAAGAACTGCAAGATGGTGACAGCCCAGCATTAAACCGCGGTTTGTCGGAGCCTGGGGCCCTGGTCTTGCTCGAGAAGGTGGCCCTGTCTGTAATCTGTCCCCATGGCCAAGAAGGGACTGCTGGATTTCTTAGGTGTTCCTTTTTTCTCCTTTCCTTCCTAATTTCAGCCTAATAGAATCTCTCGTTGTCATGGTTAGTCGTGGCTATAATTTGTGCCCCTATTCAAGGCAAATTCACCTACTTCTGGAGCCATCCCTTGGCTTTCAAGGGCCCACAGAGGTCTGTCTCTGCTGAGGCCTGGAGCTGGGGAGGGTGGGACCGGAGAGGCTGGCGTCTGGGACTGAGTTTCTGACTCGTGCTGGGGCCTAGCTCAGCCCAGGTGCTTCTGAATGACGCACGGAAGCCACTGGTTTTGAGAATCAGATTCCCTGCGTGCAGCTTTCCCATAAGTGCCTCCAGAATCCTCCTGGGACCTGCTGCTGACATGCTGCTTTCCCAAAGAGTTGCTTTCTCAGAGGGGCAGGTCTGCAGGGCCCCTGCCTCGGGCAGGACACAGCGAGGGTGCCGCATGGGGGCCTGGGAGCCTGCCTTCTCCACGGGGTCTCCTCGACCCCCTCTTTGGTCCTCACAGCAGCATTCCCCCAGGAGTCCCCAGACACAACTAATGACACGCTTTCAGCTCCTCCAGGGCTTGGAACTCTCTGGAACTTCCTTAAGGGGGGGGTTTGGCCCACGCTTGCCTGTTGGAGGAGAGGCGGCTCCAGCTGCCACAGCCGCGGAGCCACAGCCAGGTGTCCACAGACCACGGCCTCCCGCCCTTGCTCTCATCTCACCGCTTCTCTCAGGTTCTCAAACGCACCTCCAGCCTCCTGGCTGCCACCCATGCCGTTCCCCCGGCCTGGATCATTTCCCTTCATTCCCTCCAACCTCGTTCCTCTTGCCTGATGATCTCCTTCTGCCGGGAGATCTGGTGCTGCGATGCCAGCATGCAGCCAGGACACCCTCGCCCCCGGGCCCACCTCACTCAGCACTGGCAGGCTCCCTGTGGGCAGTGGGTTCCATGACAGCAGGGACCTATCTCGTTCCACATCACCCAGCACGTATAAATCTGAGGGACGTGTGTAGTTGCTTTCTAAAAATCTGAGTGAGTCTTGGGATTAGCAGATGCAAGCTATTATAAATAGGATGCATAAACAACAAGGTCCTACTGTACAGCACAGGGAACTATACTCAATATCCTGTGATAAACCACAATGGAAAAGAATATGAAAAATAATGTATATATATGTATAACTGAGTCACTTTGCTGTACAACAGTAATTAACACAACACTGTAAATCAACTATACTTTAATAAAAAAAATTTTTTTTAATCTGAGTGAGTGGGTGAATGAATGAATGAGTCCCTCCAGCTAAGGGTCAGGCACTGCCACTTTCTCACCAGGGAAAGGGCTCCAGATGCAAGGATTACAGCGTTTAATGATAATTAGGGGCTTGCAAGAGGTGTAGTCTGTAGAGAGAAAGAATTTTAAGGTTCTTCAGCATTCCTTCATGGTGTGATCCCTCTTGGTTCCAAAGGATTCCTGAAAAAACAGGGAAGAGTTGAAGTTCTCAACTCCAAAGATGACGGCTGCTTTCCTTGGGGGATACTCAACGTTGGCTGACTCAAGAGGATGGAGGGCTTCCCTGGTGGCGCAGTGGTTGAGAGTCCGCCTGCCGATGCAGGGGACGCGGGTTCATGCCCCGGTCCGGGAAGATCCCACATGCCGCGGAGCGGCTGGGCCCGTGAGCCATGGCCGCTGGGCCTGCACATCCGGAGCCTGTGCTCCGCAACAGGAGAGGCCGCAACAGTGAGAGGCCCGCGTACCGCAAAAAAAAAAAAAAAAAGAGGATGGAAATGTGTGGGAAGAGCAGGACCCGTGGCCCCAGACGGAACTGCGGTCATTTGGGTCCAGAAGCACTAAAGCACCTACTGTTTGAATGCTCAGTAAAGGGCAGTGCACGGGTCTGAAGAAATGGCAAAGCTGAGCGTGATCCTGGGTGTCGAACCATCAGAGGTTCAGACATCCCCTCCAGGTCCTGCAGACACAGTGGGTGGGGCAGCAGCCGGGCTCCACTCGGGGGCCACAACGGAGTGACCTCCCCCTGTTTGCAGCCTGACAATACATGGCTCCAGGGGAACACTCAGGCCCCATCAGCAATACACGGGGCGGTGGGGGCGGTGTTTCCCAACCAACCGCTCTGAGCCCAGAGCCCTGGCCCAGGGGGCAAGTGCCACCCTGAGCCCCAGCACAGCACACATCGCCACCCAGGAGATTTTCTGGCTGCAAAAAGTTTTGGAAAGAAGTTGATAATCCGGCTTTTACAATGATTTGGAATTTGACTCACAAAAACAGTCATAGATTACCTTAATTTGTCTTTACAAGTTTCTTGTGATGTTTTATTTTGTATTTTGAGGCACATGGGTCTTGTTCATCCTGATCTGGTAACTTCAACTGTATTACGAGTAAAGCAACTTGCAGCCCCCTGGCTGAAATGCTATGGAGTCAAACAGTTACTTAGTCCACCATTACTGCTTTGTTTTGACCTTTTAGAGGACTTCGCGGAAAGCAGGTAGGCCTAAGGGGAGGACCTGCGGGGCCTCAGTGTTCACAGGCAGATCCAATGATAAGACCCAGACAAGAAGGGCCAATCAGAAACGGTGCCGAGCACCTACCGTAGAGCACAGGAAACTATACTCAGTATATTGTAATAACCTACATGGAAAAGAATCTGAAAAAAAATATACGTATATAACTGAGTCACTTTGCTGTACACCTAAAACTAACCCAACATTGTAAATCAACTATACTTCAATTAAAAAGAATAAATAATTTTTTTTAACTGAAAAAGAATGTTAAAAAAAAAAAAAAGGCACCTAGACTTGGCCCTGGGAGTGCCTCTCACCAATGGTCAGGGCCAATGCTGGAGACCCTTGACCTGTTCCCAGCTGTCAGGGGCCCCAGCTGTGTCCTTCCAGGGCCCTACAACCACCAAGGCCAAGCCCGGGCCCCTGGCTGTGCCAGTTTGGTCCTCACTCTGCCATTCCTCGGGCTGGAGCGAAGGGTATGGAGAGAAATTAAAACGTCAGAGCGAAAAAGAAAAAAAAAATCCTTCTGCCTTTTTTCATCTGACCCTTTAGCCAAAGCAGCTAATAGGAATTATAAAACAATATAACGATTTAATAATTAGATCCGAGACACATGCGGTCTTCATTGTAACAATGATTACTTTTCAGTAATATGAGGAAAAACATGAATCTTAAAGTAATTCTCAATAATTAAATTACGGTCAACCTTCCCCTAAAGAGCTGTAGCTTTGTTCGGGAGGGATTTATGAGACACCGCGATAATGCAGTAACACGCATTCAGAACAGCTCCGGGAGCCTGTGCACTTCTCAATAGGAACCGGGTGGCACATTTCAGGGGTTTTTTTGTTTTGTTTTGAGAAAGGGAAATATGAAAGAGTTCCCCAATGTGTTTATTCTATTAAAACCCAGCTGAGGCTGAGCAGGTCTGAACCCATAAGCATTTTCTATGATCTCCTCTGTGCGAGGGCTTTCTGGTTCCTTCATATTTCGCTGTGTTGGGGTCATTGGACTGACCATTAATGCTTAGGTTCCATGAAGCCAAATTAGTTTAATTTAGCTGGAACTTAAATTAGAAAATGGTCCCCATTCTCCCCAGTACAGGGCAGCGGAGGTGGAGAAAAGACTCATTCCTTGTCACCCTGTCCCTCAGCTCCTTTTCCATCCCGAAGCAGCGATGCTGTTTCTAAGCCGGAACTCAGACTTCCCAAGTGGTCCCCAGCATGCTCCAGTTTGACCCCTACTGCCCACCCCCTTCTTCCTCACCCCTCTCCCTCCCTCCAGACCTGCGGTCAGTGTTCACACTGCACCGCTCCCTCCAGCCACTGGGCCTTTGCACCAGCTGTTCCCTCTGCCAGCCAGAAACATCTCTCTTCTGATGGCCACCTGTCACCCTCTGGTCGGCCAGGTCTCAGCCTCAAAGCCATGTCCTCCTCGGGTGGCCTGCTGAGAGCACCTGCTCATCACTCCCACCCACTATCCGGTGTCCTTGCAGTCCAGGCCTCAATCACTGCCTGTATTTTCTTTGCAGTTCTTCTACTGCCTTCCCCACTGACACGCAACCTCCATAAGGCGCTTGTCTCCTTGGTCGAGGCCATTTTCCCTGTGTGAGAACGGCGCTGGGGCCGAGGAGGTGCGCCCTGTATGAGTGAACGGAGTTACTGCAGGGTGTGGCGGCCCCGCTTTGTGTCTTCAAGATCGGTGCCAGGGTGAGGGGTGACGGGGTGCACAGTGACCAGAGCCCGAGAGAAGCCGAAGAGGCAGGGGCTTTAGGAGGAGAAAGGCAGGACCTCGACCTGCGGTCGGCAGGGGAAGGCTGGCAACAGTCCCGCCCCCCTTCACAGCTCTGGTCCTGGTGTCCCCAATCTTTGCCAGGTCCCTGCACCGAGGACACTGTGATCATCTCTGTTTCCCGTACGAGGAGCCGGGGCCTTGGAGAAGGTAGGTAGAAACTTCAGAAGTTTGCAGAGCTAGCGAGAGGGAGAGATGGGAACCGAGCCTGGGTTTACGCCCACGTTCATTCTCCTAAAAGCTTCTCAGGGGGCATCAAACGAGATCGGCCAGGGAGACGGGAGCTGGGAGACGGGTCTGGGAGCTCTCAGGCAGGTTGGAAGCAGGGGTGGACATTTCAGGCTGGGGGAAGAGCGGGTCCAGCAGGGCACAGACCCCATTTGTAGCCCAGCCAGACAGCCGTGAGGCCCTGGCGCTGTGGGGCCACAGAGTCTTGGGAGAGGCTACAGGCCACACTCTCCAGGGGAAGGGGCCCTTCCCACCCCGACTCCAAGCCTGTTACTCAGCCTCTCCGACCCTCCTTTGCTTTCTCTCCGGGCCTTGCAGCAGCTGGCCGCCCACCCAGCCACCTGCCACATCTGCAGTGATCACGTGCCACGTCCAAGGTCATCTGACTTTCGAGAAATCTAAGGACAAAGGCTGGGCCTCCCAGCCCTCCCCCAGCCTCCCGACCCCACGGCCCAGCAGGCAGAGGTCCCCAGAGGTGCCTGATCTCCTTGAGGTGACCGAGTTCACTGCTGCACGGCCCAGCCAAGAACAGAGGTCTTCCCGGCCAGGCACGCCCTGCCAAGTCACAAAGACTTTACTGTATATATTCCAGACAGAGGAGGAAGAATTTCAGGTTTTTCCACCCTGACAAAGTAGTGTGGATTATTTGCAAGAAGTCTGGGAAATTCCAGAAGTCTGTTTTCAAAAGACGCCCACTTGGCTGCTCTGCCTTTTTCGAATCATCCCTCCTTCAGGTACGGAAGAGGACGTATTCCGCTGAAATTTCCAGACCCCACGAGCAACCCCTTGGGTGAAAAGGGCCAGAGACGGAACAATTAGAGACTCCAAATCATGCCGCCCACCGGTCCCTCAAGTTGTTCACAGCCTGCCCCAGGGGCGGGAGCCAGGCTTCCCGGGCCACCTGCCCAAAGCCAGCACCTGGCTTTAGCTTGGCATCCGTCAGTCTGTGTCCATTTCCCATTGCTTTAATTCCAATTCTCAACTTGGTCAGCCGCCCTCTCTCTCCCCCTATAATGTGCCTTGGCCTCTACATGTAAACTGTGAGATCAAATCGAAATTCCAATTCACGGACGTAAATTGTCCGTGTGATTTGAGTAACTGGGACAAGGCTGGTTATTTTTCCTGGATTCCTAGACGGGGTATTTACATGTTGGAAGGCACTGGTTACATAATTGAGTTGTTCCTCTTGGATGGGTCTATACGTTGCTTCTGTGTTGAGGGAAAATAAAACAGGACCAGGAGGGGAAAATTGGTGCCTGGACTAAGTGAATTTGTCGGTTGTACCTAGAAACTATGTATAAAGCTATAGAAGGGAATTTGTAAAATATACAAGTGTAAGAAAACCTGAAACTGAAATCCTTTCTTCCCAAATAGTTTAGACTAAAACCTGAGGATCGTACATTGAGTATTTAAGAAGAGAGCTATGGTAGATCATTTTAAACATATAATTACAATGTCACTCTAGGATTTTTATTATGTAGATGGAATTACTCCATTCCTAAAACTTTTTTTGTTCTTTTATGAAATAATTTTTATTTTAAACATTTGA